>NC_058084.1:85302385-85615317 GCF_014858855.1 Bufo gargarizans | reverse complement strand
AGCTTGGGGTAAGACAACATGCATAAAGAGGATGATGTGGTCAAAATACTCATTTGCCTAATAATTCTGCACGCAGTGTATTTATAGAGCCGTAATGGACAAGGTGATTTATTTTATTTTAATTTTTTTATTATAAAATCAGGGGAAAGGGTAGTTTTCTTTCTTTTTTTAACTTAAAAGTAATTTTTTTTATTGAAAACACTTTTTTCACTTTTTTTTAAACTTTATTTATGTCCCACTCTGGGACTTTAACTTTTGGGGGTCCGATCCCCTCAGCAATGCATTACATACACTGAGTAATACACTAAGGCCTTTTTCACACGGGCGGGTGCAATGCGTGAGGTGAACGCATTGCACCCGCACTGAATCCGGACCCATTCATTTCTATGGGGTTGTGCACATGAGCGGTGATTTTCACGCATCACGCATCGCTCTATTTTGTGCATTTTTCACACAACGCAGGCCCCATAGAAGTGAATGAGGCTGCGTGAAAATCGCAAGCATCCGCAAGCAAGTGCGGATGTGGTGCGATTTTCATGCACAGTTGCTAGGAGATTGGGACCCGATCATTATTATTTTCCCTTATAACATGGTTATAAGGGAAAATAATAACATTCTTAAAACAGAATGCTTAGTAAAATAGGGCTGAAGGGGTTAAAAAAAAAGAAAATATAATTTTACTCACCTTAATCCACTTGTTCGCGCACCTTGGCTTCTCTTTTGCCTTCATCTGTGAGGAAAAGGACCTGTGGTGATGTCACTGCGTTCATTACATGGTCCATCACATGAGCCATCAACATGTTGACGTCACTGCGCTAATCACATGGTTTCATCACATTCCACGGTGATGGATCATGTGATGGGCCATGTGATGAGTGCAGTGACGTCACCACAGGTCCTTTTCCTGTGGTGTTAAGAAGGGGTTAATCCACCGGCATCGCTGTAAAAAGCGATGTCGGCGGATATAGCAGGTGCCCGGCTACCAGGGACTGCCGGACCCCTGCAGCGATCAGCCCACCGTGCATGTACGACGAAATGCATTCTGGCACAGTATCCCCTGCCGTACATGCACAGCGTTTTTTGCGTTAAGGGGTTAAAGGCTTCCATTTTGACTTCCGTCTTATGAATTCAGTTATTTTCATTTATAACCATGTTACAACGAAAAACAATAACGGAATCTATAACGGTGATGCAAACTCACCCTAAGTTGCTATATTACTGTTTCCAGAAATCTACTAATATACGGAGAACTGGGCATTACCATTCCTCGTACCACAAGGTGTGTCCGTATAAACATTCCCTAGTCAGTGCTCAGTAGAGATGGCCTTGCGGTTCGCCCGGCGGTCCGTTCGCAGCGAACTTTGCGCGTTCGCAATTCGCCAAACACGCGACCATATGGAGATATTTACGTCCGCAATATTCTTTTACATTGTGAAGAACTTTGACCCATGACACATCCATCAGGTGGTACAGGACAGCCAATTGAGACGTTTCAGCACATGGACATACCCCCTACCCTATAAATAAACCTGATCTGGGCGCCATTTTACATTCAGTCTTTTGTCAGTGTTTAGGGAGAGGTTGCTGTGTGGAGCAGGGACAGACTGTTAGGGACAAAAACGCTATCAAATAGGTCCACAAAAGTCCTTTTAAGGACTGGTATAGGTGTAGTATTGATAGGTGTGCAGTACAGAGGGGTGTAATATACTTATAATGTACTTTCTAACATAGAAAGCATATTATAGTGGCTTTGTGTTGTGCAGCAGTGGTGAGCGGTTCTGCAGCTACACAGAGTGACAAACGCAATTAGAAAAAATAATTATAACTGGTGTGATATACCAGTCGCCCCCCAAAAAACTGATAGAAGTGGGGTGTTATATACCAATAATATACTTTCTTTATAGCGCATTTGGGTAGTGCAGAATTTGTTTGTGGTTTTGCTGCGTTTCCTCTGCGACACACAGTGACAAACGGTATTGGAAAAAATAATTATAACTGGTGTGATATACCAGTCGCCCCCCCCCCCCAAAAAAAAAACTGATTGAAGCGGGGTGTTATATACCAATATAATTTCTTTATAGTGCATTTGGATACTGTATAGCGCATTTGCGCATGCGCGTACACGAAAATTATATTGCCGATATTTCGCATTGAAAAAAATAATGAATGGAGATCGCAAATTCGAATAATACATCTGGTATGTCACTGTCCATGTTGTGGGACTATTTGTGCACTTCTAGTGATTATTTCTTGGCTGCAAATATGAGCTCAAGGTTTTTCAGGTTCGCCTGCCATTAGAATGAATGAGATCACCCGTGAACTTGCAGTTTGCGAACATTTGATCGCGTCCTCGCGCGATCGCGTTTGCGAACCGTCCCGGCAGATGTTCGTCCATCACTAGTGCTCAGAATGTAGGTACAAGGAGATAGGTAACACCGTTATCACTTAGGGTAGGTTGACATCACCGTTTCTTTTTCCGTTCGTCTGATCTGTCAGAGGAACAGAAAAAAAGAAAATATGTCTTTTATTTTAAGCCTCCATTATGCTCAGTTATGCTAATTTTGCATCCATTTTAGCCATGTCCATCTGAGATCCGTTATTTTAGATGGAACAAAAAGTCACTGAACAAGTGTTTGTGGAGAACATCCATCTAAAACAGTGGTGCCCAACAATTTTTCGTCTGAGGGCCTCACTAGACTTGGTATAAATTTTGCGGGCCAGAACCAGGTAGCTTTGCCAGAAAGAAATGCAAAGGCTGTGAGGGGGCACGTGTGAGCATTACTACTGTGAGGAGGGCACATATCTGGCATAACTACTGTGAGGGGGCACATATCTGGGCATAACTACTGTGAGGGGGCACATATCAGGGCATAACTACTGTGAGGAGGGCACATATCAGGGCGTAAGTACTGTGAATAGGGCACATATCTGGGCATAACTACTGTGAGGGGGCACAGATCTGGGCATAACTACTGTGAGGGCGCATGTGCAAGCATTACTACTGTAAAGACTGGCGTAGCTACAGGGGTCGCAGCGGTCGCAATTGCGACCAGGGCCCCTGAGCCAGGGGGGCCCACGGCCCCCCCACCGCCTCCTATTCAAAATCCAGGCCAGTTGTGATCTAATAGTGCCAGCGGCAGTGCGCACGGCGCAGCGCAGGCTGTAGGCAGCTTGAGTGAGGTCTGAGTGAGGAGGAGCCGGAGGCGTGGTTTCCGCGCATCTCCGGCTCCCAGTCAGACACTCAGAAGCAGCAGGCCGGCGGCAGTGCGGACGTGCGGTGGCTGCCGGCGCGGTGAATTTTGACTAGCCTCTACTCTCTCTGACTGAGAGGGTTAAAGGCAATCAATCCTTGTGGCTCAATGAAGGAGCAAAGGCTCTTCTAGTGATGCACAAAGCACACTTTGCACGTTCATGTGCTCTCTGCTGCAGACTGCCAGAATATCAATGCACATGATGTAATTCAGACTCATTTCTACCTGGGTAGAATCTGTTGGTGCAGCAGAAATATAAGGTAAAGCTGATACTTGTTGAGGAAAGTCATAAATCTGCATCTAGTGAGATTATTTAAAAGCTGAGTGTCCCCTGGGTGTTCCCTGCACTACAGACAGCATCTGTGCAGCTGATAATGTAATTATTGTACACATTCAGTACATTTCACATTGCAAAGACAAACATCTCCAAG
This sequence comes from Bufo gargarizans, assembly GCF_014858855.1. NCBI lineage: Eukaryota > Metazoa > Chordata > Amphibia > Anura > Bufonidae > Bufo > Bufo gargarizans. The sequence goes on along the minus strand of NC_058084.1, from coordinate 85,611,635 downwards.
GCATGAAATTGAATAAGAAGCTGTAATGAGAGCTGCCTTCTTTCAAGCACATTATAGAGGATTCCTTTCCCTTAGGCCCCATGCACACAGCCGTGTTTCACAGCCGTGTGCGGGCCGTGGAACCGCGGCCTGGATCCCTCCTGAGAGCAGGAGCGCACGGCGTCACTGGTTGCTATGACGCCGTGCGCTCCCTGCTGCCGGCACAGTACAGTAATACACTGGTATAGATCATACCAGTGTACTACTGTAATTGCAGCGGCAGCAGGAAGCGCACGGCGTCATAGCAACCAGTGACGCCGTGCGCTCCTGCTCTCAGGAGGGATCCAGGCCACGGTTCCACGGCCCGCACACGGCTGTGAAACACGGCCGTGTGCATGGGGCCTTAGTCCTAAATAGAACTATCATACACAAAAAAACAACAACATAAAAGTAACATAAAAAGTTACAAGGCTTTTAAAGCTAGTTCTCTAGCGTGTATACTCTGAATGTTTATAGATCTTCTGGTTTTCAAGGATTGCTTCTTACATTATTATCTCAAGAACCATTTTGGGTACTACATTGTGCATGATAAAATCATAAAATCACTGCACAGAATATGTGCACAAAATGTCATTTATATCACAAGTCAAACATGGAAAATACTCATCTATGGTAAGATAACCCATGAATAGGGATGAGCGAACTCGAACTGTATAGTTCGGGTTCGTACCGAATTTTGGGGTGTCCGTGACACGGACCCGAACCCGGACATTTTCGTAAAAGTCCGGGTTCGGGTTCGGTGTTCGTCGCTTTCTTCGCGCTTTTGTGACGCTTTCTTCGCGCTTTTTGAAAGGCTGCAAAGCAGCCAATCAACAAGCGTCATACTACTTGCCCCAAGAGGCCATCACAGCCATGCCTACTATTGGCATGGCTGTGATTGGCCAGAGCACCATGTGACCCAGCCTCTATTTAAGCTGGAGTCACATAGCGCCGCCCGTCACTCTGCTCTGATTAGCGTAGGGAGAGGTTGCGGCTGCGACAGTAGGGCGAGATTAGGCAGATTAACTCCTCCAAAGGACTTGATTAACTGATCGATCTGCAGCTGTGGATCATTGAGCTGCTGATCCTCAATTGCTCACTGTTTTTAGGCTGCACAGACCGTTTGTCAGTCTCATTTTTCTGGGGTGATCGGCGGCCATTTTGTGTCTTGTGGTGCGCCAGCACAAGCTGCGACCAAGTGCATTTAACCCTCAATGGTGTGGTTGTTTTTTGGCTAAAGCCTACATCAGGGTGAAGCTGTCACACCAAGTGCATTTAACCAGCAATAGTCTGTTCATTTTTTGGCCATATACAAAATCAGGGGCAAGCTGCGCCTGTCACCAAGTGCATTTAACCCTCAATGGTGTGGTTGTTTTTTGGCTAAAGCCTACATCAGGGTGAAGCTGTCACACCAAGTGCATTTAACCAGCAATAGTCTGTTCATTTTTTGGCCATATACAAAATCAGGGGCAAGCTGCGCCTGTCACCAAGTGCATTTAACCCTCAATGGTGTGGTTGTTTTTTGGCTAAAGCCTACATCAGGGTGAAGCTGTCACACCAAGTGCATTTAACCAGCAATAGTCTGTTCATTTTTTGGCCATATACAAAATCAGGGGCAAGCTGCGCCTGTCACCAAGTGCATTTAACCCTCAATGGTGTGGTTGTTTTTTGGCTAAAGCCTACATCAGGGTGAAGCTGTCACACCAAGTGCATTTAACCAGCAATAGTCTGTTCATTTTTTGGCCATATCCCAGTCTAATTCTGTCACTAAATCCATACCGGTCACCCAGCGCCTAAATACTAGGCCTCAAATTTATATCCAGCTAAATCTGTCCCTAGTGCTGTAGCTGGGCGAGTTATTTAGTGTCCGTTCAAGCACATTTCTTGTTCTGGGTTGAAATACAATTCCCAATTTAGCAATTTCATAATTTAGTGGTTCCTGCTATATCAGAGCTATTTGAAATCTATCCCAAAAAGGGTATATAATATTGAAGGTGCACATTGGGTCATTCAGAATAACTTCACACACACCCGCTACTGTGTATTTCCAAGTCTAATTCTGTCACTAAACCCATACCTGTCACCCAGCGCCTAAATACTAGGCCTCAAATTTAAATCCCTCTAAATCTCTCGTTACCCACCGCTGTACTGTTGTTGCTGGGCAAGATATTTAGTGTCCGTCAAAGCACATTTTTTGTTCTGGGTTGAAGTACAATTCCCAATTTAGCAATTTCATAATTTAGTGGTTTCTGCTATATCAGAGCTATTTGAAATCTATCCCTAAAAGGGTATATAATATTGAAGGTGCACATAGGGTCATTCAGAATAACTTCACACACACGCTTCTGTGCATTTCCAAGTCTAATTCTGTCACTAAATCCATACCGGTGACCCAGCGCCTAAATACTAGGCCTCAAATTTAAATCCCTCTAAATCTCTCGTTACCCACCACTGTACTGTTGTTGCTGGGCAAGATATTTAGTGTCCGTCAAAGCACATTTTTTGTTCTGGGTTGAAGTACAATTCCCAATTTAGCAATTTCATAATTTAGTGGTTTCTGCTATATCAGAGCTATTTGAAATCTATCCCTAAAAGGGTATATAATATTGAAGGTGCACATAGGGTCATTCAGAATAACTTCACACACACGCTTCTGTGCATTTCCAAGTCTAATTCTGTCACTAAATCCATACCGGTGACCCAGCGCCTAAATACTAGGCCTCAAATTTAAATCCCTCTAAATCTCTCGTTACCCACCGCTGTACTGTTGTTGCTGGGCAAGATATTTAGTGTCCGTCAAAGCACATTTTTTGTTCTGGGTTGAAGTACAATTCCCAATTTAGCAATTTCATAATTTAGTGGTTTCTGCTATATCAGAGCTATTTGAAATCTATCCCTAAAAGGGTATATAATATTGAAGGTGCACATAGGGTCATTCAGAATAACTTCACACACACGCTTCTGTGCATTTCCAAGTCTAATTCTGTCACTAAATCCATACCGGTGACCCAGCGCCTAAATACTAGGCCTCAAATTTAAATCCCTCTAAATCTCTCGTTACCCACCGCTGTACTGTTGTTGCTGGGCAAGATATTTAGTGTCCGTCAAAGCACATTTTTTGTTCTGGGTTGAAGTACAATTCCCAATTTAGCAATTTCATAATTTAGTGGTTCCTGCTATATCAGAGCTATTTGAAATCTATCCCAAAAAGGGTATATAATATTGAAGGTGCACATTGGGTCATTCAGAATAACTTCACACACACCCGCTACTGTGTATTTCCAAGTCTAATTCTGTCACTAAACCCATACCTGTCACCCAGCGCCTAAATACTAGGCCTCAAATTTAAATCCCTCTAAATCTCTCGTTACCCACCGCTGTACTGTTGTTGCTGGGCAAGATATTTAGTGTCCGTCAAAGCACATTTTTTGTTCTGGGTTGAAGTACAATTCCCAATTTAGCAATTTCATAATTTAGTGGTTTCTGCTATATCAGAGCTATTTGAAATCTATCCCTAAAAGGGTATATAATATTGAAGGTGCACATAGGGTCATTCAGAATAACTTCACACACACGCTTCTGTGCATTTCCAAGTCTAATTCTGTCACTAAATCCATACCGGTGACCCAGCGCCTAAATACTAGGCCTCAAATTTAAATCCCTCTAAATCTCTCGTTACCCACCGCTGTACTGTTGTTGCTGGGCAAGATATTTAGTGTCCGTCAAAGCACATTTTTTGTTCTGGGTTGAAGTACAATTCCCAATTTAGCAATTTCATAATTTAGTGGTTTCTGCTATATCAGAGCTATTTGAAATCTATCCCTAAAAGGGTATATAATATTGAAGGTGCACATAGGGTCATTCAGAATAACTTCACACACACGCTTCTGTGCATTTCCAAGTCTAATTCTGTCACTAAATCCATACCGGTGACCCAGCGCCTAAATACTAGGCCTCAAATTTAAATCCCTCTAAATCTCTCGTTACCCACCACTGTACTGTTGTTGCTGGGCAAGATATTTAGTGTCCGTCAAAGCACATTTTTTGTTCTGGGTTGAAGTACAATTCCCAATTTAGCAATTTCATAATTTAGTGGTTCCTGCTATATCAGAGCTATTTGAAATCTATCCCTAAAAGGGTATATAATATTGAAGGTGCACATTGGGTCATTCAGAATAACTTCACACACACCCGCTACTGTGTATTTCCAAGTCTAATTCTGTCACTAAACCCATACCTGTCACCCAGCGCCTAAATACTAGGCCTCAAATTTAAATCCCTCTAAATCTCTCGTTACCCACCGCTGTACTGTTGTTGCTGGGCAAGATATTTAGTGTCCGTCAAAGCACATTTTTTGTTCTGGGTTGAAGTACAATTCCCAATTTAGCAATTTCATAATTTAGTGGTTTCTGCTATATCAGAGCTATTTGAAATCTATCCCTAAAAGGGTATATAATATTGAAGGTGCACATAGGGTCATTCAGAATAACTTCACACACACGCTTCTGTGCATTTCCAAGTCTAATTCTGTCACTAAATCCATACCGGTGACCCAGCGCCTAAATACTAGGCCTCAAATTTAAATCCCTCTAAATCTCTCGTTACCCACCGCTGTACTGTTGTTGCTGGGCAAGATATTTAGTGTCCGTCAAAGCACATTTTTTGTTCTGGGTTGAAGTACAATTCCCAATTTAGCAATTTCATAATTTAGTGGTTCCTGCTATATCAGAGCTATTTGAAATCTATCCCAAAAAGGGTATATAATATTGAAGGTGCACATTGGGTCATTCAGAATAACTTCACACACACCCGCTACTGTGTATTTCCAAGTCTAATTCTGTCACTAAACCCATACCTGTCACCCAGCGCCTAAATACTAGGCCTCAAATTTAAATCCCTCTAAATCTCTCGTTACCGCTGTCCTGTTGTAGCTGGGAAAGTTATTTAGTGCCCGTCAAAGCACATTTTTTGTTCTGGGTTGAAGTACAATTCCCAATTTAGCAATTTCATAATTTAGTGGTTCCTGCTATATCAGAGCTATTTGAAATCTATCCCAAAAAGGGTATATAATATTCAAGGTGCACATTGGGTCATTCAGAATAACTTCACACACACGCTTCTGTGCATTTCCAAGTCTAATTCTGTCACTAAATCCATACCGGTCACCCAGCGCCTAAATACTAGGCCTCAAATTTATATCCCGCTGAATTTGAATACAATACATTGGGCCAAATAATATATTTGTTGTTGTGGTGAACCATAACAATGAGAAAAACATCTAGTAAGGGACGCGGACGTGGACATGGTCGTGGTGGTGTTAGTGGACCCTCTGGTGCTGGGAGAGGACGTGGCCGTTCTGCCACATCCACACGTCCTAGTGTACCAACTACCTCAGGTCCCAGTAGCCGCCAGAATTTACAGCGATATATGGTGGGGCCCAATGCCGTTCTAAGGATGGTAAGGCCTGAGCAGGTACAGGCATTAGTCAATTGGGTGGCCGACAGTGGATCCAGCACGTTCACATTATCTCCCACCCAGTCTTCTGCAGAAAGCGCACAGATGGCGCCTGAAAACCAACCCCATCAGTCTGTCACATCACCCCCATGCATACCAGGGAAACTGTCTCAGCCTCAAGTTATGCAGCAGTCTCTTATGCTGTTTGAAGACTCCGCTGGCAGGGTTTCCCAAGGGCATCCACCTAGCCCTTCCCCAGCGGTGAAAGACATAGAATGCACTGACGCACAACCACTTATGTTTCCTGATGATGAGGACATGGGAATACCACCTCAGCATGTCTCTGATGATGACGAAACACAGGTGCCAACTGCTGCGTCTTTCTGCAGTGTGCAGACTGAACAGGAGGTCAGGGATCAAGACTGGGTGGAAGACGATGCAGGGGACGATGAGGTCCTAGACCCCACATGGAATGAAGGTCGTGCCACTGACTTTCACAGTTCGGAGGAAGAGGCAGTGGTGAGACCGAGCCAACAGCGTAGCAAAAGAGGGAGCAGTGGGCAAAAGCAGAACACCCGCCGCCAAGAGACTCCGCCTGCTACTGACCGCCGCCATCTGGGACCGAGCACCCCAAAGGCAGCTTCAAGGAGTTCCCTGGCATGGCACTTCTTCAAACAATGTGCTGACGACAAGACCCGAGTGGTTTGCACGCTGTGCCATCAGAGCCTGAAGCGAGGCATTAACGTTCTGAACCTGAGCACAACCTGCATGACCAGGCACCTGCATGCAAAGCATGAACTGCAGTGGAGTAAACACCTTAAAACCAAGGAAGTCACTCAGGCTCCCCCTGCTACCTCTTCTGCTGCTGCCGCCTCGGCCTATTCTGCTGCTGCCGCCTCGGCCTCTTCCTCCGCCTCTGGAGGAACGTTGGCACCTGCCGCCCAGCAAACAGGGGATGTACCACCAACACCACCACCACCACCTCCGTCACCAAGCGTCTCAACCATGTCACACGCCAGCGTTCAGCTCTCCATCTCACAAACATTTGATAGAAAGCGTAAATTCCCACCTAGCCACCCTCGATCCCTGGCCCTGAATGCCAGCATTTCTAAACTACTGGCCTATGAAATGCTGTCATTTAGGCTGGTGGACACAGACAGCTTCAAACAGCTCATGTCGCTTGCTGTCCCACAGTATGTTGTTCCCAGCCGGCACTACTTCTCCAAGAGAGCCGTGCCTTCCCTGCACAACCAAGTATCCGATAAAATCAAGTGTGCACTGCGCAACGCCATCTGTAGCAAGGTCCACCTAACCACAGATACGTGGACCAGTAAGCACGGCCAGGGACGCTATATCTCCCTAACTGCACACTGGGTAAATGTAGTGGCAGCTGGGCCCCAGGCGGAGAGCTGTTTGGCGCACGTCCTGCCGCCGCCAAGGATCGCAGGGCAACATTCTTTGCCTCCTGTTGCCACCTCCTCCTTCTCGGCTTCCTCCTCCTCTTCTTCCACCTGCTCATCCAGTCAGCCACACACCTTCACCACCAACTTCAGCACAGCCCGGGGTAAACGTCAGCAGGCCATTCTGAAACTCATATGTTTGGGGGACAGGCCCCACACCGCACAGGAGTTGTGGCGGGGTATTGAACAACAGACCGACGAGTGGTTGCTGCCGGTGAGCCTCAAGCCCGGCCTGGTGGTGTGTGATAATGGGCGAAATCTCGTTGCAGCTCTGGGACTAGCCAATTTGACGCACATCCCTTGCTTGGCGCATGTGCTGAATTTGGTGGTGCAGAAGTTCATTCACAACTACCCCGACATGTCAGAGCTGCTGCATAAAGTGCGGGCCGTCTGTTCGCGCTTCCGGCGTTCACATCCTGCCGCTGCTCGCCTGTCTGCGCTACAGCGTAACTTCGGCCTTCCCGCTCACCGCCTCATATGCGACGTGCCCACCAGGTGGAACTCCACCTTGCACATGCTGGACAGACTGTGCGAGCAGCAGCAGGCCATAGTGGAGTTTCAGCTGCAGCACGCACGGGTCAGTCGCACTACAGAACAGCACCACTTCACCACCAATGACTGGGCCTCCATGCGAGACCTGTGTGCCCTGTTGCGCTGTTTCGAGTACTCCACCAACATGGCCAGTGGCGATGACACCGTTATCAGCGTTACAATACCACTTCTATGTCTCCTTGAGAAAACACTTAGGGCGATGATGGAACAGGAGGTGGCCCAGGAGGAGGAGGAGGAGGATGAGGAAGAGGGGTCATTTTTAGCACTTTCAGGCCAGTCTCTTCGAAGTGACTCAGAGGGAGGTTTTTTGCAACAGCAGAGGCCAGGTACAAATGTGGCCAGCCAGGGCCCACTACTGGAGGACGAGGAGGACGAGGATGAGGAGGAGGTGGAGGAGGATGAGGATGAAGCATGGTCACAGCGGGGTGGCACCCAACGCAGCTCGGGTCCATCACTGGTGCGTGGCTGGGGGGAAAGGCAGGACGATGACGATACGCCTCCCACAGAGGACAGCTTGTCCTTACCCCTGGGCAGCCTGGCACACATGAGCGACTACATGCTGCAGTGCCTGCGCAACGACAGCAGAGTTGCCCACATTTTAACCTGTGCGGACTACTGGGTTGCCACCCTGCTGGATCCACGCTACAAAGACAATGTGCCCACCTTACTTCCTGCACTGGAGCGTGATAGGAAGATGCGCGAGTACAAGCGCACGTTGGTAGACGCGCTACTGAGAGCATTCCCAAATGTCACAGGGGAACAAGTGGAAGCCCAAGGCCAAGGCAGAGGAGGAGCAAGAGGTCGCCAAGGCAGCTGTGTCACGGCCAGCTCCTCTGAGGGCAGGGTTAGCATGGCAGAGATGTGGAAAACTTTTGTCAACACGCCACAGCTAACTGCACCACCACCTGATACGCAACGTGTTAGCAGGAGGCAACATTTCACTAACATGGTGGAACAGTACGTGTGCACACCCCTCCACGTACTGACTGATGGTTCGGCCCCATTCAACTTCTGGGTCTCTAAATTGTCCACGTGGCCAGAGCTAGCCTTTTATGCCTTGGAGGTGCTGGCCTGCCCGGCAGCCAGCGTTTTGTCTGAACGTGTATTCAGCACGGCAGGGGGCGTCATTACAGACAAACGCAGCCGCCTGTCTACAGCCAATGTGGACAAGCTGACGTTCATAAAAATGAACCAGGCATGGATCCCACAGGACCTGTCCGTCCCTTGTCCAGATTAGACATTAACTACCTCCCCATAACCATATATTATTGGACTCCAGGGCACTTCCTCATTCAATCCTATTTTTATTTTCATTTTACCATTATATTGCGATGCTACCCAAAGTTGAATGAACCTCTCCTCTGCCTGTGTGCTAGGCCTAAATATATGCCAATGGACTGTTGCAGTGGTGGCTGACATGAAGCCTGATTCTCTGCTATGACATGCAGACTAATTCTCTGCTGACATGAAGCCAGATTGTCTGTTACGGGACCTCTCTCCTCTGCCTGGGTGCTGGGCCTAAATTTATGACAATGGACTGTTGCAGTGGTGGCTGACGTGAAGCCTGATTCTCTGCTATGACATGCAGACTGATTCTCTGCTGACATGAAGCCAGATCGTCTGTTACGGGACCTCTCTGCTCTGCCTGTGTGCTAGGCCTAAATATATGCCAATGGACTGTTGCAGTGGTGGGTGACGTGAAGCCTCATTCTCTGCTATGACATGCAGACTGATTCTCTGCTGACATGAAGCCAGATTGTCTGTTACGGGACCTCTCTGCTCTGCCTGTGTGCTAGGCCTAAATATATGCCAATGGACTGTTGCAGTGGTGGGTGACGTGAAGCCTCATTCTCTGCTATGACATGCAGACTGATTCTCTGCTGTCATGAAGCCAGATTGTCTGTTACGGGACCTCTCTGCTCTGCCTGTGTGCTAGGCCTAAATATATGCCAATGGACTGTTGCAGTGGTGGGTGACGTGAAGCCTCATTCTCTGCTATGACATGCAGACTGATTCTCTGCTGTCATGAAGCCAGATTGTCTGTTACGGGACCTCTCTGCTCTGCCTGTGTGCTAGGCCTAAATATATGCCAATGGACTGTTGCAGTGGTGGGTGACGTGAAGCCTCATTCTCTGCTATGACATGCAGACTAATTCTCTGCTGACATGAAGACAGATTCTCTGTTACGGGACCTCTCTCCTCTGCCTGTGTGTGTGCTGGGCCTAAATATATGCCAATGGACTGTTGCAGTGGTGGCTGACGTGAAGCCTCATTCTCTGCTATGACATGCAGACTGATTCTCTGCTGACATGAAGCCAGATTCTCTGTTACGGGACCTCTCTCCTCTGCCTGTGTGCTAGGCCTAAATATATGCCAATGGACTGTTGCAGTGGTGGCTGACGTGAAGCCTCATTCTCTGCTATGACATGCAGACTAATTCTCTGCTGACATGAAGACAGATTCTCTGTTACGGGACCTCTCTCCTCTGCCTGGGTGCCGGGGCCTAAATATCTGAGAATGGACTGTTCCAGTGGTGGGTGACGGGAAGCCAGATTCTCTGCTATGGAACCTCTCTCCAATTGATTTTGGTTAATTTTTATTTATTTAATTTTTATTTTAATTAATTTCCCTATCCACATTTGTTTGCAGGGGATTTACCTACATGTTGCTGCCTTTTGCAGCCCTCTAGCCCTTTCCTGGGCTGTTTTACAGCCGTTTTAGTGCCGAAAAGTTCGGGTCCCCATTGACTTCAATGGGGTTCGGGTTCGGGACGAAGTTCGGATCGGGTTCGGATCCCGAACCCGAACATTTCCGGGATGTTCGGCCGAACTTCTCGAACCCGAACATCCAGGTGTTCGCTCAACTCTACCCATGAATAAAAAGTCTTCGGTAATTATACCTAAGGGCCAACCTTAGGTTGAATGATACCCTTTGTGGTACTTTCTGTTAATCCCCCCTTCTAACTTAGAATACGCCATATAGTGCCCACATAATACATTCATAGAATACTCAAATAAAATTGCCATAGAAGAGTCCAACTAAGACTTTCCATTAAAAAAATTTACAAATGTGCTGAATCCTGTGCAGCTGTCTTTCCACTGCCTCGGGCTCGAATTGTGGGATTGGAGCTTCAGGATCCAGGTGCCCAGGTCACCAGACATGTGAAGTGCTGTGTATACTTATCTGATGACTGGGGCATGGATGAGCAAAGAAGTGAAAATGGTGAACCATACTTGTATTGCCTCCTATTAACAGAACAGAATAGTTTGTTGTATAAACAGCATATTGGTGGAACACAAATTGTACCAAAAGAGACCACAACCCAGTCTGAATTGTGGAACCCAGGGGCGTAGCTCTAGGGGGTGCAGAGGTACCAGTCGCTACCGGGCCTAGGAGCCTGAGGTGGCCCAAAGACCCTTGTGCCACATAAAAAGACACTGGCATTATAGAAAGTGCATACTGGTCAAGTTACTCCTCTGGCTGGAGGGAAGGGGTTAGGCCAAGAATATGGCATTGCGGGGGTGGGGGTGAGGTTTTTGCCTCAGGCAGCATGACGGCTATGTGCTTCCCTGCCCCTGACCGCAAAGCACTGAGGGAAGGGGGCCCAAGCTGAACTCTTGCACCAGGGCCCATGAGCCCATAGCTACGCCCCTGGTAAAGAGGGCACATATCTTGGCATTATTACTGTGAGGGGGCACATATCTGGGCATAACTACTGTGAGGGGGCACATATCAGGGTATAACTACTGTGAGGAGGGCACATATCAGGGCATAACTACTGTGAAGAGGGCACATATCAGGGCATAACTACTGTGAGGGGGCACGAGTGAGCATTACTACTGTGAGGGGGCACATATCTGGGCATAATTACTGTGAGGGGGCACATATCAGGGCATAACTACTGTGAGGAGGGCACATATCAGGGCGTAAGTACTGTGAATAGGGCACATATCTGGGCATAACTACTGTGAGGGGGCACAGATCTGGGCATAACTACTGTGAGGGCGCATGTGCAAGCATTACTACTGTAAAGAGGGCACATATCTTGGCATTATTACTGTGAGGGGGCACATATCTGGGCATAACTACTGTGAGGGGGCACATATCAGGGTATAACTACTGTGAGGAGGGCACATATCAGGGTATAACTACTGTGAGGAGGGCACATATCAGGGCATAACTACTGTGAGGGGGCACGAGTGAGCATTACTACTGTGAAGAGGGCACATATCTTGGCATTATTACTGTGAGGGTGCACATATCTGGGCATAACTTCTGTGAGGGGGCATGTGTGAGCATTACTACTGTGAAGAGGGCACATATCTTGGCATTATTACTGTGAGGGGGCATGTGATGTATACATGTGTGTAATGTATGTAGTGCAGTATGTGATGATCACATACTGCACTACATACATTACACACATGTATACATCACATACTGCGCTGTCACCTTCTTCTGCAGGTCTACCTTGATGTCTGGTCTTTAGGCTTCAGTCAGATCCTCCACCGCCATGCTTGCGCCATGTGCCCGACACCACCAGGAGCTGGCCCCTCCTCCTTTCATCTCCCGCCAGCTTCTCCTACAGCAGGGCACTCTATCGCTCCAGTGCCCGCCCAATCTTACCAATCAGGGGCGTAGCTAGAAATGACTGGGCTACATAGCAAAAAAATGTATGGCCCCCCCTCCCGGATCTCCCACCCCCACATACCTATCGGACCTCCCACCCCTTCCAGAGCTCCCACCCCAACATCCCCACACCCCTCCCTAGATCCCCCCCTCAGTGTCATCCACAGATCCCCCCTCAGTGTCATCCACAGATCCCCCCTCAGTGTCATCCACAGATCCCCCCCTCAGTGTCATCCACAGATCCCCCCATTAGTGTTATCCACAGATCCCCCCTCAGTGTCATCCACAGATCCCCCCTCAGTGTCATCCACAGATTTTCCCCCTCGGTGTCATCCACAGATCCCCCCCTCAGTGTCATCCACAGATATCCCCCCCCCCCTCAGTGTCATCCACAGATCCTCCCTCAGTGTCATCCACAGATCCCCCCCTCAGTGTCGTCCACAGATCCCCCTCAGTGTCATCCACTGATCCCCCCTCAGTGTCATCCACAGATAACCCCCCTCAGTGTCATCCACAGATAACCCCCCACAGTTTCATACACAGATAACCCCCCTCAGTGTCATCCACAGATATCCCCCCCTCCGTGTCATTCACAGATAACCTCCCCTCAGTGTCATCCACAGATAAACCCCCCTCAGTGTCATCCACAGATATCCCCCCTCAGTGTCATCCACAGATATCCCCCCTCAGTGTCATCCACAGATATCCCCCCTCAGTGTCATCCACAGATATCCCCCCTCAGTGTCATCCACAAATATCCCCCCCCATCCAGAGCCGCTTCCTAGCTAATTTATTCACTGCACTTGCCTTGCCTTTGTGAAATTGAAGAGAAGCGCCATAATCTCGCACAGGCGCACTGGCAGAGGCCAGGAAGATGGTGCATGCGCACTTCAATGCCTCTGCCAGTGCGCCTGTGCGAGATTACGGCGCTTCTCTTCAATTTCACAAAGGCAAGTGCAGTGAATAAATTAGCTAGGAGGCGGCGCTGGGCGGGGAGATTGCAGGCACAGGCAGCATCGCTTTGCTGCCTGTGCCGTTCGCAGCGCTCCCTGCGCTGATAAAGTCCAGATTACTGCGCGGGCCGCATGACATGGCTTCGCGGGCCGCATTTGGCCCGTGGGCCGTAGGTTGGGCATCACTGATCTAAAATAACGGATCTTAGATTAAAATATCTAAAATGGATGCAAAATTCGCATAACTGAGCATAATGGATGCTTGAAATAATGGATCCATGTTTTTTTTTTTTTTTTTCTGTTCTTCTGATGGATCAGACAAATGGAAAAATAAATGGTGTTATGAACCTACCCTTATTTATATATTTCCTGGAGGAACAACAGAGAAACAGCAAAGAGTACTAAGAAAAGATGCTGCATAATTGTTTTATCTCATGGAAATTGCAAGCATTTACTAAAACAGATTGCTACCTTAGCACCTCTAAATCAACTCCCCTGTGATGACCTACAAAAAAGACTGTAAAACCAAAACGCATCTTCTCTAAAATTGTACTGTCCCTGAGGGTGAAAAAATTGGAAAGCTGAGAAAAAAAACCCATCTATTTACATTAGGGACTTGGACAATGACAGTCTCAGAAGAAGCAGAAAAGCAGTAGGAACACTTTTCTATCTGTAGTGCCCAGAAGCAAGGGTACTTTAAGATATGGACATTTGTGGACATTTGCCCCTATTTACTCAATGGAAAGTCAACTTACTTTATTTTACTTTATAATGTTAACTTGCACTGTCTAATACTGTTTAATACTGTGTAACTACATTTCAGATGTTTGCTGTGATATATATTCTGCTCATCTGCACTGTATTTGCATAATCCTGTGGAAAGGGGTAATGAATACTGACTGACTTTTGGGACTTTCTAGCTAATAATGAGAAGTTAGTAATTTTACACAGTTACCGTAAGGTTTAAAGACTTGTTTACCACCAAAACCAGACAGACTGACCTTTTGAATATCTGGTTTAGCTCTGTTTTTATGTCTGAAAAACAGTTTTTGCCTGGGAAAAACTGCTGTGTCATTGCCATTGAGTATCACTGAAGCTATAATGCAAGGCTGTGAGAGACCGGAGTTGTAACATTGCATTTGTTTGTGCTGAGTTTTTCCACTCCTCCCCTCCCACTAGAAGGTTCTAGTTATGTCAGAAACTGGATATAAGGAGAGCAGTCAGAGCCCCTAGTGTTCTGTAGTTAGGTAACCGTGTTTAGAAGAGGAGACTCTGCCAGACTATTGAGCGACCAAAAGAAGATTCTGAGACTGGGATACTCTGCCACAGATCCTGGCCCTCCAGCCTTTGTCCAGGGTACTAACCTTCTGAGAGAGGGACAGCTAGCTCAGGCCTTTCCTCAGCAGCATACCCTTCTTCTGCCAGGAAGGAGATTGGAGAAGCTAGCCCTATGCCTCATCTGTATTGTTTTGCACCCGAATTCCTCGGGTGTAGAAGCTCACTGGTTTACTGCAGACCCTGACTCTCTGGACTTATTTCCAATTGGGGTGCACCACGGCTTACCCTCACTTCCAGAGAGCAACAACATGTGGTGACACTTCAACAATGTCCAGGGGACCCAGCGTAGCGTTGGTCACCCCAAACCCGACCACTGCATATCTTCTTTCAATCAGATGATATCTACCGTCTTCTCTGCTTCCTTCAATGATGTATGATAGCAGGGATCAGTATGGGGACTGAGAATTATACCCAATGAGCCTGTGATAGTAGCTTTATGTCAGTGGACAAGGGTAATAGGGTAGAAATACCTGAGTGGTAAATAGATCACTAAATGCACTGGGTACTATGCTGTAGATCACCAGGTAAAGCTCTTTAGTGGATTGAGGCTTGGACTTTGCATCCATCAGATGTTTTAATATATATATATATATATATATATATATATATATGATAAATATGTTATAAAGTAACAGTACATATAGTATTAACACTTTATAATTAGAGATGAGCAAATTTTTCACAAAAATTGGATTAGTCTGGTTTGCCAATTTTTTAAAAAAATTTTTGTGTGGATCCGAATTTATTCATGGCAAATTTAGTTAAAAAACTGCTATTTCCTGGCTGCAGAGATCCTTTATAGTGGTGTAGAACACTGTGCCTTGCAGTAACACGCATAGGGAGTCTGCTGTGGTAGTGAAATAATACTGTGAGTCAATATGACATGCAGGTGACAGGCATCGCTCTTAGAATCACTGCACATTTCACTTATTTGGGCGGTCACGGGGCCAAAACTGACCAAATAACTCAAGTGTGAACTCAGCCTTACATCCCCCCGACAGAGTGGAGAGGGTGTCAGCAGTAAGTTTGTGTTGATGTCACTGATTATTTTGCCCTTCCTCTGATCCGTCAGAACAATAACCCCCCAAAAACCGATCCTGTTGAGCATCCACCTTAGAACATATCACTGCACCGCTGAACGGCAAATATATATATTTTTTGCCACTATTACAAGCCAAAAAAGGCTTTGGAACATATAACTGCACTACTGAATGGCAAATAGGCCCTCATTTTTGCCACTTATACACGCCACAGAAGGCTTCAAGACATATAACTGCACCTTCTGAACGGCAAATATATTTTACTTTTTCCACTAATACACAACAAAAAGGGCTTTAGCACATATAACTGCACCACTGAACGGCAAATATATTTTTATTTTGCCACTATTACACGCCAAAAAGGGTTTTAGAACATATAACCGCACCGCTGAATGGCAAAAAGGCACTTATTTTTTTCAGCTAAGACACGTCACAGAAGGCTTTAGAAGATATAACTGCACCGCTGAACGGAAAATATATTTTTCTTTTGCCACTAATACATGACAAAAAGGGCTGTAATTTTTGCTATTCAGCACACAACGGCTAATAAGCCATTTTTTCCCACTAATACAAGCCCAAAAATGCTTTAGAACATAACTGCACCGCACAAGGGCAAATAAGACGTCAAAATATTTCCTTGTAATAAACCCTGTTAATGCCTGTATCAAACAGCACTTGCCCTAATAACAAGAACGGGTTGCTGGAATTACAGTGCTGTATAATGGCAAATTGGATCCACAGTCAGTGCAGCAAGGTATAATAGGATTGTTCCTATTACCCAGGCTGTAACCTCCCCTACTGAACCCTGTTCTACAGAAAAGCTGTGGAATGATTCCTCCCTATCCTTTCCCAACACCTTGAATAATCTTTCCCTGCACTTGTAAATAGTTGTTTTTATCACAATAAAAGTAAGGAAATCGACAGGCACTCTATATCTGGTTTTTAAAGATATTTATTGTTGGATATTATACAGAGTTTTTAATTAATAAAAGATTTAAAAAAAAAAGATTTAAAAAAAATAATTTTTGGGGTTTTGTTTCGTTTGTTTGATATTGGAATTGGGGTATTGAAAGGTGTGATCTGAAAATATTATTCAGGTGTGGGGGGCTGTGTGTGGTGCTGGTATTATCACCCAAAGTAGTGAGGTATAGATGTGATGGAGATAATGAGGTCTAATCGTTAGTTGGGAGTAAACAATCGATAGGTATGCAATTTGATAATCAATGGGAAATATAATCGATGCAATATAATCGATAGGCAAAAATAGACAATGAAAAAAGAAGATAAATAAAGGTAAAACGATGTAGATCTTGAGGATATCAAAAAATGGTAGTGGAAGTGAAAAAAATAGAATATAATATATACGAATAAACTATATAAGAATAGGGATCCAATAATGTCCAAGAAATATAATGTCCAAGAAATATGATGTCCAAGAAGTATAATGTCCAAGAAGTATAATGGAGAAGTATCATCTCCGTTATACTTCTTGGACATTATACTTCTTGGACATCATATTTCTTGGACATTATATTTCTTGGACATTATTGGATCCCTATTCTTATATAGTTTATTTGTATATATTATATTATATTTTTTTCACTTCCACTACCATTTTTTCAGTGCAAATCAAATTTTTCATGAAATTCGGATCGAATTCCACTTCATCAACTTCGATTTGCTCATCTCTATTTATAATGTATATTGTAGAACAATTAATCTTCTGCAAGCAGCTACCTATATGTATATAGCTGCAGAGAGCCATAGAAGTAAATGAACGAGGCTTGTCCATGCAATGGCTTACAAGGTTAAACCTGATACTATACGTTATTACCTGTGGACGATGCCCTAAGAATAGAGAAAGTGGATGTCACACACAAGCACATGAGAATCAAGTACAGAAGAAAATGAATGCACGTAACATGTGGAGGATGATACTGGATACTCACAGAAATTCACACCAGACCATAGACTGACCAGTGGACGGTTCCATCTTTTATCTCAAATACTAGAAAGAGAAATGTATTTTATAATAAAGAAGTTTATACAATTACACCATGTATCGCATATTTAAAGGACAGGAGGTAAATATTAGACTGCTGAGGCCCCTATCCATGACTAGTATGAGGGCTCATGTCACTGCTATTCATTAGATGATGGGCAATATAGGAACAGTCAGGTGCTCTCAGTATTTCAGTATCTGCCATATAGCTGTACATGTTTGACTACCTACTCCTCTCCACCGCAGACATGAGGAGGAAAGAGGGACTCGTCTTAGGAATATTAGTAAAGAGCAAACTAAGTTGTAAAAACCAGTGTCAGGCAACTGCTGCCAATGTCAATAAGATAATGGGTTGCATCAAAAGGGGCATAGATGCCCGTGATTAGAACATAGTCCTGCCACTTTACAAATCGCTAGTCAGACCACACATGGAGTACTGTGTACAGTTCTGGGCTCCAGTGAACAAAGCAGACATAGCAGAGCTGGAGAGGGTTCAGAGGAGGGCAACTAAAGTAATAACTGGAATGGGTGATGATCAAAATTAGGGTTATTCACTTTAGAAAAAAGACGACTGAGGGGAGATGTAATAACTATGTATAAATATATAAGGGGTCAGTACAGAGGTTTCTCCCATCATCTATTTACAGGGGCAGGCTGGGCCGGGGGGCAGGGAGGCAATTGCGGCGTGGGCCCTGGATGTAATTGCGGCGGGCAGCAGTGGCGGCGGGCAGTAGGAGATGAGCGCTTCCATTGTGGAAGCGCTCATCTCCATATTCATCTGTATCGCCGTCCTCAGGACAGCGATATAAATGGATGTGCTGTGGGGCAGGGGAGGGAGAGGTGTGTCCCTCCCCTGTTCTTCTGATAGGCCGCAGGCACTAATGCCTGCAGCCTATCAGAGGCCGGCTCAGGCAGCGCGATGACTTCATTATCATCGAGCCACCTGAGCCATCCCCTCTCCGGATGATGTGTAGAGACAGGCAGCACACAGCAGGGACACGGGCTGGAAGAGGCCTGCATCGCTGCTGATGGAGGTAAGTATTAGTGTTTTTTTTTTTTTTTCTTTGCGGGGGGAGCTGTCACTATGGCTATAGGGGAGCTGGCACTATGGGGGGGCTGGCACTATGGGGGGGAGCTGGCACTATGGGGGGAGCTGGCACTATGGTTATGAGGGAGCTGGCACTATGGCTATGGGGGAGCTGGCACTATGGGGGGACTTGCACAATAGGGGGATCTGGCACTATAGGGGGGGCTGGCACTATGGGGGAACTGGCACTATGGGGGGGCTGGCACGATGGGGGGACTGGCACTATGGGGGAGCTGGCACTATGGGGAAGCTGGCACTATAAAGGAGCTGGCACTATGGGGGGGCTGGCACTATGGGGGAGATGGCACTATAGGGGGAGATGGCACTGTGGGGGGGCTGACACTATGGGGGGGCTGGCACTATGGGGGAGCTGGCACTATGGGGGGTAGCTGGCACTATGGGGGGCTGGCACTATGGGGGGAGCTGGCACCATGGGAGGGGCTGGCACTATGGGGGCATTTCTTACTGGCACATTATGGGGGGCACCATGGGGGAGAGGAGCACTATGGGGGTATCTGGGGGCTCTAAAGGGGCTTTTTTTTATTATTGGCACATTATTAGGGCAGTATAGGGGAGAGCAGCACTATGGGGCATCTGGTGTTATTATAGGGGCATTATTTCGGGGCACTATGGGGACGTGGGGCCTCTAAAGGGGCCTTTTGTATTGGCACATTATGGGGGGCACTATGGCATTTGGTGGCACTAAGGGGGCATTTTTTACTGACACATTATGAGAGGCACTATAGGGGAGAGCAGCACTATGGGGCATTATTTGGGAGCACTATGGGGGAGTGGAGCACTATTGGGGCATATAGTGGCACTAAGAAGGGGCATTTTTTACTGGCACATTGTGGGAGAGAGGAGCACTATAGGGGCATCTGCTGGGGGCACTAAGAAGGGTAATTTTTTTACTGGCATATTATGGGGGACACTATGGGGAAGGGGGAGAGGAGCACTATGAGGGCATTTACTGGGGCACTATATAGGGGTATTTTATACTGGCATATATTATGGGGACATTAGCTCAACTGCGGGAACTAAGAGGGGGTATTTAGTGTACTGTCATATTATAGGGAGAATTAGTACTACTAGGGGGTATTATGGGGAGCTTTACTACTACTGGGGCGCTATGAGGAACATGATTACTAGGGCACTATAGGGGCATTATTACTACTAAGTGTGCTCTGGCAGATAATTATTTCTATTGGTGGGATTTTGGGGAGGACTGTTACTTTGGGGGGCACCCTGGCATAGTATCAGCTTAGCACAATTATTTTTGGGGGACATTATCTTTATACTATTAGTGTCTGGGCGCAGTTATTTTTTAGAGCACTGTGTGCCAATAATTGTTTAAGGGGGCAATATATGTGTGGTAGTAGTAGTATTTCCAGTGGGACTGTTTCTGCAGTATAGTATTGGGGGGCACAGCGGGAACAGTATTGGGGGCACTATCTGTGTGGTAGTAGTATTTCCAGGGGGACTGTTTCTGCAGTATAGTATTGGGGGGCACAGTGGGCACAGTATCTGGGGCACTATCTGTGTGGTAGTAGTATTTCCAGGGGGACTATTTCTGCAGTATAGTATTGGGGGTGGCAGGAAAGGGTGTTCAGAAGATGTGAAGATGATGGAAATGTGGGAAACTAATGTCTGTTTCTCAATCTCTGCAGAGACGTTTGATGGCTGATAAATCATCATGGTGGTCTGGTCTGAATGGAGAAGATGAGGAAAGAGAACGTCTACAACAAAGGTGACATCACTGGCTGTAAGAGGTTTGAGGTGTTATGTAGGAGAGGAGATGCTCCGGCTCCTCCCCCTGCCATTTGCAGAAGGAGGATTCAGAGCTGGGTGAGGACGGCGAAAGGGGGCAGCAGGCAGATGGTGGGGGGAACCACAGGCCTTGAGCAGTATCTGGGGAGGGAGGAGAGCGGAGGAGCTTCCTGGCTGTAGCCTGCTGTTTATTGTATGATGTGAAGCAGGCAGTGCAGCCAGGACAGACCTCCCCTCTCTCTGTATGATGTGTAGAGACAGGCCGCAACTATAGAATGTCAGCTGTACAGTGTTTGTTGGGAGTGGCCTATTGTAGGAGGGGATTTTAATAATAGGCGGGGCTAAAATGGGCCACTTGACTGGATTTGCCCTCCAGGACTAAGGCTGCCAGCCCTTCCCTGTCTATTTATCCCCAGGACTGTGACTGTGACGAGGGGACATCCTCTGCGTCTGGAGGAAAGAAGGTTTGTACACAAACATAGAAGAGGATTCTTTACAGTAAGAGCAGTGAGACTATGGAACTCTCTGCCTGAGGAGGTGGTGATGGTGAGTTGACTAAAAGAGTTCAAGAGGGGCCTGGAGTGTAATAATATTACAGGATATAGCTACTAGAGAGGGGTTGTTGATCCAGGGAAATATTCTGATTGCCTGATTGGAGTTGGGGAGGAATTTTTTCCCCCCTAAATTAAGGGAAATTGGCTTCTACCTCATGAGAGGTTATTTTGCCTTTCTCTAGATCAACTTTTTAGGATAGCAGGCTGAACTGGATGGACAGATGTCTTTTTTCAGCCTTATAAACTATGTTATTATGGTCATTGGATGTGACAGCTGTGGAGATAGGACAGATCTGATATCTATCTTATGGATAGGTAATCCATGCTATCAATGAAGACCCATACAGTAATAATGGATACCAAGTATTACAATGATGAGAGCTGTCACTAAATAAATATGTATGTATGCTGGACTAATGCTGTAACCTATCTAATGTACTAAGGATGTAGATCAGATTTTTACTTAAAACGTTACCTTGCACTGGGGATGTCAAGCCGCACCTTCCAGCCGAAGTAGAAAGAAACATGGTGGAAAAGACATAGGGAGAGCTTTATTAATGTCATGAACCAGCGGGAATAAACCCACTGTGCCACATGTCCTACATTCTCTAAGGGCGTTGTCTAAGTTAACCCCTGAACTTCGCAGTATCCCTGAGGATGGGGATAGACTTTCCCGAGGGGAACACCAGGTCGCTACCTATTGAGGAGGATTGGCACACGAGGCAGCTGGTCCAGGCAGACCAGGAGGTACCTGAGCAAGGTACCAGAGGTACAGGTGTTGTCAGCATGCCAAGTCGTAACCAGAAGCAACAGTGCAGGACCGAAGGATGAGGCAGAGGCAGAGTCAAACAAGCAATAGGTCAGGGCAGGCGGCACAGGTACAGGTCAGGCAATCCGGATCGGCAACAGGAGAGTCAAGGCAAGCAGGCAGGGATCAAACAGCAAAACCAATACAATTAAACAACCTATCAAGATTGAATGTGTGCAACACAACATGAATAAATACCAAAACCATGACACACATATAATATATCAGCAAATTTTATTACAAATCAATTATTACATATCACATAATAATAAAAACACTAGCAGCAATGTTGGAGGTGCTGATACACAGGATGTGCACCTCAGACCCACTCGGTCAGGAAAAT
Organism: Bufo gargarizans; assembly: GCF_014858855.1. Taxonomy (NCBI): domain Eukaryota; kingdom Metazoa; phylum Chordata; class Amphibia; order Anura; family Bufonidae; genus Bufo; species Bufo gargarizans. The sequence continues at coordinate 85,589,630 of NC_058084.1, read as the reverse complement.
GACACAAAAGAAAGGGACACTATCTTATGAACAAACCAATGTCCCAATACAACTACTAAGTAGGATTCCTCGAGGGTGCTGTCATGGATACAGTATAACTAGGAACTAACATCCTGAACATCCTGATGATCAAACAGATCAAACAGGTAGCGGAGTCCAGAAACACAAGCATGAGTCAGGTACACAGGAACACAAGCAGATATAATAACAACCTTAGCAGGACCTTGACGCTGAGGCATCTGGGAAGGGGGCTGAGCCGCTTAAATATGTGCAGGACGGCTAGGATTGTTCAGCGAGGTCACATGATCTAACCCATAAAGCACAGGAAGTGACGTGTGCCTGCCCTTAAGGAATTGCTGCAGGGAACAGGCAGCAAGCATGCTTTGGCCAGGGCTGAAAGGAAACTGTGGAGCGGATCCCAGAACAACAGTACCTACACAAACAGACTGCACTGGCAGCAGATCACCGCTGAACACAGCACCCAGGACCGCGGCGGTAAGCAGAGGAACAGCGGCACACAGCAGCTGCTGTTACAATCAAACTGGTGTAAAGGGGAACTGGCTTAGGTGCCAATAGCAACTAATAAGATTCCACCTTTCATTTTTCACAGCTCCTTTGGAAAATAGAAGGTGGAATCTGGTTGCTATAGGCAACTAAGCCAGTTCTACTTTACACCAGTTTGATAAATCTCCCCCTATACTCATGCAGCATTCCAGGTTAATTTTTCATCAGCAACATTTTGCTGGTCTAAACTCTGGGGTGTTGGACTGCTGAGCATGGGTAACCATCAACACCCGATACATTAGGTGAACGTTCTGAGACTTGTATTATGAAGGATCAAATTGGAATGCCTCTTAAAGGCTTCCATTTTGACTTCCGTCTTATAGATTATGTTATTTTCCGTTATAACCATGTTCCGTTATAACTGTCATTAGCTAATATGGCAAGATAATCGACCACCTTTCTTGTCTGATAACGATGACCAGGTCATTCTTTTAGGATGTGACCACAAGGGGAGTCACTAATGTGACCACACTATGATAAACAGCTGCGACTGTATGCAACCACTCTAAAGTCTTTTAACTGATCTTTAACCTGATAGCTAACAAGTCCCATATATACAATGCTTGGTGCTGGGCTTTAATCTGGTGCAATGTACATGCACTCTGTTCCTGCAATCTATCAGGCACAGGTTGGGTTCTTGGCTGCCACTGATGGCAAGGGACCCCGAGGAGACATAAGTGTTTACTACCACTTCTGTCTTCTCTTTTCCTTGGTGCATAGCGCTCAATGAGCACTATTTAGTGAATAGAGGAAGCTGATATAGGTGTTCTTGGGCAGAGCAGAGCTGCTGGGTCTTAGCAGATCCTTATGAGTTCTGCATATGTACAATGCCCCAACAGGGGCCTGTTTCTTTGCTATAACCGGGTCTGCTTTGGATGCCCCAGTTACAGTGGAAAAGTGCAAAATAAAATGTAAAAAATCACTGTTTCCCAGAGAGTCTGTCAAAACAATATTTGAAAATAAGTAAAAATAAGTAATAATATAAAAATAATATTAAAAATAAAAACACTCATGGCAACTAAAACAGTCATCATAGTCACCCCATTCATGCAAAATTATACATTTATCAAAACACTGACACAAAATATAGAACTTTAATATTTAATGGGATTTGAATAGTTTACTAGATTACATTTTTTATACTTTATACTGGAGTAAATATGCATATTTATTGTAGAATAATACTGTATATATTAATTTTTTATTAGATATATATATATATATATATATATATATATATCCATAGAAAAGGTTAGGCAGCACTCCTTCACATGCAGAAATGGTTGTACGGTGCCCGCGGTGGTCCCTCGATACAGGACGGATAAATAATAAAGAAAGTCCGCAGCACTCCTTGCTGGGGGTATATATATAGTAAGCTGAATATATGACCGGCGTCTTATCTCGTGTAGGTTCGCGGACCTACACGAGATAAGACGCCGGTCATATATTCAGCTTACTATATATATATACCCCCAGCAAGGAGTGCTGCGGACTTTCTTTATTATATATATATATTTTTTTTTTTTTATGCACAGTATTCCCCAAATAAAACTAGAAAAGAAGAAACAGTTCATATTAATAAAAAAAACATATGTAATAAAAAATCCCAAAAATTATGTTGGTAACCGAAAAATTAAGACAGTTTGGGCCTTCAAGCCACCATGTACGCTAAATCACAAAGACCAGCGTTTGCTACCTCAGTCATGACAGGACCTGCGCTGCCAGAGAAGCCATGTCATTTATGACAAGGCACAGGCCTTTACATGCATCCTCAGACAGCCAGAGCATGCCGTAGAGTTATCATTTAAAACAGTTACACCCCGCTCTCGCCACACCTCCTTTTTTCAAAATTGGCGAGGAATACGTAAAATGCCAGTTGGAGCTAGAAACATAGCAATGGCATTGAATCTGGTGGATTTGAGACTTTTTAAAACCAAAAACTGGTGTAGGCGGAATTATGAATTTTTTTCTACAGTGACTGGTCACTAAGGCCTTTTCAGGCCTGGTCATTAAGGGGTTAAAGAGAAGCAGTTGTTTTCTAGCAAAATCATGCGACCATTTAAACCAGTGTTTCCCAACCAGTGTGCCTCCAGCTGTTGCAAAACTACAACTCCCAGCATGCCTGCACAGCCAAAGGCTGTCCAGGAATGCTGGGAGTTGTAGTTTTACAACAGCTGGAGGCACACTGGTTGGGAAACACTGATTTAAACGATCAATTTATAAACTGTATCAGCCACATGCAGCCAGCGGTTATCGGTCGTATTGCATCTGCATGACTGCCACTGCTGTGGCCTCACTACAAGTATCAGTACATATAGGGGACAAGCTGCTTTCTATTAGTAACTGAGCAGAAATTGAGATCCACGAAAGTCTCAGTCCCACAGTTTTTCCCATAATACTGAAGTAGGTTAAATTTCTTCCTCTCTTTGAATCCTAAAGTGACTACATGAAGTATTAATTTACTTTAGGTTAATTGCATGAAGCCCCTAACAGCTCAACTTCCTCTTAAGTCCCTTGACCTTGACCCATTGCAAATGTTTTAACAAAATTTAAGGCTATGTCTCATCAATTTTAGCCAAAACATGTTTTTTTCAGATACAAGGAGAGTTGTCCTGATGAAGGTCTCACCTCCGAACAAGTCCTCATTGCTGTTTGCTGTGTAGTTAGACCCTGATGAAAGGCAGATCTTTACAAAGACATTTTGGGGTAAATTCTTTACCCTCCTGTTTATAGTTAAGAGCCTTTCAATGGTATTTGTCACAGAGCTTGGGCCATCAACAATACTCACTGTCAACTGCATAAGGTTTTACTTACTAATTAGGTCTGCAGGAATTGTAATATCCAAGTACACAACATTCTCACATTTACCCTCCAGATGCTTCAGAACGAGTCATGTGTCTAGGACCAGTAAGGAATGACTACAGAAGATTGTCTGCTCCAACTGACAAATTATATGACGTTTTTCTTTCTAAGGAATGTGTTACTTAATTTTAGGCCTCATGCATATGACAGTATGTATTGTGCTGTCCGCAAATCGTAGATCCGCAAAATATTGATGCGGTCCATGTTGCAGATGCATTTTTTGGCGGCCCATTGACCTCAATGGGTCTGTGGTCTGCATTTTTCAGAAAGCACACAGAGGAGAGGCAGGTACATACCACATGTCCACCAGAAATTTGGGCCAGAGTCTGCACCAAATTCCGGTGGCACTACTTATTTTTGAAAGATGCAAAGTGAGTCATTTATTTAATCCATATACCACAAAGTAATCCGTGCAACAATATTACATTTCTTTCTATGCATAAATCATGTAACTCCAGATACATTCATGCAACTTTTCAGTCCCAAAAGGACCTTCATCAAGCCAAATCTGGTGAAAGATAAAGAAGGTAAGTATCACTACAATAGCAGGGATCATCATATACATAGTGGACAGAAAACAAAATCACAAAAACCAAAACATATACAATACAAAAAAAAAAAAAAACATACTGCCTTGACTTGAACCCAGTTGAACATCTCTGGAGAAACCTGACAATGGTTGTCCACCAATGGTCCCCATCTAACCCAAGAGCTTGAGAGGATCTGCAGATAAGAATGGCAGAAAATCCACAAATCCAGGTGTGCAAACCTTGTGGCATCAGACCCAAGAAGACTGGAGGCCATAATCACTGAAAAAAGTGCTTCAACTAAGTGCTGAGTAAATGGTCTGAATACTTATATTAATGCTAGATTGCAGTTTTTTCTTTTCAATAAATTGGCAAAGTGGCATTCTGTGTGGATGTTGAGCGCAGAATGATGAGGAAAATTTTGCCATAACAAAATGTAAAAAAATGAAAGGGTCTGAATACTTTCCAGAATGCACTATAAGTAAAAAGAAAGCAAAACAAATCCCAAAAAGGTTTTTAAATATATAAATGCTAAAAAAAACTAGGTCTGAGCAGGTAGGTCCCCTAAATAATGGTAATGGGGGGGGGGGGGGTTTGTCACTGAAGATAAGGAAAAGGCAGAGTTCCTAAATAGGTTTCTTAGCTCTGTATATACAAAAGGAGAGAAAGGAGCTGATATCTGTGGCGCCAGTGTTGTCAGTACATCCAGTGATATACTCAATTGGCTAACTGTAGATATGGTCCAAGAGAAGTTAAATAGGGTAAATGTGAACAAAACTCCGGGTCCAGATGGATAATACCCAAGAGTGCTTAAAGAGCTATGTTCAGTCATTGCTGTGCCCATGTTTATAATTTTTAAAGATTCTCTAGGTACTGGTACAGTGCCAGGTGATTGGCGCAAGGCAAATGTGGTGCCCATATTCAAAAAAGGATCTAGGTCCTCCACAGGTAATTATAGACCAGTTAATTTAACTTCTATTGTTGGAAAAATGTTTGAAGGAATCTTAAGGGACTATATACAGGAGTATGTGACTATAAATAATATTATAAGTGATAACCAGCAAGGGTTTACCAAGGACAGAAGTTGTCAGACTAACCTGATTTGTTTTTATGAGGAGGTGAGTAGTAGCCTGGACAGAGGGGCGGCTGTGGATGTAGTGTTTCTGGATTTTGCAAAGGCTTTTGATACTGTCCCTCATAGATGCTTAATAAGTAAAGTAAGGTCTATTGGCTTGGAAAGTATAGTTTGTAATTGGATTGAAAACTGGCTGAAGGACCGTGTCCAGAGAGTTGTGGTCAATGATTCCTATTCAGAATGGTCCCAGGTTATATGTGGTGTACCCCAAGGTTCAGTGCTGGGCCCTTTATTATTTAATTTATTTATTAATGATATTGAGGACGGGATTAATAGCACCATTTCTATTTTTGCAGATGACACTAAAATGTGTAGAACTGTACGGTCTATGTAAGATGTCCACAAACTACAAGCTGACTTGAACACTCTGAGTGATTGGGCATCAACTTGGCAAATGAGGTTCAATGTGGACAAATGTAAAGTTATGCATCTTGGTAGTAATAATCTCTGTGCTTCATATATCCTAGGTGATGTAGCACTGGGAGAGTCACTTATAGAGAAGGATTTGGGTGTCCTTGTGGATGGTAGATTAAATTACAGCATACAAATTCAATCAGCTGCTTCTAAGGCCACCAGGATATTGTCATGCATTAAACGAGGCATGGACTCGCAGGCAGGGATGTAATACTACCACTTTACAAAGCGCTGGTGCGGCCTCATCTGCAATACGCAGTCCAGTTCTGGGAACTAGTACATAGAAAGGATGCTCTGCAGTTGGAAAAAGTACAGAGGAGAGCGACTAAAATGATAAGGGGCATGGAGGGTCTTAGTTATGAAGAAAGATTAAAAGAATTGAATTTATTTAGTCTTGAGAATAGACGTCTAAGGGGGGACATGATTAACCTACGCAAGTATATAAATGGGCCATACAAAAAATATGGTGAAAAGCTGTTCCATGTAAAATGTGCTCAAAAGACAAGGGTGTACTGCCTCCGACTGAAGAAGAAAAAGTTCAGTCTCCAGAAGCGTCAAAGCTTCTTTACTGTAAGAACAGTGAATCTGTGGAATAGACTTCCTCAGGACGTGGCCACAGCAGGAACAGTGGACAGTTTTAAAAAGGGTTTAGACGAATTCTTAAAAGTAAAAAACATTAATGCTTATGAAAATGTGTAGAAATGTGAGTCTCACTTCCTTCTGGAATTCGCGTCCCCACCTATCCCTTGGTTGAACTTGATGGACGTTTGTCTTTTTTCAACCGTATTAACTATGTAACTATATGTAACTATGTAATATATAAACTTAGAGAGAGGGGCTTCAAGCCCCTTTGAAAAAGCTTGGCGAAACGTACATCGGAGAATTTCAGTTCCCCCTTGGGTCTTGGGTCAGTATGTCATTTGTTTTGCCTATATGATTGTGTGTTAATTGATTGCCTATACCTTTGAACAGCACTTTGGTTGGGATTTTGAGCCGGCTTTCCAGACTACACATAGACATTGATTGTATTTCTAAACCACTGTTTTCTGATCTGGGTATGGAGCAACTAAGTTGGGACTATTATATCATTTGGTAATTTGAGACATTTTGTAGTATACCATTCCTGATTTTTAGAATGTACCAACATTAAGGTCATAGGTTTGTAATATATGTAATACATGCTACCCTTGTCCTTGGGTGACTATGGCTCATAGCACTCATCTGCATCCTTTTTATTATGTCACATTGTTGTTTGGTATATTATATTGATTGATGGTAATAAAGTAGATTCTTTTCATATTACATGTGTGGTTCAATTTAATTGGTTGGTTAGTTACGAATTAATTTGTCACGAATCGCTATAAATCAGGTATACCCAGGCCACTCTGCCTTAAGGCTCATGCACACGACCGTATGGCATTTTCAGTGTTTTGTGGGCCTTTTTAACGGATCAGTTTTCCCGTTTTTTGCTCAGTAGTGTTTCCGGTTCAGTTCCATTTTTCCATTCCATTTTTCCATATGGCATATACAGTATACAGTAATCACATAGAAAAAATTGGGCTGGGCATAAACTGTTCAATAGATGGTTCCGCAAAAACAGAATGGATATGGAAGACATACAGAGTACATTCTGTATGCATTCCATTTTTTTGCGGACCCATTGACTTTAATGGAGCCACGGAACGTGATTTGCGGGCAATAATAGGACATAAATAGGACACAAAACGGAAATACGGAAATGTAATGCACATGGAGTAACTTCCGTTTTTCTTTTGCGGGACCATTGAAATAAATGGTTCCGTATACAGACCATAAACAGAACGCAAAAAACGGCCCGTATATGGAATGCAAAAAACGTTTGTGTGCATGAGCCCTTAGTGTACAGCCACATCTTTCCCTATGCTAAGCTCACAGGACAATGGTGGAGACCGCGCAGGATAAGGGTTTTAAAGGGCTGTGACATCACAGAGCATGGCTATCTGCGGATTGGCAGGCTGCACGACATTATGGGTGATCTTGCGTTCCTGGGTTTGTTTCATCTACACTTAGTATTGCTTTGTAATGTGCAGCAGCCATTTTAGGAAAACCCGATTCGTTACCATGAAGCGCAAGGAAATTTGGATTTGGTGCAAATCGAAGTTTTCCTAAACTTCGGACCGAATTCCACTTCAAATGCTTCAATTTGCTCAACACTAGTCATTTTGATTGTAACCCAGTTTCCCAAAATCTCATAAAAGTAAAAACTGATTGTAAGGAATAAAAAAAAAAAATTGGAAGTGGAAATGTCTCAATGAAAACATTCTGGAACAGTATTTGTTGTACCAGAGTGGCAGAATCTGGATTAACTTGTGTCTAAAAATATATAAAATATGTCAATAATTGAGTGCTGGGGAGAAGAAGTGCTATGTATAAAAATTCCTTCCATACTGTACGCCCACAAACTTACATACAACTTACAGTAGTGGCATGTTACACCCACATGCTTGTCATACAAGTAAGGATTTCACCAATGGGCAGATCCAGAAATGTTGTCATATTTCCTTAACAGATTTGAAACCATATGCATATCCAAGAAAGTATGTGTGCTGGTGACACAAATAGAACAAAATATTTTTTAAAAACTGAACACAAAGCAACAGAAACATAACAGAAAAATACATATAAAGTTAATTATTTTGCCTTACTTTCCATTTTTTTACTGATATCATTGGATATCATTTTTAGCCCTTAGAAGTCAATGGGTTGAATTTCAAAATGCATGTTCCCTGTTTGCATAGTGCATGTGAGTGTACAGTATTTGTTCGTTACGTCTGTTATCCATATTTCTGTAACATTTGAGAAAAAGCAAAAATATTACTAATATTGCAAAAAATTGAACAAATACAGATGAAAATGGATACATATGGTAATATGGAACAAAAACTAGAACAATATTGAAACATCCATGTTCTCATAAGCAACTATGAATTTCAGAAATTCAGAATTTTTTGTATGGTGTCACTTTTTTCATTTATAATATACTGTATGTTTCCAATTGCATTAGGTCCCTTTCCTATAGCAGTATTTGGTCAGTATTTTGCAGCAGTATTTGTAAGCTAAAACAGGAATGTTAGAAAACTGAGAAAAAGTATAATGGAAAAAATTGCACTGTCTATTACTGAGTTTCAGAGAGTGCTGCCTTTTGGGGGAAAACAATGGCAAGTACTCCAAAAGGGTACCAAAAAATGAGAAACATGGCACAAAAATGCACTATTTGTAGCTTATTTCATAATTCCAAAATGCCTTACAGCAGACATCTGCCCACATTTTTTTTGTGGAAAGAAATAAAAATGCAACAAGAAACCGGGAAAATGCCACAAAAAATGCAATTTGTGGGGCAAAATGATGCTATACTTCACAACAGATATAAGTGAACCAGTTGAGATTAATTTCGGGTCTGGTTCGCCTAATTTTTAAAAAAGTTTAGTTTGGTTCGGGTTTGGGACAAACTGAAGTTGCTCCAATTGTCCTGAAAGTTGGTATATGACCCCCTCTAACCTCCTAGGATAATTTTTAAGAAAACTTTTGACATCATATTTGATGTCATGGATATACAGCGTGTTTAAAAAGACACCACACGGTGTTATGAGATTTAAAATAAAAGTGTCTTGAGGGAACGTGAAGGCTGGCAAGTGGCATTAGCGGCATGATGCAGGCTGCAGCATCCAGTGGCTGTAAACAACATGATGGTAGGCAGACAGCAAGAGTAGCAACATGGGGCACTGGCGGCAAGGAGCATTCATTTGATTACATTCAGCCTGCCTGGGCCGTGAGAAAATTTCTATATTGATGCAATAATCACGTACATTTATGCTGTCCCTTAAAGGAATTTACCCCCGCCAAAGAAAATTTTAACTGTGTGAAAAGGGAATACACGGAAAGTGACGATTGAGGCATTAGTGGCATGATGCAGGCCCCAGCTTTGCCTGGACATTAAAAAAACTGCTGGTATTGATACAGTGACCATGCACATTTATGCTGTGCTTTAAACTAATTTGATCCAATTTTATTTGAGCTAAGCTGTCCCTGAACTGTTGAAAACTAATATTTTTGAAAATAAAGTATTTTCTAACCACTTTCCCTTGCACCTGTAACGTCTCTCCCTGCAATAAGTTCACTGGCAAATGGCAGAGACCGGGTAGGATGAGGCTTTTTATAGGGCTGTGACATCACAGGGGCTGGCTATCTGCTGATTCACCCCACGGCATTATGGGTAATTACTCATTGCTTCTTACTTTCCCTTTGTTAATGTAAATTCGGATTAGCGACAAATAAAAACTTTCCTGAAATTCGTATTGAACTTCACTTTGTCTACTTCGATTCGCTCAACACTACTACCCCCTCCAGATAATTTCAACATTGTGGAAGTGAGTACACGGAAGTGACCCTCAGGCATTAGGAGCAGTCGCATGATGCACTGTAGGCACCAGCTTTGCCTGGATTTTGAGAAAATTGCGTTATTGATGCAGTAATCCACTAAAATTATGCTGCGTCAGTGCGCCTTTGAATAAATTTTATTAAGGGGGCAATTTTTTATTTTTTATTTTAACAGTGTTAACCCCCACCCTGTGTAGAAAGCGAGTACACAGAACTGACCCTCAGGCATTAGAGGCAGTGGCATGATGCACTGCAGGCTCCAGCTTGGACTGTGAGAAAATGTTGCTGATGATACAGTGATCTTGGACATCTATGCTGTGCCTTAAAGAAATGTATCCCCCCCCCCTTCAAAAACTTTAAAATTTCAACTGTGCCTAGTAGCATGATTTTAGGCAGCAGCAGCTGTACAGAACATGATAATAGGCAGACAGACAGCAACAGTGGCAAGATGGGGCACTGCCAGCAAGGAGAGGTGGGTGAGGTCTAAACAGCCAGAGGTCAGAATCAGCCAGAGGAGTATGAAAATTCTCCTGAATCCAGGCTTGGATCATTTTGACAAAAGACATGTTTTGGACACTGGCGCTAGACAACTTGGTCAGTTTAGGTGTGACCACCAGGGCATGCAATTTTCTATCATAGAGATCTTTGCATGGACTCTTTTGTTCCTTAGTTTCGGATCAAGCCAGTCGGATCCTTATTTGTAACTTTTGGTTTTCTGTTACACCATCCGTGACAACCTGCTTCCACAAAATACTGATTAAGAGGTTTGATATACCTGCTTCCACAAAATATTGATTGAGGGCTGTGATATACCTGCTTCCACAAAATACTGATTGATATACAGTGGATATAAAAAGTCTACACACCCATTTAATGTGACCTATAAACTGCACCACTCAATTGAAAAACAAACTGAAATCTTTTAGGTGGAGGGAAGAAAACAAAAAAAGCTAAAATAATGTGGTTGCATAAGTGTACACACTTATAATTGGGGATTTAGCTGTGTTCAGAATTAAGCAATCACATTCAAAACCATGTTAAATAGGAGTCAGCATACACCTCATTTAAAATGCCTCTGATTAACCCCAAATAAAGTTCAGCTGCTCTAGTTGGTCTTTCCTGAAATTGTCTTAGTCACATCCCACAGCAAAAGCCATGGTCCACAGGGAGCTTCCAAAGCATCAGAGGGATCTCATTGTTAAGAGGTACCAGTCAGGAGAAGGGTACAAAACAATTTCCAAGGCATTAGATATACCATGGAACACAGTGAAGATAGTCATCATCAAGTGGAGAAAATATGGCACAACAGTGACATTACCAAGAACTGGACGTCCCTCCAAAATCTCCTGTATTCTTTATATGTCTGGGCTATGGGGTAGAGTGGCAAGACGAAAGCCTTTTCTTATGAAGAAAAACATCCAAGCCAGGCTACATTTTGCAAAAACACACCTGAAGTGTCCCAAAAGCATGTGGGAAAAAGTGTTATGGTCTGATGAAACCTAGGTTGAACTTTTTGGCCATAATTCCAAAAGATATGTTTGGCGCAAAAACAACACTGCACATCACCAAAAGAACACCATGCCCACAATGAAGCATGGTGGTGGAAGCATCATGCCAAGGGGCTGTTTTTCTTAACTGGAGCCTTAGTTAAGCTAGAGGGAACTATGAACAGTTCCGACTGCCAGTCAATATTGGCACAAAACCTTCAGGCTTCTGCTTTAAAGCTGAACATGAAGAGGAACTTCATATTTCAGCATGACAACGACCCAAAGCATACATCCAAATCAACAAAGGAATGGCTTCACCAGAAGAAGATTAAAGTTTTGGAACAGCTTATCCAGAGCCAGACCTGAATTTGATTGAAAATATGTGGGGTGATCCGAAGAGGGCTGTGCACAGGAGATGCCTTCGCAATCTGACAGATTTGATGCCCTCGCAATCTGGCAGATTTGGAGTGTTTTTGCCAAGAAGAGTGGGCAAATTTTTCACAAGTCAAAATGTGCAATGCTGATAGACTCATACCCAAAAAGACTGAATGCTGTAATAAAAATCAAAAGGTGCTTCAACAAAGTATTAGTTTAAGGGTGCACTGTCACTACCAGAGCTTTGAGACGTTCTCACAGCTCTGTGTCTCCACCCCTGTGATGATGTCACTTAGAGTTTGGAGGTGTTCTCACTGTTCTGTCTCTCCGCCCCTGTGATGAGGTCTTTACTCTCAGCTGTTCCTCCTGCGTTTGATTTCCCTGCCTTTAAATCACCCCTCCTCCTATTGCAGGGCGTGGATTATATTTCTCTTTTCAGTTGTAGCTCTGCCTTGAGTATCTTCACTTCTTTAGCTATTAGTTCTCTGGACCTGTGTTCTGTTGCTGCAAGCACTCCGGATATTGCCAGCGGCCCTTGGATCCGTCTTCTCTGCGGCTGCAGCTCCATCAGCTAAGTGTGCAGACATTGTTGTGTACCTGGTGATTTTCTGACTGGATCTGAGGTGGCCACGGTTCCCTCCATATTCTGAGCAGGGCATCGGTGGCCGTGCCCCTTCCACTATTGTAGGGGTTACAGGGCTCATCAGTCTTAGGCACGCGGGCATATCCAAGGACACCAATGTTGTATCTGTTACCAAAGATACACAAAGATCTTAGAAATCCACCTGGGAGACCGACAGTTTTTAGCCAGGGACTCTTTGTTCAGCAATATAATTGTGGTCGTGGCAACCAAGAGAATGCACCCCGTCCCACCTGAGACTACCTTGCCCCTAAGCGGTTAGAGTTATGCCGCAACCGCACCGTAGTAGGGACACCTGAAAGAGGGCATCCCCTTTAAGAGTAGTGGATAGTAAGGGTGGGTGGGGAAACGCTGTAACGACGTACAGAGTGAGAGGGACGCTGGCTGTTGAAGTAGGCAGCCATGCCCCTCCCACAAATACAGGCCAATAAATCGGCCTTACACTTGTGGTCATGGCAACCAAGAGAATGCACCCCGTCCCACCTGAGACTACCTTGCCCCTAAGCGGTTAGAGTTATGCCGCAACCGCGCCGTAGTAGGGACACCTGAAAGAGGGCAAAAGACATACTGAGTAGCAGGAGTAATTATTACAGCATAGATCACAAAACCAGACTTTGGAAAGCCATTGACATCTTAGTTTTGGGGTAAGGTATATAGCGGCTAAAAACACGAGGGGCGCCAACGACCCAACTTCTGGATGGCATGCGCTGGTACCTGATTCTTGTAGGCTGTGGATGCTGCACCTATACGAATAGATGTCCTGAGATCGTAGCTGGGTCGCCGCCCAAACTGGCAACTGAGGAGCGTATGTGAGACATGAACTGGTGAGAAGCGAGCGGTACCACCCCGAATGGCAATAGTGGACTATCTGGCCTGAACCTGCAGCTGATGAAGAACTCTGACAGGGCACCATCGATGAGACATAGGGAACTAGGATGTTGGGACTGGGGGACCTGTCTGCGAGGTCTTGGATGTCCTCAGCAGCAGCACGTAACCCTCGGGACCCTGGATCAACTGGCTGACTGTGAGAAAATTGCTACTATCCCCAGGCCTCAAGAAACCATAGAAGGCTAAATAAACAGCGGATTTAAGCACCAGGCTGGGCAAAACCCCGAAAGGTTCCTATCCGGAATGTCAGATAGGTTACGAAAAGCAGTCCAGTAACAGCTTGTCTGCGTACTTGGCCTCCTGGTCCACATCTGCTCAAACCCCTCAACATAGCTTTGACAGCATGCACAGAGAACGCCGATGCCCGTTCAGGATGACTGACAGAGAGGAAATGCTGCACCCCCGACAAGTACGACTTCACCGTGTTGTGGGACATCTTGAGCTTCGAGTGGCAGTAGCCAATGAAGGCAAGGATGTATTCAACAAAACTGGACTCCCTTTGAGGGCATATTCCCTAAAACCTGCAAATGCCCTCCACCCAGTGCGATATGCCCTAGTTGTATACGGCGAAAGGGGCTTGGCTAGTAAGGAGTGGGCCGTCTCTAGGTGACCATTTAAACCAGTATTAGTGACTCGTGAAGGGGGACGGTAGCGCCCACAACATCCGCCTATGGCGTGACCTGCGAAAAGGGAGAAATTAGCCCTCGATAAAGCATCAGCTGCCACATTTTGAGAACCTGGCGTACTACTAACACAAAAATGATGTCGCAAGGAGAGTTGAACTAGACGTCTCAAGAGACATATGACATAAGACGACTTAGACAACCCATTGGTTAAGATATCTACCACCGCAGCGTTGTCGGTTACAAACAAAACAGTGCGATTTACCCAGCTGCTGCCCCAAACACGGGCGGCCACCACAATGGGGTACAGCTCGAAAAGTACTGAGGTTTGCAGGAAACCTGGGATTTGTCTTACCTCAGCAGGCCACTCGCCTGCGACCAAGTGGGTGCCAAAATAGCAGCAAAACCTGAGCTAGCAGGTCTCTTGGGGGAGACCGGGACACCTAACTGGGAAAACAGCTCAACAATCTCCCCAGCCCTAAGGGGGCTGACCCTGGCCTCTAGATAAGCAGGAAGTAATGAATAACAAATTCAGAGCGTACCTTATATTCTAAAACCCAATGGAGGCCTGAGCCAACTGATCAAAGAGCCACGGGCTGCTCCTAGAACAGAAAGTGAGTTTGGTGGAAAAGTAGTATCAGACCTTCCACTTATCAATAGAAGAATACCTCATGCTCACTTCCTCTGAAGGAATGAGGGAGTTAAGACTAAGGTCGTGGGAACCATGTGGGGCTGACAGGTCGATGATAAGTCTCTCCTTCTTGCTAAACTTACCTGTGACCACCCCATCGGGACTAACTCTCCACCGCTGAAAGGGGGCACTTCAAAAAGACCGATCAAAACCCTTCTCCAACTCGAACAGACACCCAGAAAGTAACACCCAGAGGGTGACCATGCACTTACCTGCTCAGAATACCTACGGACTGACAACCGCAGAACGGTAGTAACACAGCACGACCTGGACGTGAGACGGTGCATGAGACACAAACCAAGCTTCCTCCCCCCTCCCCGACGTGTACCCCTACTACCTTGCCTATAAGCCAAATTTCAGGATGTAACTTGAGACAAGGTTTGGACCTAGAAACAAAACAATTAAGGCATCAACACTGGATTGTGAAAATGTCGTGAGGAAACCCTGCGAATGTGTAAAACGTGAATGATGGAACAAGAACAGCATTTTATTTAATTTTTTTTTACAAATTAACCCTTTACCAATTAAAATTTACTTAACCTGGAAACCTAGGGAGGGTAAAATACCAGGGCAAGCCGCATCTACTAAGCCCCTGTACTGGCTTAACACTGACACCAGCGAACCTAGGCCCCTGACCTGCAGCCTCCGCTAGGTTTGCTCACAGCGGACCAGGCCTGTAGACCGTGCGGTACTCTGTAACCCGCTCTTCCCCGGAGACCTTGCTTCCCCAACTATGAATTCCCTTTTCTTTTTTTTTTCTCTTTTTTTTAAAACCCGTCCCTACTAAACCAGACCCAACACACCCGTCTAAGATCCCTGGTAATCACCTGCATGGATTCAACAACACCCTGTACCTAAATAACCCCCTGGGAAACCTTATGTACGGGCAGCAGAAGGAAGCCAGCCACCGCCTATGAGCTGTTCCCCCTGACCAAGCCTAGTTCTCCCAGCCATGATCCCTGCCTAACTAATGGCACGGCGGGTCGTGCCAGACTTTGTTGAAGACAAGGAGCGGGGACATGCTGTCCCCTGTACTTTTACGCAATTGCCGCACGGGGAGCTCGCGCTGCTCCATGGCAGAATGCAAGACGTGCGGGCAGCATTATTATCTTTTTTTTTTTATGAAATCAACCCTTTGCAAATTAAAATAAATCACTTGCATGGACTCATTAACACCCTGTATCTAAATAACCCCCTGGGAAACCTTATGTACGGCTGGCAGAAGGAAGGCAGCCACCATCTATAACCTGCTCACCCTGACCAAGCTTAGTTCTCCCACCCCTGAAACCTGCCTAACTAACGACATAGCGGCCCGTGCCAGACTTTAGTGAAAACCAAGCTTGTGACTTCTCTCCTCCCCCCCCCCCCCGACATGTACTCTTAGTACCTTGCTGATAAGCCACAAATCAGGGTGTAGCCGGGGCAAGTTAGGACCTAGAAGCAAAACAATCAAGACATTAACCCTGGATAGTGAATTTGTCGTCAAGAACGACGCAAACAAGTAAAAAAAAATAAAAAAAATGTTTTCATTTTTTTCTTTAAGTTTTTTTTTTTTTTTACCATTAACCCTTGCCAATAAGAATTGCCTAACCTGGGGGGAAAAGCTACCACCGCAAGCTGCGCCTACTAAGCCCCTGTACTGGCTTGACACTGAGACGAGTCAACCTCGGCTCCTGACCAGCAATCCCAGCTAGGATTTACTACGGTGGACCAGGTCTGTAGACCGTGCAGTACTCTGTAACACACCCCTCCCCGGAGACCTAGTACTCACCTGTATGGACTAATTAAACCCCCGTGCCTAAATGACCCTCTTGGCGACCTTGTGTGCAGCCGGCAGAAGAAAGCTAGCCACCGGCTATGACCTGCTCCCCCTGAACGGCCTGGTTCTCTCATCCCTGCCTCACTAACGGCATGGTGGCCCGTGCCAGACTTTAACGAAGATAAGGAGCGGGGCCACGGTGTCCCCTGTGTCCCTACACAAAGACCGCGTGGGGAGCCGCGCAGCTCCCTGGCAGAGTGCACCAGTGCGGGGGAACCCCCATCAGCCAGGGGCCGACCCACCGCCGGCTGGACACCCGTACCGCGTGGGGAGCCGCGCAACTCCCTGGCATTATGCTCCGGTGCAGGGGAGCCCCCCTCACCTAGGGGAACGAGCCCCCCGCCGGCCGGACCCTAACACTGTGCGCTGCAGAGAAGCAGCTTCTCACCCTCACCGATGTCAGGATATCCAGGTATGCTGAACTCCTCTCACTGGGAAGCCAGGTGTGGCTCATCAAACTCTGTAATGACGTACAGAGTGAGAGGGACGCTGGCTGTTAAAGTAGGCAGCCATGCCCCTCCCACAAATACAGGCCAATAAATCGGCCTTACACCTGTATTTCTGGACAAAGTGCTATGCAAATTTGCAACTGCAGAAAAATCTTACATTAAAGATACTTCTGACTTCCTGGTTAAGGTTAGAGATACAGTAATACCTGAAGGTGCTACATTGGTGTCCCTTGATATAGCGAGTTTGTATACATCAATCCGACATGATCTAGGTCTCAAGGCGGTCAAACACTTCCTTTTAGGATCAGAATATACACCAGAATTTAACGTTTTTTTGCTTTGTCTATTACGTGCTGTCCTTACAAATAATATTTTTTTATTTGGGGACAATTTTTTTATGCAAATGAGGGGAACGGCAATGTGGTCAAATGTGGCACCGACATATGCCAATTTGACCGTTGCCTTCCTCGAAGAGATGTGCATCTATGTGTCCCACCACTTTGGCCATGTACTCAGGTGGTGGAGGTACGTAGATGACATCTTCTTCATATGGACTGGTACTAAAACAGAATTGGATGCATTTTTTTCTTTTCTCAATACTATAGATGTGGACATCAAGTTTACTATACAGTTCTCCAGAGAGGAAATTAAATTTTTAGACATAAAAATTACCTTGATGGATAGGGAAGTGGAAACTAATGTATATATCAAGTCAACGGATAGGAACACATTATAACATTTGAAAGTGCTCATCCCAGACCAATACTTTACTCTTTGCCATTTAGTCAATTTTTGAGAGCAAAACCGATTGTAAGTAACCCAGAACAACTTCAACATACATTAAATAGAATGCAGAATTCTTTTGAGGAAAGAAGCCATCTTGAGAAGACACAGGAATAGGATAGGTGAATACAATAGGGATCATCTCTTGACACAAAAAAACGAAAAAAACAAGGAATGGAATACCATTAATAACCACTTACACACAAAACAGCTATAGTGTGAGAAATATTGTCAATAAACATTGGTCTATTTTAAAATCTGGTCTGGATAAAGTGGAAGAATTTCAATCTTTACCCCTTCTGTCCTATAGACGGCCAACAAATCTAATTGATAAATTGGTACATGTCGACATAGGGCCACAAAAGAAAACGGGACAAAGTTTTTTCAGAACCCCAAAAATGGGCTGTTACCCATGTTTAAATTGTATAAATTGTTAATATGCATGTAGAGGAACTGCCTTTGTACATCCAGTGACCAAGAGGGAATATAAAATGAATTCCTTCTTAACTTGTGACACTACACATGTCATATATGTCCTTTGGTGCCCATGTTAATTATTGTATGTAGGGGAAACTACATTAGATCAATCAACACAGATATACGATACAGAAAAAACTGATGGACTTTCCGGTTTCAAAACACTTCACAGAATTAGACCATAGTGAAAAAGACATCAGATGTATGCTTATCAACCATATTCCCATCTCTCGTAGAGGTGGAAATAGGGTCCTGGCCCTGAAAAGACGAGAAATCAAATGGATTATAAAACTAAACACATTAAAACTGAATGGATTAAATGTAGATTTTAAGCCTTGAATTTGTACTTAAAGGGGTTGTCCGGGTTATGAAAAAAAATAATATAGCACAGAAAATATGATATATTGATATATAACTGAGCTAAGCAAGTTTTATGCAAAAAATATTTTTTTTCCCTCATTTCCCTTGTTCTTTTCTTTACATGCAATAAAAACAATCGCTGCCCCCCCCCCCCCCCTGCTCTGCTAAGGGAGTGAATACAAGAGCTGCCCTGGGTGACATGTCTGCCTGCTGGGAGACTCTGCAGCATGTTGTATGTGTAGGACTACAAGTCTAAGCTGTATAATGACACTGCTGAGGGTGTGAATACAAGAGCTGCCCTGAGTGACATGTCTGCCTGCTGGGAGACTCTGCAGCATGTTGTATGTGTAGGACTACAAGTCTAAGCTGTATAATGACACTGCTAAGGGTGTGAGTACAAGAGCTACCCTGAGTGACATGTCTGCCTGCTGGGAGACTCTGCAGCATGTTGTATGTGTAGGACTACAAGTCCCAGCTGTATAATGACACTGCTAATATACACAGGATCTTCCCCCTACCTTCTTGTGTAATGCTCTCTCTAGTATATCAGCTCCAGTGCCCAGCATTGTCTCTTCACTGCCTGCAAAGCTGTGCAGCTGAAGGGGTTAAGAATCCTAGCAGAGAGTAGATGGCAGTGAAGGGGGGGGGCCTGGCCAGCACAGTGACTTATCGTTTACAGGCTTGTAAACAACCTTTATCAGAGCAGGGAGAGAAGCTGACATCACAGGTCATGTGACCCTCAGTGATATCTGAGAAACCAGGCACCGGAGATAAAGGGAGTGAATTAGAAAGCTGTTACATTTGCTTAGTTAGGAACATAGAACAAACAAAAAATAACTCGGATAACCCCTTTAAATGTAAATGGTTGGGCTCCCCTGTGATGTATTGGAAGCTTTATTAGATTAAGTCATCTTGTGGATATACTGTATGTGGGTGCAATTTTTTTATATGATTTTTTATCTCTTGCAGAATAATATTTTGAATAAGAAAGAAAAGAAAGAAAGACCAATGGGAACCTTGGATACACATGAGGATACGCGTTCATGACTGAGACGCCTTGCATCAATATGATATTCTTTTTGTTTTTCAACTCCTTTTGCTAAATTATTTTCCTTATGGGGTTATATAAATAATAATACGGTGCATGATTATGCTTAGATGCAGTTCATAATATGGGGGTTAGTGGATTGTGAATTAGTGTATATTGATGGAGGTACATACACTGGATAACACTGGGATTCCGACATGGGATTCTGTGTGTGCAGTGTCTATCTCTCTAGTAGGACAAATATTAGACTTTTCATTATTTTAAACTATATTCAATGTGATATGGAGTGTGCTAGGCAAGGGTGTGTTTGATGTCCAGAATGGATATTGAACAGCCATGGCCACCCTCAGAGACACCTGAATCTCATTGGTTGATGTGACAAGATGTCAATGACTCGCTTTCACACTGGATCTCTTTACTTTTTTTAAATTTCATTTTCTTTATTAATATGCGATAAGGAGATGACAGATAATGGTGAGTTCAATGTCTGCAAGTGGATATGGATCAGCCATGACTGTCTTCAGAAGCATCTGGAACACATTGTTTAATGTGAACGGATGCCTATGATGCCGTTGTCACATTTAGTACTTTAATACACACCCCATATGTGAACTGTGCATTAATATTTTACTTTGGATAAGACCCCATGGGGGAAGAAATCAGTAGGAATATATTAAATACGTATATAGGATTTGATATTTGATCATGTGACCAGACCCTGATGAACTCTCTCTATACAGCGTTTGTAGAGCGATCAGGTGACTAATAATAGTTGGTCATGTGGGAAATGAGTTATGTGATCCCAATGTGTGAACCAGGTGATTGCCTTATTAACGCGTTGTGTTGGAAGGACGCATGCGCAGTCAGATAGTGTATCATGTGTGCGCTTCATGGCTTCCCTGATGGGAAGTAATGTGTGTGCTTCGAAGATGCACTCCACGGAGAGTGGAAGTAACGGGCGCGTATTGTGCAAGCGCAGTGACACACAGCCCACGCCGAGATCCTTATGTGAACCAAGGTATCCATTAAGGTTATGTTTGGTATACTATTAGTTTTTAATCATGTTTTTATCATCACCTGTGCACTAATTATGAAATTGGAACTTCACCTGATTATAAATTATATGCATATATGAATTGTATACTTGTATCACAGTATTTATGTACTATATATAAAAGAAGATTGGATTTTCTACAAAATTGCTTATATCATGGATTTCACAGCTATTATATTGCACCAATATAGGTTATTTTTTTACTTTTTAAACCTAATCATGTTAATCACTTTTTATATTGATCACCCTATCTATATGCTGTTACACCCACTGTTTGTATCACTGCTTGGGGAAGGTTCCAGTGTGTGGGACCAAACGGTCACATTTATTTTACTTTTTGGAGTGCCGTGGAATATCTTTTTTGTATTTTCTGGGGATTGAATCGCTCCAACATCCACTGGCACTTAACTTTTCTATTGGATCTGTGGTGCCGTCCACACTCCTTGATATCATCTCTCTCTCTCTCATATGTATATATATATATATATATATATATATATACAGTTACAAAAAGTATGTGAACCCTTTGGAATGATTTGGATTTCTGCACAAATTGGTCATAAAATGTGATCTGATTTTCATCTAAGTCACAACAATAGACCATCACAGTCTGCTTAAACTAATAACACACACAGAATTAAATGTTACCATGTTTTTATTGAACACACCATGTAAACATTCACAGTGCAGGTGGGAAAAGTATGTGAACCCACCTGCACTGACACCTCATCTCTAAGAGCTAATTGGAGTGAGGTGTCAGCCAACTGGAGTCCAATCAATGAGATGAGATTGGAGGTGTTGGTTACAGCTGCTCTGCCCTATAAAAAACACACACCAGTTCTGGGTTTGCTTTTCACAAGAAGCATTGCCTGATGTGAATGATGCCTCACACAAAAGAGCTCTCAGAAGACCTACGATTAAGAATTGTTGACTTGCATAAAGCTGGAAAAGGTTATAAAAGTATCTCCAAAAGCCTTGCTGTTCATAAGTCCACGGTAAGACATATTGTCTATAAATGGAGAAAGTTCAGCACTGCTGCTACTCTCCCTAGGAGTGGCCGTCTTGTAAAGATGACTGCAAGAGCACAGCTCAGACTGCTCAATGAGGTGAAGAAGAATCCTAGAGTGTCAGCTAAAGACTAACAAAAATATCTGGCATATTCTAAAATCCCTGTTAGCGAATCTACGATACGTAAAACACTAAACAACAATGGATTTCATGGGAGGATACCAAAGAGGAGGCCACTGCTGTCCCAAAAAAATTTGCTGCACATTTACAGTTTGCACAAGAGCACCTGGATGTTCCACAGCAGTACTGGCAAAATATTCTGTGGACAGATGAAACCAAAGTTGAGTTGTTTCAAAGAAACAAACAACACTATGTGTGGAGAAAAAGAGGCACAGCACACCAACATCAAAACCTCATCCCAACTGTGAAGTATGGTGGTGGGGGCATCATGGTTTGGGGCTGCTTTGCTGCATCAGGGCCTGGACGGATTGCTATCATCAAAGGAAAATCGAATTCCCAATTTTATCAAGACATTTTGCAGGAGAACTTAAGGCCATCTGTCCACCAGCTGAAGCTCAACAAAAGATTGGGGTTGCAACAGGACAACGACCCAAAGCATAGAAGTAAATCAACAATAAAATGGCTTAAACAGAAGAAAATACGCCTTCTGGAGTGGCCCAGTCAGAGTTCTGACCTCAACTCGATTGAGATGCTGTGGCATGACCTCAAGAAAGCGATTCACACCATACATCCCAAGAATATTGCTGAACTGAAACAGTTCTGTAAAAAGGAATGGTCAAGAATTACTCCTGACCGTTGTGCACGTCTGATCTGCAACTACAGGAAACGTTTGGTTGAAGTTATTGCTGCCAAAGGAGGTTCAACCAGTTATTAAATCCAAGGGTTCACATAGTTTTTCCACCTGCACTGTGAATGTTTACATGATGTGTTCAATAAAAACATGGCAACATTTAATTATTTGTGTGTTATTAGTTTAATCAGACTGTGATTGTCTATTGTTGTGACTTAGGCTACTTTCACACTTGCGAACGGATCCATCCAGCCCTAATGCATTCTGAGTGGATGCGGATCCGCTTAGAATGCATCAGTCTGGCACCGTTTGTCCTCCGCTCCGCTCAGCAGGCGGACACCCAAACGCTGCTTGCAGCTTTCGGATGTCCGCCTGGCCGTGCGGAGGCAAACGGATCCGTCCAGACTTACAATGTAAGTCAATAGGGACGGATCCGTTTGAAGTTGACACAGTATGGCTCAATTTTCAAACGGATCCGTCCCCCATTGACTTTTAATGTAAAGTCAAAACGGATCCGTTTGCACTATCATTTTTGTTCATGGTAATGCAAACGGATCCATTCTGAACGGATCTAAGCGTTTGCATTATAGGTGCGGATCCGTCTGTGCAGATACCAGACGGATCCGCACCTAAACGCAGGTATGAAAGTAGCCTTAGATGAAGATCAGATCACATTTTATGACCAATTTGTGCAGAAATCCATATCATTCCAAAGGGTTCACATACTTTTTCTTGTATGTATGTATGTATATATATATATATATATATATTTTAGAGGTGGGACGAATCCGAATAGGTTCTCGAATATATTGAATACAGGGAGTGCAGAATTATTAGGCAAGTTGTATTTTTGAGGATTAATTTTATTATTGAACAACAACCATGTTCTCAATGAACCCAAAAAACTCATTAATATCAAAGCTGATTATTTTTGGAAGTAGTTTTTAGTTTGTTTTTAGTTTTAGCTATTTTAGGGGGATATCCGTGTGTGCAGGTGAATATTACTGTACATAATTATTAGGCAACTTAACAAAAAACAAATATATACCCATTTCAATTATTTATTTTTACCAGTGAAACCAATATAACATCTCAACATTCACAAATATACATTTCTGACATTCAAAAACAAAACAAAAACAAATCAGTGACCAATATAGCCACCTTTCTTTGCAAGGACACTCAAAAGCCTGCCATCCATGGATTCTGTCAGTGTTTTGATCTGTTCACCATAAACATTGCGTGCAGCAGCAACCACAGCCTCCCAGACACTGTTCAGAGAGGTGTACTGTTTTCCCTCCTTGTAAATCTCACATTTGATGATGGACCACAGGTTCTCAATGGGGTTCAGATCAGGTGAACAAGGAGGCCATGTCATTAGATTTTCTTCTTTTATACCCTTTCTGGCCAGCCACGTTGTGGAGTACTTGGACGCGTGTGATGGAGCATTGTCCTGCATGAAAATCATGTTTTTCTTACCTTGCAGACTTCTTCCTGTACCACTGCTTGAAGAAGGTGTCTTCCAGAAACTGGCAGTAGGACTGGGAGTTGAGCTTGACTCCATCCTCAACCCAAAAAGGCCCCACAAGCTCATCTTTGATGATACTAGCCCAAACCAGCACTCCACCTCCACCTTGCTGGCGTCTGAGTCGGACTGGAGCTCTCTGCCCTTTACCAATCCAGCCATCTGGCCCATCAAGACTCACTCTCATTTCATCAGTCCATAAAACCTTAGAAAAATCAGTCTTGAGATATTTCTTGGCCCAGTCTTGACGTTTCAGCTTGTGTGTCTTGTTCAGTGGTGGTCGTCTTTCAGCCTTTCTTGGCCATGTCTCTGAGTATTGCACACCTTGTGCTTTTGGGCACTCCGGTGATGTTGCAGCTCTGAAATATGGCCAAACTGGTGGCAAGTGGCATCTTGGCAGCTGCAGGCGTGACTTTTCTCAGTTCATGGGCAGTTATTTTGCGCCTTGGTTTTTCCACACGCTTCTTGCGACCCTGTTGACTATTTTGAATGAAACGCTTGATTGTTCGATGATCACGCTTCAGAAGCTTTGCAATTTTAAGAGTGCTGCATCCTTCTGCAAGATATCTCACTATTTTTGACTTTTCTGAGCCTGTCAAGTCCTTCTTTTAACCCATTTTGCCAAAGGAAAGGAAGTTGCCTAATAATTATGCACACCTGATATAGGGTGTTGATGTCATTAGGCCATACCCCTTCTCATTACAGAGATGCACATCACCTAATATGCTTAATTGGTAGTAGGCTTTCGAGCCTATACAGCTTGGAGTAAGACAACATGCATAAAGAGGATGATGTGGTCAAAATACTCATTTGCCTAATAATTCTGCACGTAGTGTATATTGAATCTTTAGAATCTCGAATCCTACGAATCCTGTTCATAAGAATTATTGGGATCTGTGGGTGACACTGTTATGGAGGGGGATTTGTGGATGAACCTTATGTGGGGAACTGTGGATGACACTTATGGGGGATCTGTGGATGACACTGTTATGGAGGCATCTGTGGATGACACTGTTATGGAGGAGGATCTGTGGATGACACTGTTATGGAAGGGGATCTGTGGATGACACTGTTATGGAGGTGGGTCTGTGGATGACACTGTTATGGAGGGGGATCTATGGATGACACTGTTATGGAGGGGGATCTATGGATGACACTGTTATGAAGGGTGATCTGTGGATGACACTGCTATGGGGTGGATGACACATACCGTATATAGCATCTTATGCTATATGTGTCATCCACAGATCCACCACATGACAGTGTCATCCACAGATCCCACCCCACCATAATAGTGTCATCCACAGATCCCCCCACGATAACAGTGTCATCCACAGATCCCACTCAATAACAGTGTCATCCACAGATCCCCCACCCCGCCGCTCACAGAAGTGTACATTTGACAGTCACATTTCTAAACTGTAATGCATAGCCTGCAGTAACTTTAACTTTAAATAAGCAGCCGCACATCTCTACTAGTGCCTTACACCACTCCTCAGCTAGCTTCGGTAACAGGGCCAGGCTACAGCCTACAGGCAGTGAACGGGCAGCGCTCACAATGATGTCATGCGCCTGCACCGCCTAGTGAGAGGAGCAGGCGTGCCGCCCGCATTGCCTGTTAGTTGTTACCGAGCGAGCGCTGATTTAACCCCTTGAGGACCGGGCTCATTTTCACCTTAAGGACCAGGCCATTTTTTGCAAATCTGACCAGTGTCAGTTTATGTGGTGATAACTTTAAAACGCTTTAATTGTCCAGGCCATTCTAAGATTGTTTTCTCGTCACGTATTATACTTCATGACAGTGGTAAAATTGAGTCCAAAAAAGAAATTTTTATTTATTAAAAAATTCCAAATTTACCCAAAATTTAAAAAAAAATTGCTAATTTACAAATTCCTATTTCTCTACTTTTATAATAGATAGTAATACCTCCAAAAATAGTTATTACTTTACATTCCCCATATGTCTACGTCATGTTTGCATCATTTTGTGAATGCCATTTTATTTTTTGGGGATGTTAGAAAGCTTAGAAGTTTAGAAGCAAATCTTGAAATTTTTCAGAAAATTTCTAAAACCCACTTTTTCAGGACCAGTACAGGTCTGAAGTCACTTTGTGAGGCTTACATAATAGAAACCACCCAAAAATGACCCCATTTTACAAACTACACCCCTCAAGGTATTCAAAACTGATTTTACAAACGTTTTTAACCCGTTAGGTGTTCCACAAGAATTAATGAAAAATAGAGATAATATTTAAAAATTTCACTTTTTGGGCAGATTTTCCATTTGAATAATTTTTTTCTAGTTACAAAGCAAGGGTTAACAGCCAAACAAAACACAATATTTATGGCCCTGATTCTGTAGTTTACAGAAACACCCCATATATGGTCATATACTGCTATATGGGCACACGGCAGGGCGCAGAACGATAGGAATGCCATACGGTTTTTGAAAGGCAGATTTTGCTGGACTGGTTTTTTGACACCATGTCCCATTTGAAGCCCCCCTTATTCACCCCTAGAGTAGAAACTCCAAAAAAGTGACCCCATTTTAGAAACTACGGGATAGGGTGGCAGTTTTGTTGGTACTATTTTAGGGTACATATGATTTTTGGTTGCTCTATATTACACTTTTTGTGAGGCAAACTAACAAGAAATAGCTGTTTTTGCACAGTTTTTATTTTTTATTTACAACATTCATCTGACAGGTTAGTGGTATTTTTATAGAGCAGGTTGTCACGGACGCGACAATACCAAATATGACTTGCTATTACACTTTTTGTGATGTAAGGTAACCAAAAATGGCTTTTTTACACTCTTTTTTTTTTTTTACGGTATTCACCTGAAGGGTTAGGTCATGTGAAATTTTTATAGAGAATATTATTATGGTCGCGGCGATACCTAATATGTATTATTTTTTTTTATTATTTATGTAAGTTTTACACAATGATTTTATCTTTGAAACAAAAAAAATCATGTTTTAGTGTCTCCATAGTCTGAGAGCCATAGTTTTTTCAGTTTTTGGGCGATTATTTTGGGTAGGGTATGATTTTTGCTGGATGAGATGACGGTTTGATTGGCACTCTTTTGGGGTGCGTATGACTTTTTGATCGCTTGCTATTACACTTTTTGTGATGTAAGGTGACAAAAAATGGCTTTTTTTATACCGTTTTTTTTTTTCTTTTTACAGTATATCAAAATGATACGCAGCTGACAATACTATCAAATTCCTCAGGCTGATGTTAAAAGCTGAGAACTTTGCCAATATTTTCCAGTCAGGAACATATTGGAGCCCCTCATGCACCACGTCACGGTGTCTCAGCACGCATGGGGTCCTACCACTCAACTGCCTGTGGTGTGTGAACAGGATCTGAACAGTGCAATTAACTCACAGCCAGGCTCTCACATGCCTCCATAGTGGTATCACCAATGCACTGTGAGGTAGGATAAAGCTGTGAGCCGCCCCCACAACAGACCATGTGACACAGAAGCTGCCAGGTGCAAAAGAATGTTACCAACAATATAAAGTGGCACATTCCATACACATAAGGACAAAAACTCACTGAAAAAACTGGTGAAAATACTGCAAACCCAGACACTGTAGCGTGTCTATAACCGGGGTAGCAATTCCTCCGCATGCGGTCCGCAGATAACGGCAATCCCCAGCAAAAAATGCGTACAATGGAGGATGCCGGGGCGGACCGCATGCACCACAAGAACATCTTACACAAAATGATACATTGTGCAGATGAAAAAATATACATACACAATTCACTGAAAAAAATGCACCAAAATGATACGCAGCTGACAATACTAGCTAATTCCTCAGGCCGATGTTGTGTATGCGTGCTGAGACACTGTGACGTGGTGCATGAGGGGCTCCGATATGTTCCTGACTAGAAGATATTGGCAAAGTTCTCAGCTTTTAACATCGGCTTGAGGAATTAGCTAGTATTGTCAGCTGCGTATCATTTTGGTGCATTTTTTTCAGTGAATTGTGTATGTATATTTTTTCTTCTGCACAATGTATCATTTTGTGTAAGATGTTCTTGTGGTGCATGCGGTCCGCACCGGCATCCTCCATTGTACGCATTTTTTGCTGGGCATTGCCATTGTCTGCGCACCGCATGCGGAGGAATTGCTCCCCCGGTTATAAACACGCCACAGTGTCTGGGTTTGGAGTATTTTCACCCGTTTAGGCCACTTTTTTCAGTAAAAAAAAAAAATCATGTTTTAGTGTCTCTATATTCTGAGAGCCATAGTTTTTTCAGTTTTGGGGCGATTATCTTAGGTAGGGTCTCATCTTTTGCGGGATGAGATGATGGTTTGATTGGCTCTATTTTGGGGTGCATATTACTTTTTGATCGCTTGCTGATGTAAGGTGACAAAAAAGGCTTTTTTTACACCGTTTTTATTTTTATTTTTATTTTTACGGTGTTCACCTGAGGAGTTAGGTCATGTGATATTTTTATAGAGCAGGTTCTTACAAACAGGGCGATACCAAATATGTATACATTTTTTATTTATTATTTGCTTAAGTTTGACACAATAACAGCTTTTTTAAAACAAAAAAAAATTATGTTTTAGTGTCTCCATATTCTGAGCCATATTTTTTTTTTTTGGGGAGATTGTCTTAGATAGGGACTCATTTTTTGAAGACGGTTAGATTGGTACTATTTTGGTGGGTTGATCACTTGCTGTTGTACTTTTAGTGATGTAAGGTTTATTTAGCACAGTTATTTATTAATTTTTTTACGGTGTTGATCTGAGGGGTTAGGACATGTGATATGTCTATAGAGCCGGTTGATACGAATGCGGTGATACCTAATATGTCTACTTTTCCCTACTTTTTACCATTTTTGTTTAACTTTATTTGGGAAAAATGCCTTTTTTTTTTTTTTTACTTGAAACTTAAAATTTTTGGGGGGAACTTTTTTTCACTTATTTTTTGTCCCACTTTGGGACATCAATTTTTGGGAGTCTTATCCCCTTTACAATGCATTCCAATACTTCTGTATTGGAATGCATTGGCTGTATGAGTAATACAATGTGTATTACTCATACAGCTTCCTGCCTGTGAGATCCAGGGGGGTAGATCTCACAGGCTCTTCACCGGAAGGCAGCCCCGATGCTTAAGGAAGGCATCACGCTGCCTTCAATGCCATCGAGTCCCCATTACAGCAGCACGAGGACCCGATGCTGCGGTTTGCAGCGATCGCCGATCCGGGGGGGGGGGGTCACAGGACCCCCCTCGGCATTGTCACAGAGTGCCTGCTGAATGATTTCAGCAGGCATTCTGTTCCGATCACTGCCCGCCACGTGCAGGTGATCGTAAATACACAGGGTGTACCTGTACGCCCTGTGTACTTAAGTACAGGGACATCAGGGCATACAGGTACGCACTGTGTCCCCAAGAGTTTAAAGTTACTACAGGACCAGGTCAGAGGATACCGATTACAGTTTAAAAGAAATGTACACTCCTGTGAGCGGTCAAAATGAATGGGGGCACATTTCAGTTGGGGGGGCACATGGGGGGCACAGCGTGATGTAGGGGAAGGCGTGGCCCCCTCTTGCCCTCCCCTTGGCGATGCCACTGGGGAAATAGCAGGTGTCTCGGGCGGCGTGGGGATGTGACGTCGCGGCTGGTTTCGTCGAGTTCAAATTTTGTAAATTAATTGTTGATTCGAGTCCACGAATCCCACGAACTCAGCAAAATTCGAGAGATTCATGGATTTGACCGATTCGTCGTCCCACCTCTAATATATATATATATATATATATATATATATACTGCTTCATTATATTTTGAACCCCACAAAAAAAAAGATTTCTGTGAAAATGGGGAAACAAAATGAAATTATTTGCTTGCAGGTAGCTGCTTTTGAGGTGCACCTACACTTTTGATAACAGACAACGCCACAGGTCCTGTCTCCTCTCTCCTTGTCTGTCAGTATTTAAAGTTTCTCAGTCTATTTCATAAAAATAAATTGATAGATGAGTGTATATTCCTACTACTTGTAATTAAGAACCTATTCTCCTTTAAAGGGGTTGTCTCATCCCAGAGAATGGGGGCATATAACTAGGATATGCCTCCATTGTCTGATAGGTGCAGGTCCTACAGCTGGGACCTGCACCTATAGCAAGAACTGAGCCGCCCTCCATTAATTTTCTATGGGGCCACCGAAAATAGCCGAGGGCTGGCTTGGCTATTTCCGTTGGGCCCATAGAAGTGAATGGGAGTGGTGGCTGTTTATGTGCGCTCCCATTCACTTCTATGGGAATAGCGCTTGGTGGTGGCCGGACCGGAGTCCTCCAGCCACCACTTTGCAGGGCTCCGTTCCTGATATAGGTGCAGGTCCCAGCGGTAACCCACACCTATAAGACAATAGGGCATATCCTAGCGATATGTCCCCATTGTCTGAGATGAAACAACACCTTTAATGCTTTTCCTCTCGGGAAAGCCTATCCCCACCATCAGGGGTACTGTGAAGAACGAGGGGTTCACTTAGACAATGACCTTAGAGTAGGTAGGACGCGTGGCATAATGGGTTCACACCCGCTGGTTCGTGACACAATCAGTAAAGGTTTCTTTCCCATCCACCACTCATCCATCAAAGTTTATAATAGAAAAATATTTGTATTAAGTATTCCTCACAACATCCAATAAAAGTACCATCACATAGTGACACTTCTGAGCTGTTCTAGATAGTTCAACTGCATTGATGTTACAATGCACTTATCTACTCAACTTGAATTTGTGTCTCAAGTCCAATGTCTCATTTCCAATACTGTAGAGTGTGGTTAAACACCATCTCATTAGTCATCCTTGCTTGGTGGGATAATTCAGAAGCCTCAATCAGATTTTTAAAACCACACATGAATACCAGAAGGACCACAGTGAAGCTGGATGTTGATGATTAAAGACACAATAGTAGCATAATTTATGGAGGTAGTGATAACGCCACTTCCTTATTGGATCCAGAGACATATTTGTGTAGTCTGGTTTGAATCACAAGGGAAAATGACAGAAATATACAAAATTGTGGAGATTCAAAATCAGAAATTCAGAACTCAACAAAATTTTATTTTCTTCAAAAAGACTGTAGACTATATTTGATGTGATATCACGTCTATGAAAATCATGAGAAATGTCTGTTTTATCAGTTGTCCTTTTTCCTTCTTAGGCCAGTGAACCTGTGAATATTCAGATGGACCTTTCAAAAGATGTGGAATGTGATCATATAATTGTTTGGAAAATTGATCTGTTTGGCATTTGAATTGCCCAGGATCCATTTGCTCTGTTTTCCCTGTGAATAAACTTAAAATAGAAGGTAAAAAGTTCATAGCTAGTCAGTCATGTGTCTGAAGCAGCAAAGAATAAGAGCATGAAGACAAAAGCACTACAGAGTTAAGTGTTGAGTGATTTCCACTGACTTTTGCTGCCACCCAGGTCACCCAGAACACCCAGACAGGAATTCCAGAACTGCTTATCACAATCACATCTGCTCAGGCTTAGGAAGTAGAATGTTCATCTTTTCAAAGCTCTTGCTGTTGCCAGTAGCCAGGATTAGCACACAAAGCATTTACTGGGAAAGACCAGTCCATTAGTGTTTACTAACAATCACTGATAATATCTAATCACACAGTGAAATTAAGAACACTAGTAAATGAGGTCACTCAAATAAGGCCTCACTTAAGTCAAGTCAAATTCTCTTTCGGGAGGTTAGCTTCTCAAGAGCGTTGACTGCTCGGCTGGTCCTATCATGGTCATAGTTTTTCTACACTTTGTGGTGGATTGTCACTTATAATTACTAATTCCCCTCAAGGCCTTCCGGTCATGTGAGAAGTTTGATTTACTGACATAATAGTAGAAGAAGATTAGGACTAACTAAAATGTCTATTTTTGCCAATATTGTAGTCCAAATATCTGATGTGCTATCTTGAACTATGGTTTTCTTGAATTAAAATGATGAAGTCTTAGCAAATAATTTGAATTCACATTTTACAGATTTTAAATAAAAAATATTGAACATTGATTGGTTGTAATGTAACAAGGCTGTTTTTTTTTACCAAATTTACCAAAAATAATTTTGAAAAGTGAACACTTGTTTTCCGTTCCCAGTAGCTCCACATTAAAGGGGTATTCCCATCACAGACAATGGGGGCATATTGCTAGGATATGCCCCTTGTCTGATAGGTGCGGGTCTCAGAACGGAGCAGAAAAATTAACAGAGGGTGCACTGCGCAAGCGCAGCCACCCTCCATTATTTTCTATAGGGCTGCCGAAAATAGCCGGCTATTTCCGTCTGCCCTATAGAAATGAATGGGAGCAGGGGCCGCGCGTGCGCAGCGCGCTCCCATTCACTTCTATGGCAGCAGCGCTTGGTAGTGGACGGACTCTGGGAAATCCGGGGTCCTCCAACCACAGCTCTCCCCGCACTGTTCTCGTTGTAGGTGCAGGTCCCAGAGGTGGGACCCGGACCTATCAGACAATGTGGGCATATCCTAGCGATATGCCCCCATTGTCTGTGATGGGAATACCCCTTTAAATCAATGACGATACTTAGGCTATGTAATCAAACAACAGATGATGCAAGCATCTCCAGATATTCCTTTTTATTCTTCGTACTTGCAGGAATGTGTACAAATTACTTTGTAGCCAAAATGTTGCATTTTTGCTCTGTTTGTACACATTCCTGCAAGTACGAAGAATAAAAAGGAATATCTGGAGATGCTGCCATCATCTGTTGTTTGATTACTAATCTATGGACTGCTGTGGATCTGTGGTTGTGGTTTGGCTGTTGCATTCCGGACAGGTCGATTAGGCCCGTGGGTGCTGCTCTTTACTATTTTTCCATACTTAGGCTATGGTCACACAACCATCATGTCTTCCATTATCGAACAGATCTAAATGGTCAATGATGGACCCTATTGACTTTACTAAAGGTTGGTCAGGCTTTCATTGGACTTCTGGCAATTTGGTGGCAATAATAACACCCTACACTACTTGCTTTCAAAGATAATAGAAACCTTGATGGAAGCTCCAAAAAAACCTACTGACACAGATGTTCTCTGTCAAGCACTGGTGACAAACGGCCATTTTCCAGAGAGTTTCCAGTAGGCATTGCTTTCTAATAGTTAGATTGATCTAGGTTTTTTTTTTTATTTCTTGTACACTGATTATATATAATAGTGTTCCTTTTTAAAAGTTGAAAATTGGAATAGTAATAATTTGGGTGTATTTTAAAAATATGTTTAAATATTAGATAAAATCTACATTTTAAATCACTTAGTTATGGACTATTTTAACTGAAAATAGAGTTTTCTTTATCATTAACAGTGATGAGCATGCCGCAATATTCGAATTTGCAATATTTTCCAAATATTTGGGTGAATATTTGTCATATATTCGAGAATTCGTGAGCTCCAGTCATTATTTTCTTGATTGCGAAAATCAGCAATCGGAAAATTCGCAATAAAATTTGCGATACAAAAATTTGCGATCAACACTTTTAAAGTCAAAGATATTGCAGCCTTCTCATTGGCCCACAAGCAAGAAGCAGTGAGGCATCATGGGTACTGATGAAATTTTTTTAGAATATTCGCGATTACGAAGATATAGCACTATATTCTAGATATTCGCAAATTCTTGAAGTTCCAATATTTGCGATAAAAATTTGAGATTATAATATTCGCAATCAACACTAATCATTAATGCAGAATATGGTATGTACAATAAGAAGTTAGAGTTAAAGAGAAATTCTAGTCATTACTTAAAGGGGCTTTCCGGTAATATAAATTTTTAATCAAGTGCCCGCAGCCTGTCCCCTTCAGATTCATACTTACCTGTTTCACAGTGCTCCAGTCCTCAGTGCTGCCTCCACTTTCTCCATCTTCCAGTCACCTCTCTTTTTACATCTGGCAGTGCATGGGGATGGTGACATGCACTGTTCCAGCCAATGAATAGCTTCAGCTGTGAGGTGGCCACAAGCAGCATGCCACCACTGAAGCCAGTCATTGGCTGGAACAGTGTATATCACCATGCCCATGCCCATATAAACAATAAAATCACTGAAAAAAAATGCCCTAAAAGAGTAGATGCAAATATATAGTCTAAGCCCTCATTCTGATATGATAAAATCTGAGATTCTTAGCTAATATATTTTGATCAAAACACATCTGTACCAGCCTACCAGCGACAAAGTGATCTCAGTCAGGCAGGACCTACTCTAAATCTATGACGGCATCTACATTCAGTATGTTTTTTATCTTTTTCTGTAATTGTTGTTTAGTCTGTAGTATATACTTGAAGGAGTGAAACCTTCAAGTTTGAATGCACTCTTATTTCACCTTGGGAGTAGCTTTTTTATGCACTTTTGTGGGATAGACATGGCGCCTATCCCACGGGCGACCTTGAATAAGTGGTACAAATAGCTGTGCATGCTTTTCATCTCAATGGTTGTTTGCCCACAGAAGAAACAAGAAGCAGCACACTATGTGTGCAGGGTCTGCTCTCCTGAATGTTGATGTCCAACAGCATAGGTAGGTTTAGAGTAGGACCTTTCTGATTGAGACCACCTTGTCACTGGTAGGCAGGCACACATGTGTTTTGATCAAAATATATTGGCTAAGAATCTCAGATTTTATCATATCAGAGTGAGGGCTTAGTTCATATATTATATTTGCATCTACTGTGTTAGTGCATTATTTTCTGTGATTTTACTTTCATAAATGTAGCCATGTACATCCGCATATTTATTTACCACATGGTGCAGTTGTTGTTTTTTTTTATCTTTTTAAGTGATTTTTGTTTAGTCGGATATAAACAGTGCAGGAAATGTAAAATGGGGAAAGTGAAGGCAGTAAGAAGGACCAGTGCGTCATGGAGCAGAAAAGTATGATTTCAGGGGGCAGGCTTTCCCACATGCCCATGTTTCTGCAAATTAGTTTTTACATGACAAAACTGTATAGAAAAGTTATTGAATAATTATTGACAATCAGAAAACCTTTTGTCACCCTAATGATATTGATCTAGGTGCGCAGGTCCACCCAAGCCATCCAACAGATGTGAAGCAACTTTGACGCTTACTGGCTCTCAGTCAGATGAGAGCTGGTTTGGAATGTCTCATAATGCACAAGGCTACCATTGTAAGGTATGCTGACTTCAAGGTATGATGAATCCAAGACGCAACCAGCCATGCTCTTAATGCTGTTTCCAAACCATTTTGATGGGGTTTCCATCAATTTCTAACCTTTTTTGTGAACCAGAAACCCTCTCTTCTTCAGAGCAGGGGGCGCCCGGTTGATGTGCGGATCTCCCATTGATTTTCATTGTATTAAATTGTACTCGAGCACCTGCAGTATTCGGCCGAGCATGCTCGCTCAACACTAGCTGGCACATTTTGTATCATAGTGATTCTAGCCACTCGAAGCTACAATGTAGGATATCCAGTAGAGATGAGCAAATTTTTTAAAAATTCAATTCGCCGGTTCGTCAATTTTTAAAAAAAATATTTGGTTCGATCCGAATAAATTTGCAGCGAATTACGTTAAAAACGTCTATTTCCTAGTTGCAGAGAGCCTTTATAGTGGTGTAGAACACTGTGCTTTGCAGTAACACGCATAGTGAGTCTGCTTTGGTAGTGAAATAATACTGTAGTCAGTATGACATGCAGATGAAAGGCGTCGATCTTAGAATCACTGCACACTTCACTTATTTGGGCAGTCACGGGGCCAAAACTGACCAAACAACTCACGTATTAACTCAGCCTTACAGGTCGGTGTTAGAGCCAAGAAGAAGCACATTCCTTTTACACCGTCATCAGCTGAATCCACATAGATGTCTATAGACCCTGTTCTATTCAACACTTATACAAGTAGAGCCCCCCGACAGAGTGGAGAGGGTGTCAGCAGTAAGTTTGTGTTGACGTCACTGATTATTTTGCCCTTCCTCTGATCCATCAGAACAATAACCCCCAAAAAACTGATCCTGTCTGTGGAGCATCCGCCTTCACTCGGTCAGCATTTGGTCAGTAATTCATCAGTATTACTAATGCCAAAAAACAGGAGTGGATCCAAAACACAGATGACACGTGAATGGAATAGTTGCAAGTCTTCTGTGTTTTGTACCCACTCCTACTTTTGGCTACCAAATCACAAGCCAATTCTTTTATTTTATTTTTGATCAGTGGAGAAAAAAATTACTTTATTTAACTAACAGGATATTAACACACATAAAATACAACACAGAAGGGGCAAAACCACAAGATTTAAAAGACAAACTGAAAAATCAAACGGCTTCATTAACAAGAATGGATTGACGACCAGTGTCGGGGTGACCACGATGGTAAAGCATATGGATCAAGAAATGTATGGGGTTATGGCTGATAACTTGAGGTTCGGTCCAGCATACAAGCCTTCTCCAGCTCATTCTGTGACGAGCTGGGTTGCTGATAGGTGGATTCTAAAGTGTCTGAAGAAATGCGATTAAAGACATTAGAATAAATTGTCCACTTCCTTTGAATTGTCCATGTCCTTTGATTTATGAATATCCTTTCATAAAGTCTTAAAGTCCTCTGCGTGGATGGCATAAGAAATGTCCATGCAAGGTTCAACGGGCACAGAGAAAACAAGCTCTGTGGCAGACACTGATCCAGACACGTCATACCCGGTCCACATCGCTGCTAGCCATGTAAGGTCCTGAGAACTGATCACCAGCTTATCCGAACAACAGTCAAAGTTTTTTTTGGAACCACGTCCCCTTCAATAGCTGTGAGCGCCTCGGAGCCGTTATACAGGAAGAGTGGGAGGCAAGTAAATGTCTTTGGTAACACCTCCAATAGATCGTCCACTGTGTATGTCCCACAGAACCAACTTGTCCACACAATCCGGTCCTCTGTGCTTGCCATGGTGAGTGGAGACTTTGATGAAATCTGTATGAGCACAGCCAGTGGATCTCTGTCCTTTCCTTTGGGTCCAGGTAAACAGGAAAATTTGGCTTTTAGGTTCAGCTCTAAGCCCACTTCAATGGCAAGACCCTTCTGCTTCTCGGCAGCTATGTGGGCAGACAGGTCTTGGAATACTCTTTCAGTCTGGTGTATGAGAAATTATACATCGGTGTGACGCTGTACAGAGTCCATTGATTTTGAAGGAGCAAAGCAGCCTGTCCCGGATCAAGAGTTTCCTCCAAGGGGGTGCACTGATGGATTTTTCTTTTAGACAAGCTTTGCAATGCAGACCGTCGACGTGCAGAGGTCAAGCTTCCAGGAGGATACCTCGAGCTGTGAAAATGTCTGCTCCTTCGCGCCGATGACCTACTTCTGGGGGTTAACACCCCATCGGTTGGTGTTTGCATATCCTTGCGATAAATTATGTTCCCTGTTCACTGACTGTAAACAAAGATATTGACAGACAAACATATCAAACTCTGCCGCCATCTTTCTAGGCGTCTCCAGTCCCCTGACCAGCCAGATTTACCAGCATCTGTTCCAGGATATGAAGCAGTGGAATTACATCATTCATCCTGTAGTCCTGGCGACTGACAAATAACGTGGCCCCCTCAAAGGGCCTGAGCAAACGGCTGGTGTCACGCATGAGCTGCCACTTGCTGACATCGAAGTTACACAGGGGACTACTCCTGTCTGCTTGGATCATCAATAAATCGTTGATGGCCTTTCTCTGTTTGTATAGTCGGTCCAACATATGGAGGGTGGAATTCCAACGGGTGGAAATGTTGCATATCAGCCTATTATGGGGGATGCCGTTCTGCCGCTGCAGCTCAAGGAGGGTGTGCTTTGCGGTGTACGAGTGTCTGAAGTGCATGCAAAGTTTCCTGGCCATTTTTAGGATGTCTTGCAAATGGGTGGAAGACTTCAGGAACCGCTTAACAACCAGTTTGAACACATGTGCCATGCAGGGCACTTGGCTCAGCACTCCTTGACGCAGCGCCAACATGTTCTTCCTGTTGTCGGTCACCATGGTTCCGATTTTGAGTTGTTGTGGAAAAAGACAGGATTTGATTTCTTGATGAAGGATACGGGGCAGTTCCTCCACTGTGTGACTCCGTTCGCCCAGGCAAACCAGGTGCAGAACAGCGTGAGAGTGATGAGAGGGGTCGCACATGGCTTGCATACATTACATGGCTCCAACATAATTCTTGGATCTCCACATGAAAATAATGTATTTGGTGTAAATCGTGAAAGGGGCATATTTGGAGACATTGACTTCACAAGAGATACAGAGCAGAGGAGTTTGCTTTGAAATTTAAAATTTCAACACTGCGTAATTCATCCCATACAGCAAAAGGAGGTGTACAGTCACCCATCAATTTTCCCCAATAAAGCCTGTTTCACATAACACATTTCACCACTATGTAATTCGGCCCAAACCGGAAAAAAAAGGTGTACATTAGTACACCGGCCGGGATGGTGCGCGAACGTGATCAAATGTTCGCGAACTACAAATTCGCTGTGGGCCCCATTTACTTTAATGGCAGGCGAACCTGAAAAACCTTCAACTCATATTTGCAGCCACCAAATACTTAGTAGAAGTGTACAAATAGTCCCACAACATGGACAGTGACATACTCGAGGGGGATCAATGACAAAAAATTCAACAAAAAATATGTATCTTAATCAGGGGACATTTTTATGCGTCTTAAAGGGAAATTCTCTGAAATGTTCCCTGTTGGAGCCTAGAAATTTTTTATTTTAGGCCACAAGAGTACGGGCCTTAAAAATTAGGTATTCACCTGACATAAAAGAAATTCTGATTATGTAGCTCGAGGTACATTAAGTGGTCAATGGATAAAAATTTTACTGTAGGCCACTGGAATACAGGCCCCAAACATTAGGCATTCACCAGAAAGAAAAGATCAAGTGATTATGTGGCCGGAGGTATATTACACGGTCAATGGATATCAATTTTACTGCAGGCCAGTACAAATACAGGTCAAATACATATGTTTAAAAGTATTATAAATATAAAAGTGGATTAAAAACATGGCTAACGAAATCCCCCTAATGATAATAGTA
Organism: Bufo gargarizans; assembly: GCF_014858855.1. NCBI lineage: Eukaryota > Metazoa > Chordata > Amphibia > Anura > Bufonidae > Bufo > Bufo gargarizans. The sequence continues at coordinate 85,550,645 of NC_058084.1, read as the reverse complement.
AAAATTCGATAACACGTGGTCGTCACTGGTGTTGAATTCCTCCGAGGCCGCAACAATTATTCATTCAGCGTACATTAAAGAACAAGTAAGTATGTTGCTAGAGGTAGAGTACACGGTCATTGGATCGAAATTTTCCAGCTTGCCAGTGTACTACAGGCCCCAAAAATTATGCATTCAGCGTGCATAAGAGAACAAGTAATTAAGTAGCTGAAGGTAGATTTCACGGTCATTAGATATGGCTAAAGGTAGATTTCACGGTCAATTTTCCAGCAGCCCAGTGTACTACAGGCCCCAAAAATTATGCATTCAGTGTACATAAAAGAACAAGTAAGTAAGTGGCTGAAGGTCTATTAGATGGTCAATGGATATCAATTTTACTAAAGGCCAGTACAAATACAGGTCACATACATATATTTAAAAGAACTAAAAATATAAAATTGGATTAAAAACATGGCTAACAAAATCCCCCCTCTTGAAAAAAACCCTAATGATAATAGTTGAAACACGTGTTCGTCACAGGTGTTGAATTCCTCCGAGGCCCAAAACATTAGGCATTCAATGGACAGAAAAGGCCTGGGTGGTGGCGGATATTTGTGGGTTGGCATGAGGAAATTCAATTAAACGTTGTCGTCACATGTGTTGAATTCCTCCGAGTTCCATGCCTCATTCATTTTTAGAAATGTGAGGTAGTCCATACTGTCGTGATCTAGGCTAGTGCGCTTATAGGTCAGAATCCCCCCTGCTGCGCTGAACGTCCTTTCGGACAGGACACTGGACGAGGGGCAAGCCAACAGTTCTATAGCAAATTGTGCCAGCTCTGGCCACAGGTCAAGCTTGCACACCCAGTAGTCCAGGGGTTCCTTGCTTCTCAGAGTGTCCACATCGGCAAATAACCACATCTTCAAACCGCCCTCTCCTTGCATGCACTGTTGGATTGGTACCAGCAACTGTTTCTCTGTGAGTAGAAATTCCTCTGCCAGCGCCCGCAAAAGCAGAATGCAGCATTTCTCGAAGCAAGGCCTGGAAGTACTGCATTCTGACAGCCCTCTGTGATGGTGGTAACATGTCCGCCATTTTGTGTTTGTAGCGGGGGTCTAAGTACGTTGCCACTCAGAAATTATTTGTTCCAATGTCGTTTGTCACTATCTATAGCTGAGGTAACAAGTTAAACCGCAAAAAAATGCTGCACTAACCAAATGCACCATATAGAAAGTATATTATTGGTATATAACACCCCTGCTTCAATCTGTTTTTTTGGGGGGGCAACTGGTATTTCCCACCAGTAGAAATGATTTGTTCCAATGTCATTTGTCACTATCTGTAGCTGAGGTAACGCAGCAAAACCGCAAACAAATGCTGCACTACCCAACTGCACTATATAGAAAGTATATTATTAGTATATAACACCCCTGCTTCAATCAGTTTTTTGGGGGGCAACTGGTATATTACACCAGTAGAAATTTTTTGTTCTAATGCCATTTGTCACTATCTGTAGCTGAGGTAACACAGCAAAACCGCAAACAAATGCTGCACAACCCAAATGCACTATATAGAAAGTATATAATTGGTATATTACACCCCTCCTTCAATCAGTTTTTTTGGGGGGGCAACTGGTATATCACACCCTCTGTGCCCCCAGAGGAAGGTTTCCACCGAAACGCGCGTCGGGGTGTGCGGTCTTCCTGTGGAGATATTATTTTGATTTACGGTATGTGACTATTTACATCTACATTGAGTCCATAATATGTATTACCTATGAGCCTTTGAGTAGGGTAGAGTCGTGATTTTTGCTGTTTACATGTGGTTTGCACATGCACTTTACTTATACGGCACTTTTGCACTTTATTGATGAGATGCTTACCTAATAGATTTACTTATGAGTGTTTTAGTAGAGTAGAGTCATGACTTTTGCTGTTTACTTGCGGCTTGCACATGCACTTTACTTATACGGCACTTTTGTACTTTACTGATTAGATGCTTACCCAATAGATCTATCTCTACATTCTCTTCTTAAGCTCTGTTTTATGTCACACCTCTTACCTATATCTCCCAGGGTTGTACCGCACTTTTGATATTGATTTGTTTGTCTCATTATATTATATGTTTTTTAACCATGTATTTCAATAAAAATTATTTTCACAGCTAATTAGTCTCAGTGTTCAATTATAGGTTTTCCCTGGTATATCACACCAGTAGAAATTATTTGTTCCAATGGCGTTTGTCACTAATCTGTAGCTGCGATAACACAGCAAAACCGCAAACAAATGCTGCACTACCTAAATGCACTTTATAGAAAGTATTTTATTGGTATATAACACCCCTGCTTCAATCAGTTTTTTTGGGGGGCAACAGGTATATCACACCAGTAGAAATTATTTGTTCCAATATCGTTTGGCGCTCTGTGTAGCTGCAGTATAGCAGCAGAACTGCACACAACTGCTGCACATTACAAATGCACTATAATATACTTTCTAAGTTATAAAGCATATTATAGGTAGATCACACCCCTCAGTATGTCACACCTATCAATATCACACCTATACCAGTCCTTAAATTGACTTTTGGGGCCCTATTAGCTAGCGTTTGGTGTCCCTAACAATCTGTCCCTGCTCCACACAGCAACCTCTCCCTACACTGGCAAAAGATTGAATATAAAATGGCGGCAAGATCAGTTTTTTTTTATAAGGTATAGGGTATGTCCACAATTTAAATGAATTTGGTTCTGGTGGACATCGCCATATGTTCGCCCATTCGGCGAACCGCAAACGAGTAAAGTTCACCACGAAACAACCGCCGGGCGAACCGCAAGGCCATCTCTAGTGTACATTCACCCATACATTTTCCGAAAAAAAGCCAGTGTCACATAAAGAATTTCACCACTAAGTACTTCAGTCCATACCGCAAAAGGAGGTGTACAAGCACCTAGAAATTCTCCCGAAAAAAGGCTGTGTCACAAAAAATGTCACCGCAAAAAGGGCTGTACCACATATAACTGCACCGCTGAACAGCAAGTAGGCCCTTAATTGAGAGGGGTCACACATGGCTTGCATACACTACATGCCTCCAACATAATTATTGGATCTCTACATGAAAATAATGTATTTGCTGTAAATCGCGAGAGGGGCAGAGTTGGAGACATTGACTTCACAAGAGATACAGAGCAGCGGAGTTCAGCCACCTCTATTTGCTTCCTGCTGTTTACTGCTCCTGATTTAAAATTGGGGCAACCAGACTTAGCTTCCTCTGATGTGTTTGTCTACGGAGTCCTTTTGTTATGGCTTTGCACAGGGAGCAAGATTGTTACGCGCAATTCTGATGGAACTCCTGATCTTAAGAAACTGGGCTCTCCTGTCGTGTCTTGTGTGCTGTGGAGATCGAATGCAGACGGAGCAGATAGAAACACATGAATGTTTTAAACTTAGTGAAGCTGCTTGATTTAATTGTGAATAGATGGTAAAGGCAAAGTCTGCTGGTGTTTTGTCATCAGCATCTTCATTGAGTTTACTGCAGGATTCACGGCGATGTAATTGGGTCCATACAGCAAAAGGAGGTCTACAACCACCCATCAATTTTCCCAAAGAAAACATGGTTGAAATAAAAAATTTCACCAATGAAAGGATAATGGGATTCGGTTCATACAGAAGAAAGTCTACAATCACCCATCAATTTTCCCCAAAAAAGCCTGTTTCACATAAAAAATTTCACCACTACGTAATTCGGTCCATACCGCAAAAGGAGGTGTACAATCACCCATCAATTTTCCAGACTAAAACATGGTTGAAATAAAAAATGTCACCAATGAAAGGATAATGGAATTCGGTACATACAGAAGAAAGTCTACAATCACCCATCAATTTTACCCCAAAAAATTCAGTTTCACATAAAAAATGTCATCACTACGTAATTCTGTCCATAGCGCGAAAAGGGCTTCACCACATATAACTGTACCGCTGAATGGCAATTAGGCCCTAATTCTTTTTCCACTTTTCCACAACGCAACAGGCTTTTCAACAGATAAGTGCAATGCTGGATGGCGATTATATTTTTATTTCGCCACTAAAAAACAGCAAAAAGGGCTGTAGAATATATCACTGCACCACACAATGGCAATTAGGCCCTAATTTTTTTTCTATTTTTACACAACACAAAAGGCTTAAGAGAAGTGCAACGCTGGACGGCCAATATATTTTTATTTCGCCACTAATACACGGCAAACAGGGCTGTAGAATATATCACTGCACAAGGGCAATTAGGCCCTATTATTTTTCTACTTTTACACAAAAGGCTTTTCAACAGATAAGTGCAACGATGAACGGCAAATATATTTTTATTTCGCCAGTAATACACGGCAAACTAGGCTTTAGTATATTATATTGCACCGCACAAGGGCAATTAGGCCCTCATTTTTTTCTATTTTTAATCTACACTAAATGCTTTTCAACAGATAAGTGCAACGCTGGACAGCGAATATATTTTTATTTCGCCACTAATACATGGCAATATATCACTGCACCGCAGAATGGAAATTAGGCCCTAATTTTTTTCTACTTTAACACGAATGATTTTTCTATCACTGTTCCTAGCACCTGCAGACGCTTCTCCCTGCACTAAGTACACTGGTAAATGGCAGAATCTAAGATGGCTACCGCTATTTACAGCTGAACCAAATACCACAGTGCAGCATAAAGTTTTGCTACCTCTGTCACAGTATTCAACTGAATCGCTGTCTTGAAGACAGCTTAATTTCATGAGAGCAACTGTGGTTGCTGGCCAGGTGCGTAAGAGAGAATCAGATCATTATGTAACCAGCGGCTGTGGGGAGGGATTGGGTGGCCCTCTTAGGCTTGAGCCCACTGGGAAATTCTGCTGTAGGGTCTATGGCTAGAGATGAGCAAACTTTTCAAAAGTTCGACTCGGCTGATTCGCATTTTTTGGTAAGTAGCGGGTGCAATGACAGGGAGCTGCGATAGCACCGCTCCCGTCATTGTACCCCTCAGATGCTGCATTCATACATGATCGCGGCATCTGAGTGTAAAATTAACAATTATAAAAAAAGTTATCAAACTGGCTGACGTGATGATGTAATATGGCGCCGCACGGGATTTCGGACGAGATCTTCAAGCAAGATGGCGGCTGACGGCCCGTCGCAAGCAAATGGAGGAGGTAAGTTTGAAATGTTTTGTTTTTTATACTTTTTAAGGTTAAATCAATTCGCTGACACGAAGCACGAGGAAATTCGGCTTCTAGGCGAATCGAATTTATCCTGAAATTCGGATCGAATTCCACTTCGTGGGATTCGAATAGCTCATCTCTATCTATGGCCAATCTGCTCCTGTATGACACTATGTAAGTAGGTGCCTAGAAACTTTCTGGTGAAAATTTGGTCATCAAATGCTGAGAAATGCCTCTCTTTATTTTTATGGACATAGGGTTGTCAATGCACCATGGGAAGGGCTGCTCCATGTACTGAGAATCCAACTATTAGGGATTACAGTACCATTTCTTAAAAGTTTAACCTCTTAAGGTACGCCCGGATGTCCTGGTACTTAAGGACACATGGCGTACCTGTACACCCTGTGTATTTCCGATCATTGGCGCGCGGAACTGGGTGCCTGCTGAAATCAATCAGCAGGCACCCTGGGTCAATGCCAAGGGGGGTTCTGTGCCCCCCCCCCCCACCGTATCGGCGATTGCAGTGGATTAACCCCTTCTATGTCGCTACCGCGGCATAGAAGGGGTTTGTGTTTGAGGCAGCGCATCGAGTCCCTGCGCTGCTGTGGCAGATACTCGATGTCTCAGAAGGCAGCCCGATGCTGTGCAGAGGCTGCCCAATGCATTGCACAGCATCGGGGCCTCAGGCTGGGTCTCCTAGGCAACCTGTTTGTGTACTACTCACTGTAGTACACAAACAGGCATTGCATTACAATACAAATGTATTGTAGTGCATTGCAGAGGGGATCAGACCCCCAAAAGTGAACATCAGAAATAAAGTAAAGAAAAAAAGTTTAAAAAATATGTTTTTAATAAAATTTACAAAGTAATAAAATTAATAAAGTTAAAAACAAAAAAAAAACTTTCCCTTTATTTTATAATAAAAAAACAGAAAAAAAAACATATTAGGTATCGCCGCATTCGTAATGACCGGTTCTATAAATATATCTCATGATCCACCCTGTCAGATAAAATACCATAAAAAATAAAAGTAAAAACGGTGTAAAAAAAAAGCCATTTTTGTCACCTAACATCACAAAAAGTGCAACACCAAGTGATCAAAAAGGCGTATGCCCCCCAAAATAATACCAATCTAACCATCACCAAAATTTGCCCCTACCTAAGCCAATCGGCAAAAAAATAAAAAAAAACTATGGCTCAGAATATGGAGACACTAAAACATCATTTTTTTTTTTTAATGCTGTTATTGTGTAAAACTTGAGTAAATAAAAAAAAGTATACATATTAGGTATCGCCGCGTCCGTAACAACCTGCTCTATAAAAATATCAAAAATATCACAAAAAGTGTAGTAGCAAGCGATCGAAAAGTCATATGCACCCCAAAATAGTCCCAAACAAACCGTCATCTCATTCCGCAAAAATCCTACCCTACCCAAGATAATCGCCCAAAAACTGAAAAAGCTATGGCTCTCAGACTATGGAGACACTAAAACATGATTTTTTTTTGTTTCAAAAATGAAATCATTGTGTAAAACTTACATAAATAAAAAAAAATGTAGACATATTAGGTATCGCCGCAACCGTAATAACCTGCTCTATAAAAACATCACATGACCTAACCCCTCAGGTGAATACCGCAAAAAAAATATATACGGTGTAAAAAAAGCTATTTTTTGTCACCTTACATCACAAGAAGTGTAATAGCAAGCGATCAAAAAGTCATACGCAGCCCAAAATAATACCAATCAAATCATCATCTCATCCCGCAAAAATCATACCCTACCCAAGATAATTGCCCAAAAACTGAAAAAACTATGGCTCTCAAACTATGGAGATACTAAAACATGTTTTTTTTTTTTAAATGAAATCATTGTGTAAAACTCACATAGATAAAATAAAAGTAGACATATTAGGTATCGCCGCGTTCGTAATAACCTGCTCTATAAAAATATTACATGACCTAACTCCTCAAGTGAATACAGTAAAACAAAAATATAAAAACGGTGTAAAAAAGCAATTTTTTGTCACTATTACATCACAAAAAGTGTAATAGCAAGCGATCAAAAAGTCATACGCACCCCAAAATAGTGCCAATCAAACCGTCATCTCATCTTGAAAAAAATTAGCCCCTACACAAAACTAAGGCTTTTAGAATGTGGAGACACTAAAGAATAATTTTTTTTGTAATGTAATTTGTTTGTAAAACTAAAACAAATAACCAAAAAAAGTAGTCATATTTGGTATTGTCAAATCCATGACAACCTGCTCTATAAAAATACCACATGATCTAACCTGTCAGATGAATGTTGTAAATAACAAAAAATAAAAACGGTGCCAAAACAGCTATTTCTTGTTACCTTGCCTCACAAAATATGTAATATAGAGCAACCCAAAATCATATGTACCCCAAAATTGTACCAACAAAACTGCCACCCTATCCCGTAGTTTCTAAAATGGGGTAACTTTTTGGGCGTTTCTACTCTAGGGGTGCATCAGGGGGCTTCAAATAGGACATGGTGTAAAAAAAACTGTCCAGCAAAATCTGCCTTCCAAAAACCGTATGGCATTCCTTTCCTTCTGCGCCCTGTCGTGTGCCTGTACAGCAGTTTACAACCACATATGGGGTTGGATCATGAGATATATTTATAATACCGGTCATTACGAATGCGGCGATACCTAATATGTTTTTTTTTCTGTTTTTTATTATAAAATAAAGGGAAAGGGGTGTTTTTTTTGTTTTTTTAACTTTATTAATTTTATTACTTTGTAAATTTTATTAAAAACATATTTTTTAAACTTTTTTTTTTTACTTTATTTTCTGATGTTCACTTTTGGGGGTCTGATCCCCTCTGCAATGCATTACAATACATTTGTATTGTAATGCATTGCCTGTTCGTGTACTACAGTGAGTTGTACACAAACAGGTTGCCTAGGAAACCCAGCCTGAGGCCCCGATGCCGTGGAAGGCATTGGGCAGCCTCTGCACAGCATCGGGCTGCCTTCTGAGACATTGAGTCCCCGCCACAGCAGCGTGGGGACTCGATGCGCTGCCTCAAACACAAACACCTTCTATGCCGCGGTAGCGACATAGAAGGGGTTAATCCACTGCAATCGCCGATACGGTGGGGGGGTCACAGGACCTAACCCCTCAGATGAATACCGCAAAAAAATATATACGGTGTAAAAAAAGCTATTTTTTGTCATCCTACATCACAAGAAGTGTAATAGCAAGCGATCAAAAAGTCATACGCAGCCCAAAATAATGCCAATCAACCGTCATCTCATCCTGCAAAAATCATACTCTACCCAAGATAATTGCCCAAAAACTGAAAAAAAACTATGGCTCTCAAACTATGGAGATACTAAAACATGTTTTTTTTTGTTTCAAAAATGAAATCATTGTGTAAAACTCACATAGATAAAATAAAAGTTGACATATTAGGTATCGTCGCGTTCGTAATAACCTGCTCTATAAAAATATTACATGACCTAACCCCTCAGGTGAATACCGTAAAACAAAAATATAAAAACTGTGTAAAAAAGCAATTTTTTTGTCACTTTTACATAACAAGAAGTGTAATAGCAAGCGATCAAAAAGTCATATGCACCCCAAAATAGTGCCAATCAAACCGTCATCTCATCTCGAAAAAAATTAGCGCCTACACAAGACAGTCACCCAAAAAATAAATAAAACTAAGGCTTTTAGAATGTGGAGACACTAAAGAATATTTTTTTTTGTTATGTAATTTGTTTGTAATGTAGTCATATTTAGTATTGTCGCATCTGTGACAACCTGCTCTATAAAAATACCACATGATCTAACCTGTCAGATGAATGTTGAAAATAACAAAAAATAAAAACGGTGCCAAAACAGCTTTCTTGTTACCTTGCCTTACAAAAAGTGTAATATAGAGCAACCAAAAATCATATGTACCCCAAAATTGTACTAACAAAACTGCCACCCTATCCCGTAGTTTCTAAAATGGGGTCACTTTTTTTGAGTTTCTACTTTAGGGTAGTAATGTCGCGAACATAAAATTTTCCGTTCAGCGAACAGCGAACGCGAATTTACGCAAATGTTCGCGAACGTGCGAACCGGGCGAACCGCAATAGACATCAATAGGAAGCCGAATTTGAAAACCCACAGGTACTCTTTGTAACCACAATAGTGATGTAAAAGTTGTTTCAAGGGGACTAACACCTGGACTGTGGCATGCCGGAGGGGGATCCATGGCAAAACTCCCATGGAAAATTACGTAGTTGACGCAGAGTGTGGAAAGTTGAAATCGCAATGCGATTTATAGAACTTGAATTAATCACATTGCGATTTCAACTTTCTCAAATCCGACAGTACATTCTAGCATGGAGTCGTTCCCATGGTGATGGGGATGCTCCATGAGCACGGAAGTCAGCAGAAGTTCTGTTGAAATCGCAATGCGATTTATAGAACTTGAATTAATCGCATTGCGATTTCAGCTTAGAGCTTCTGCCGACTTCCGTGCTCATGGAGCGTCCCCATCACCAAGGGAACGGCTCCATGCTAGAATGTACTGTCGGATTTGAGAAAGTTGTAATCGCAATGCGATTAATGCACGTTATATTAATCGCATTGCGAATTCAACTTAGAGCTGGATTCCTAATGGTTGTATTGCTAGAATATAACGAAGATTGAGAATACAGTGCTATATTCGTTATATTTGTCAATTCTAGCAATACAATCATTAGGAACTTAGCTTGCATTTGCAATGCGATTAATATAACCTGCATTATTCGCATTGCGATTACAACTTAGATCTGAGTTCCTAATGATTGTATTGCTAGAATTGACAACGATTATAGCACTATATTCTCCGTTATATTCTATCAATATCAATGTTTGGCTGTTAACCCTTGCTTTGTAATTGGAAAAAATGTAATCAAATGAAAAATTTGCCAAAAAAGGCATTAAATCTTGTGGAACACCTAAAAGGTTAACAAAGTTTGTAAAATCAGTTTTGAATACCTTGAGGGGTGTAGTTTGGGTGGTTTCTATTATGTAAGCCTCACAATGTGACTTCAGAACTGAACTGGTCCTGAAAAAGTGGGTTTTAGAAATTTTTCTGAAAAAAATCTTTCAGAAAGATTTGCTTCTAAACTTCTAAACCTTGTAATGTCCCCAAAAAAATTAAATGGCATTCGCAAAATGATCCAAACATGAAGTAAACATATGTGGAATGTAAAATAATAACAATTTTTGGAGGTATTACTATCTATTATAAAAGTAGAGAAATAGAAATTTGCTTATTTGCTAATTTTTCAAAATTTTTGGTAAATTTGTTTTTTTTATAAATAAAAAAGATTTTTTTTACTCCATTTTACCACTCTCATGAAGTACAATATGTGATGAAAAAACAGTCTCAGAATGGCCTGGATCATTCACACATAAAGTGACATTTGCAAAAAATGGCCTGGTCCTTAAGGTGAAATATGTCCGTGTCCTTAAGGGGTTAATTTTATTTTGAGAAATCCTTAAAATCCATAACAAATGACTGCACGTTTCGGTACAATTCAATATATAAGACAGGATAATAGGCAGGTAAACACTCCCAAGCAACATGCTTCACTGTTCGTTTTTCACAGCTATGGCCGGTAGGTCTGAAACATGTTGATAAAAAATGATTATTCAGGATCCAACTGCTCTTTTCTGTTGCTCCCATGGAATTTAAATGGTGCAGCAGAGAACATGTTTGACAACTACTCTCTTCCAATACAACCCTGCCATGGAATTGGAGTCCTAGCAGTTGGACCATCAAAGATCTAACATTTATTATCTATATAGTGGATAGGTGATAAATAATTTAAGCTGGAATACCTATTTAATGTAGACATATTAGGAAGTCTTCAAACATAACATGTTTCATTTCAAGAACAGATAAGGAAAAGGTTGTACAAATATATCAGGGCTGTAAAGTGATTTCTATGGATCCAAAGCTCAATGAGAGCCACTATTTTCAAATGAAAAGACACAGAACACCAATTAATCTGCTCAACAGTGGCCAATTTATCCCAAGTACTTAACACGGACCTGTCACTTCTCCTGAGCATCTATTCTTATGACTCTATGTTACACCATTAGTTTATTATTCCATCTAGAAGTTATAAATAAATTGCCAGCGTTCTGGGATAAAGGTCCATCTTTGTGTTGCCAGTTTGGCTTGTGGTCCTGCACAGTCTGCCAGTGGCAGCACTGATTGGATGGTAACACCCACCTGGACCTTCATTGTAGACTGCTGGCAATTTATTCTTAACTCCTAGAACAAATAATAAATTAATTGTACAACATAAAGTCATAAGAATAGAGGCTCCAGAATAGTTATTACATGGGGAATGCAAGTAGTTGCTAATACAGGCATGTCAGGAGAGGTGACAGGTTCTTTTTAATGACAAGTCCCACCAGAAGAAAGTCCAAAGACCTGCAGGTCTCTCTTGGCCTCCCTAAGCTTAGTGTTAGTGATTCCACACAATGACAATCTGTGATTGAAGCCAGAATAGTTAGTCTGCCATCCTAGAGTAACTTCATTACTTATCTCATATTTCAAAGCAATCTTTGGATTATTACCAACATTTAAAAGAAAAGGTTTTTGGACAGATGAGTCAAATATGGAACTCTTTAGACTATGAACATATATCTCATTACAAGCAGTGTAAAGCATTTCACAGTGGAAGTAACATCCCAACTTTCACGGCAGTGGTGGTGTAATACTGTTTGCATGCTTTACTACATCAGGACCAGAATAACTCTTCACATCCATACAGATTAAGAAGATTTGCCTGTAAATAGTTGAGGAGAAACAGGGCCACAGCTTATGATTCAGCCTAGTCAAAGTCATTACTAACCCAAAAAATGCAGTGTAAAGACCTGAAATGATCAGTTCATGAGTAAAAACCAACCATTCTGAATGAAAGCAATTCTACATAGGAAGAGTGGGATAAAAATGATCAATAGCAATGCAAAATCAGGGCTAAAGGTGGTCTTAAATAGTGTTGAGCGCAAATATTATAATCGCAAATTTTTATCACGAATATCATTACTTCGAGAATTTGCGAAGTTCTAGAATATAGTGCTATATCTTCGTAATCTCAAATATTCTAGATTTTTTTATCACTAGATAAACCTATAATCTGTTTTCACTTACTGTATATATCTTCTCTTTATCCTTATTATCTATCATCCATACTTTTTATAATTATTTTACCTATCATTAATAAACTTTTATTATAAGTATTTTCCTACCTATCATTAATAATTTCTTTTTATAAAAGCTATATAATTTTTTATTTTTTTTATAAATCATTACCTATAACATACAATAGACAACATATAACAGACAATCACACAAAGGCTGTATGCCAAAAGCTGGGTATGTGCAAGCCAACAACCTATCCATGAGACAGATACAGTCAGCATACCTTACAATGGCAGTCTTGTGTGCAATAAGACATTTAAGACCAGCCCTTCGGTAAGCCTCAAAGTTGCTTGATTTTTGTTGGATGGCTTGGGGGACCTGCACACCTAGATCATTATCATTAGGTTGACAAAAATTACATTTTTGGGGGGGATGCCAGCTAACTATTCTCTCACTGCTTAAGACGGCTGCATAAAAAGTTTTCTAATTGTCCTTACATTTATATCCAATAACCTTTATATACTGTTTTGTCATGTAAACTCATTTGCATAAACATATGCATATGGGAAATACATACAAATAGTGTTTCAACTGAAAAACAAGGCAGATTCTGTAAATTTGCATGTCTTTTTCATATGCCCATGTTTATGTAAATGCATTTACATGACAAAACAGTATATAAAGTTTATTGAATATAAATTTTAGGACAATTAGTAAACTGAAAATTTTTATGCAGCCATCCTAAGCAGTGAAAGAAGAGTTATCTGGCATCCAAATTTTTTTTTTACATTTTTGTCACCCTAATGATAATAATGATCTAGGTGCACAGGTCCCCCAAGCCATCCAACAAAAGTCAAGCAACTTTGAGGCTCACTGACTCTCAAGTCTATGTGCATAGAGAGCTGGTCTTGAATGTCTCATAGTGCACAAGGCTGCCATTGTAAAGTATGCTGACTGTACCTGTCTCATGGATAGGTTGGCTTGCACATACCCGGATTTTGGCATATAGCTTTTGTGTGATTGTTTGATATAGGTAATGAAATTGCGCACGCAATATGTGCATATTACATTACCGATTTTTGCAATCGTGAATTTATTGCAAAATATCACAAATTTGAATATTGCCTATGTCGCTCATCACTAGTCTTAAACTGATGTGGCCAAACAGATGACTGATATGGTTGTTGCATCAAGTTTGCATTTAAATGTAGAGTATTTGTCTTTGGTCCATTTCTGACTTCAGTTTCTGGTTTTCATTTGGCAATATTTTTTGAATTCCTTATATTTATTCCCTCGTTCAAAACTCAGTTCTTCTTGCTCCCTAATAATTTTGTCCAATCCTGTTTCTGGTCCAGGTTAACCTGTGTCTCAAGCAAACAGCATAGATGCAGGTCGCCTGCTGTTTCACACAGCAAACACCCAGGGCTGATGTCTGCAATCGGCAAGAATGCTGAAAACCCAGAAGCGCTGCATTTCCAAGGCTGGAATAGCTCCCCCTAATGGAAATCAGGTGAGCCATTCATTCACTGCGGCAGCCTCGGCCCCTCTAAAGGATCTGAGGCTGCCTGTTGCTGGGCTCCATAGGAATATAGCGAATTTCTGAAAGACTACAATGCTAATAGAGCTAAGCTTCACTTCTCTCAAAAATGGAATAAAAAGTGATCAAAAAGTAATTTACATCCCAAAATAATATCAATGAAAAGTAAAGATTGTCTAGCAGAAAATGAGACCTCATAGAGATGCATAGACTTAAAAATAAAAAAGTTATGGGGGTCAGAATATGGTGACGAAAAGAAGAACAATTTTTTTTTCAAAGTTTATTTTTTTTAAGTATTAAAACACAAAAAACCTATACAAATGTTATAGCACTGTAATTGGACTGATCCAGCGAATGAAGGGTATGGGGTCAGTTTTACGACATAGGGAATGATGTAAAAACAAATCCTATAAAACTGTGGCAGAATATGGCTTCTACTATATTGTATGCATCACAAAATTGTGCCATTTAGAAAGTACGAATTGCCCCAAAAAAAAAAGCCCTCATACAACTATGTGATTGGAAATATAAAAAAGGTATGGCTCTGGGAGGGTGAGGACCAGGAGTAAAAGACAGAAATGCAAAAATGGAAAATCACCATGTCCTCAAAGGGTTAAATAAGTGAGAGACCACAGAGAAACAAATTGGATTTACCATATTTTTCGCCCTATAAGACGCGGTTTTAGAGGAGAACAATAAGAAACAAATATTTTCCATTACAACTCAGCTCAGACCAGCAATCAGACCCTCAAAGTTAATCAGACATCAGCTTACAGCCCCAATTAGACCCCCAATGTCAATCAGACAGATCAGACCCCCAATGTCTCAGATCAACCCCTCAAACTTCAGCCATCTATCAGCCCCCATATGTCAGCCATCAGCCCCCATATGTCAGCTACAGCCCCTATATGTCAGCCATCAGCCCCCCTATGTCAGCTATTAGCCCCTATTTGTCAGCCATCAGCCCCATATATTCAGCCATCAGCCCTATATATTTAGCCATCAGCCCCATATATCAGCCTCTATATGTCAGCCAGCAGCCCCTATATGTTAGCCATCAGCCCCCATATGTCAGCCATCAGCCCCATATATCAACCCATATATGTCAGCGATCAGCCCCCAGTGCAGATAAAAAAAAAACAACACTTACCTCTTCTTCTCCTGGACGCCACCGCTCCTTACCATCGCGATCCTCTTCATCCTGCTGTCGGCTGCGTATCGCGGCGCACAGTGTTTGGTCACAGAGCGCCCTCACACTGTGCGCAGCCCTGCACAGCCGTTAGCCGAGCCGAGGACCAGGAAGCGGTGAGTACAGAGCCTTCACTGCTACCTGGTCCTCCGGTATTAATGAATCGCTTCCATAATGGAAGCGCTTCATTACTATTCACCCCATAAGACGCAAGGACATTTTTCCCCCACTTTGGGGGGGGGGGGAGTGCATCTTATGGGGTGAAAAATACGGTAATCAATTTGGCCGAATCACACTTGAATGTAATTTTGAGCAATTCACTCATCTCTACCTATTATTAGTGGTTTGAAGGCTCTACACAGCATACATAAAAATATCTTTAAATCACTGATTTATTTGATTATAAATGTCATCAACTCTGTATCTATATATCTATATCCAATCATTAAACTATAAACACTGTGATGTATATTGGGTTGTGTGAGAAGGGCATGGTTTGGGAGAGCCGGTATATGCCTTTGAAATGGTTAAACTGTGTGTGATAAGCTTTGATGTGTCTCTGGGAACTGAAGGGTTAACCCAGACACAGGATAAGCAGGGTCGATAGCCTGTTTTGTCTATGTTAGGCTTAGCCATAGCTAACATAGACAGATTGTAAAATATGTACTGGGACCTGCTTATACTGGAGTGAGTGAGGTTGGCAGTGGGACGCTCACTCCATCCGGGCTTAGGTCCTGGGCTTCCATAGCCCACAGCTGAGAGTCACATGGGTTGTTAGGGCTTAATTTAAAGCTCAGTGTAGAGCTTAGCAGGGTGGCCATACCTGGAGAAGCTGACCGCTGAACTACAGAAGGTATTGCATATGCCACCCAATACTTTCCATTTGTACCTGTAGGCCGGGTAGCTGGTGCCATGTATAGTCAGGGACTGTCTTGTTGTATTAGGTACTGGCTCAGCTGAGCAGGGTTTTGTTTGTTTAAGCCTATTTGTTAAGGCTATGCTTTTGTTTGAAAATCTAAGTGTGAAATAAAAACACTTAAATTGGACTTTATCCTGTCTGTGTCCCAGCTTCCTGCACAGCTACCAAGTCTCTACCGGAGCGACCCCCCAACAGGTTGATGTAAAAAAAAGTATCTAGAACAGAAAAGAAGTTCTGGTTACCAACATATCGCTTTTGTTATGAAACAAGTGAGGACGAATAGAGAGGACACTGTCCAGGACTACCACAAGCAAACTTAAAATCTGATATCTATCTTCCATACCCCTAGATGTCCACCAGAGCCTGCTGCAAGGCAGCTTAGAATTGACTGCTAACAACCCAGTTTACGTCTGTGGAGTAAAACAGGGAAAATAGGTGCAAGCTCATAGGTAACAGAACTATAAAATACCAAGGAGTAGCAGAAGAGAAGTACATGCAAGAGTAAAAGCCAGAAGAGACAGTAGGAGCCAAATAAGTAGACAAGGGGTTAATCCAGAAACAAGCCAAAGTCAGTATTCATGAAGGTCTAACAGAAATGCAAAGCTAACATCACAGAGCTTAAAACAGGAGCCAGAAGACAACAGTCAGCAGGGGCGTAGCTAAAAGCTCATGGGCCCTAGTGCGTGAGTTCAGCTTGGGCCCCCCTTCCCTCAGTGCTTGTTGAAAAGGGGCAGGGGAGCACGTAGCCTTCCTGCTGCCTGAGGCAAACATTAAAAGGGTGCGCCCCCTCATGCCAAATTCTTGACCTAACCCCTTCCCTACAGGCAGAGGTGTAAATTGACCAGCATGCACTTTCTATAATGCCAGTGTCTTATGTGGCACAAGGGTCTTTGGGCCCCTCAGGCCCCTGGGCCCGGTAGCGACTGCTACCTCTGCACCCCCTATAGCTACGCCCCTGACAGTCAGTATTAGCCTTAAATTCCCTGCCGGGTTTTGGGATTGGATGCCAAGCCAGTAACCTGATTGGCTCAGCACCCAGGCACACAGATGGATTCACCGGCTTAGGATTGGCTGGGTTGCATTAGCAGCCCTCCTAGGGGGCTGGGTAAAGTCCTGACATCTTCTTTGGGC
This sequence comes from Bufo gargarizans, assembly GCF_014858855.1. Taxonomy (NCBI): domain Eukaryota; kingdom Metazoa; phylum Chordata; class Amphibia; order Anura; family Bufonidae; genus Bufo; species Bufo gargarizans. The sequence goes on along the minus strand of NC_058084.1, from coordinate 85,533,531 downwards.
CTCCTAATGTTAAAGGGAGACTGTCACAAGGAACCAGGAAACTCACTGTTAAACCAGTCTAAATGTAATGATACCTTTCTCTTAGTGACCTATTGCTTCATTCTGAAAAAAAAAGTACTTTTAATCCATATACAAATGAGCAGTTGAGTGCAATAAGGGTGGGCCCAAACCACTCTTGCACCCTTGCTCCTCCTGCTTCCTCTGCCAATCCCTCTCCTTCTTGATTCACAAGGTCAGGTTCCTATATAGTCATCTTGCTTGGTTGTGCTTGCCTAGGGTGACTATAAAGTTTAAAATTTCTATCTGGTTGTCCTTCTTACTATAAAGGGATGGTTAGGAAAGGTATCATCTTATTTGGCTAACAATAAAACCCACTGACTGTATTTTCTTGCTTGGACTAGCATTGAAATGGCATGTATTTGGACATAGTATAACTGTTCAACTTACTGCTAATTATTGACATCCTTTCAAAATACTATCCAGGGTTTCAACATTGAAAGCCTTTCCTAAGGATAGTTGGGGACCAGACTCACATTTATCAGAATAATGTAGGGGCTGAACTGTAGTATTAAGCCCAGCCACAAATATGGACAAGCCCCTGGACCCTCTGATGGCCTATCCAGGTAAAAAAAAAAAAAACTTTAACCATTTAAGAGCGTAGCTTAGCTTTGCCTTTTAGGATGCATTTTTAAAATCTGACATGTCACTTTAGGTGGTGAAACATTGTAATTTATGTTAGTTGGTAAATTTTGGTCCACATGAGTTTTTTTTATTATTTTTTAAATATCAAAAATTTACCGAAAATTTAGAAAAATCAGCCATTTTCAAAATTGTAATTTCTGTTTTGCTTACAAGATAGCTCTATGTTGGCAACATTATTTGAAAGTCCTTACATTGTTTTAGGACATGATAATTAGTGTTGGGTGAAATTATGGAAAATTTGATTTGGCTGCCTTGCATTCCCCAAAATTTTTCTTCATCACTTCGTCAAATCACATTCCTTTGGAAATAGTGGGTGCAATTTCAGGGAATGGCGATTGTACTGCTCAGATGCCGCGTTCATTGCTGATGGTGGCATCTTACTTTAATATTTAAGTCTGTAATAAAAAATAAAAAAACATATTTACCTCATCCATTTGATCGAGAAAAGCCCGCCGCCATCTTGATTAAAGATCCACCACAAAATCTTGCGGTGGACGTCGGTCAGCATGATGACGTCATACGTCAACACAAGCGGGATTTTGTGCATGATCTTCTATCAAGATGGAGGGGACTGGCTTTTCATGCTTAAATAAATGAGGTACCATATATATAATGTTTTTTTTTTACCTATTTCAGGAAAAATAGATTCAGGAAATTTGGTCTTGCGGCGAAACTTTAATTCGCTCAACACTAATTAAGCTTTCAACATTTTCAGTTCTGAAGTGGCTTTGAGCTGGCTTTATATTAGAAATCCCCCATAGCTGCACCTCTCAAAATATTCAAACATGTGAATTCAGGAAGTTTATATTCGCATACACTATTTCAACCTAGTGTGCAGGCCTTGAGGTGCCAAAATACGGTATAAGAAACACCTTTCCCTCCAAAGAACATCATTTTGGAAAGAACACCCCCTCAATAAATTCATATAGGGGTTTTGTGACTATTTCAATCTCAGTTGTTTCATAGAAATATTAGAATTGATACTATGTAGTTTTAGCTCAAAATGTTTTACAAAGGTTAATAGGAGAAAAAACACCACAGAACTTGTTTCACATTTTCTTGCAAGTACAGCAATACCCCATATGTGGTCATAAACAGTTTGGGCAAACAGCAGGGCTCGGAAGAGAATAAGCACCACTTGGCTTTGAAACATGGGTTTTGCTGGAATGATTTTCTAAGAGCCAAAACATTTTTTATTCTTCTGCCGACAAAGCTGTGTAGGGGGCTGTAGTTTTATTTTATTTGTACTATTTTAGGATACATATGGATTTTTTTATCATTTGAAATCCATTTTTTGATAGGTGACGTAACAAAAAAACAGCAATTCTGACAATTGTAATTTTTTTTCTACAGATGCTTCTCCTCCTCCTCATCATCACTTCTTTTGACAGCAATCAATTATTGAGGCGATTGCTAAATGACAACAGTATAGGTGCACTAAGCCAATGGTGTAGAAGCTGAACATGCACCTGGCCAAGTTGCTGGTACTCCCTTTCCATGTAGTTGACCCTGCACATTTTAGAGAACTGATGGCTCGTGCCCATCGAAGGAGAGTCCCAAGCTGTACCAGCCCTACACATGTACATTGATCAGAAGGTGAGCCAGTCTTTGGGCCTCTCGGTGTCTGGTAGAGTTCATGTCAGCGCTGATGTAAGGAATTGCAACTATTGTCAAAGACAATATATGTCATTCACAGCCCACTGGGTAAATGTGGTTCCGGACGAGGCACACAAGTAATTTGGCCAGGTGATGACAATGCCGCCTCCACGTTGTAATGCTGAGATTTCTGAGCCAATGTCCTGCTCTGCCTCCTCATCCTCACCCTCCAATGTAGGAACAGTTCACAGTGGTCCTCAAGCATATCACCTATGCAAAGCTAGTCATGGTCATGCGGTTCTGCACCTGGTCAGCTTGGGGGAACGGAGCCACATCGGGGAGGACCGGAGCCACTCTTACCGTGCAAAATATTCTCTTCTTGAGCTGCAAAGATAAACTGCGTGGACTCCAGGCTACATATGTTAGACTTCCTGTACAAGCAGAGGAAGACGGTCAATGATTTCTTAATGCAGCATACAGACAGGTCTACTCCCCGGTGTAACTTCCATGTTAGTCAGGGGCAGCTCATGCATGACACATGTCATTTGCTCAGGCCTTTTGAGGAGGCCTTTTTATTTGTCAGTTAGTAGAACTATGGGATGAATTATGTCATTCCTCTCCTTCACATCCTGGGGGGGACTGATTGGTCAGGGGACAGAAAATGTGGCACCTACATCTCACAGCCACCTGAGCCCTGAGGATAAGGAGGATGAGGAGGAGGACATAAATGCCCAGGAATTATACAAAACTAGGTGGTTTATCTGCCCAAGTGACAGGAGAGGAGCAGGAGTTACTGAGGACGACAACGAAAACAACGCTGACAGACCATGGCAATATGCAGAGATGGAGGCAGGGAAGCCCTTCGAGTCCATTGCGCAAATGGTCAGATGCATTCTTTCTTGTATTCTTACTGACAGTTGCATTTTTTTGACCTTCTGAGAGGAAAACAAAAACCGATACTACAGAGTCTTGCTGTATAGTTGGTTGGTCGCTGCCTACGAGCACCATTGCCCATCCTCACGAATGTCTGGCCAGGAGGACCCTCTGTGCTTACTTTCCATTGCCATGACTTGTGGAGGGAAGTTGGAGGGTGGTAGCAGCAGCCCCAGCTCCATATGCAGCAACTTCAGTCTGGAGAGGAGCAGGAGTTACTGAGGACGACAACGAAGATAACCCTGACAGACCATGGCAATATGCAGAGATGGAGGCAGGGAAGCCCTTCGAGTCCATTGTGCAAATGGTCAGATGCATTCTTTCTTGTATTCTTACTGAAAGTTGCATTTTTTTGACCTTCTGAGAGGAAAACAAAAACCGATACTACAGAGTCTTGCTGTATAGTTGGTTGGTCGCTGCCTACAAGCACCATTGCCCATCCTCACGAATGTCTGGCCAGGAGGACCCTCTGTGCTTACTCTCCATTGCCATGACTTGTGGAGGAAAGTGGGAGGGTGGTAGCAGCAGCCCCAGCTCCATATGCAGCAACTTCAGTCTGGAGGTTATGATGAGTAGTTTTCTTCAACTATATACTGAAGAAACCCCCCAGCAGCAGGACATGTTGTAGAACCTCAACCAGAAAGTGGTGGGATACTTGTACTGCACCCTGTCATCCATGATCCAAGATCCCCATGACTACTGGGCATGCAAACTTGAATTATGGCTGCACCTGGCTGAGTTTGCCATGCTTTCCTGCCTGGCAGTAGTGTAGCATCAGAGTGGGTGTTCAGTGCTGCAGAGGGCATAGTTACCCCTAAGAGAACTCATCTTTCCTCCCAAAATGTTCAGAGACTAACCTTCATACAGATGAATCAGGCATGGATCAACCAGGATTTCCAGATTCCGGTGCCTGATGCAACAGAATAGATTCTGCCACTAATGATCATACTGTAGTGTGCTACCTCACTAGAATATTGTTACTTCTGGCCACATGCTGCTGTCACCCATCTGCTCCCTCCACTACCATTCCTACAAATGAGCTTCTTGGCCTACTGATATGTGCATGTTACATTTTTAAAAAGGATATGCATGCCACTGGGCCTTGCTACTACACTGGTGTTGTTGGGGTCTGCTACTACTGTGATCTGCCACCATCTTGTGCTGTATGCCACTGTTGTTGCCCCCCCCCCCTCTGTCATAGGGCTATTATTGTCCTTGTTACTGCCACTGCTATTGGCCCCCATTAACCACTCTGTTATGGGGCCACTATTGTCAAGGTTACTGCCACTGCTGCTGCTGCCACCACTATCCTCACTCTGTCATGAGGCCACTACTGCTACTGCTGCCACCATCCCCACTCTGTCATGGGGCCACTTTTGTCACAGTTACTGCCACCGTCCTCACTCTGTCATGGGGTCACTACTTGAATCTTGGGGCATTGCATGGTTAAGTCCATGGCAATGAACTAGACCTGATGCTAATATTGACCTGTAATATTGATGCACAGTGATTTGACAGCTATCAGAAGGGATGTGTTTGGACTCCCTAAACATGCATTAAAAGAAAGAATCTCCACTACTTTATTCTCCATTTCTTTATTTTGTTCCACTAAGGAGTCATTTGGACACAGCTCCTGCTGGGGAGTGCACATTTATTTTGCTTTACTGATGGGTGCTTTGAATCTTGGTGCACAGTATTACTGCCACTGCTGCTGACGACTTGAAAACGACGGGAAAAAAGACAGTTTTTTAAAAACTATTTAGAATTTTTCAAAAATAGGATTTTATTTTTAGTACTTTTTTAGTCCCACTAGGACTTATCTCAACAACTGATCTCCTGATAACACACTCTTCTGTCAGAATTACTTGTCTAGGGTCTAACAGACTTCCATAGATGGCAAGGGGTCTTATGATACTGAAACATTTTGACTTTTAGTGGTTCCTGTGGGCATAATCTTTTTTTGCTAACACAAACTCCTTGATGGGTTTATTTTGCTGTTCTTGCTACGTTGTTACTACCTTAATCGTTACCACAGTTGTTTCCAATAGGAAAACTAGAAACACTGATGGGGGAAAACCTTGACAAAAACTTTTCATCACGTTTGTCTAAGGCTATTAGATATCTACAAACTAAGGATTTGATGGGAAGGCAACGACATTTTAATACAGGCTAAATCAATGATGCTGACTCAATAACATGACATTCTTGCATTTTCCTGTTTGGCCGCATCGAAAATTCAGATGTGAAAGAGGGAATTGGAACCAGAAGGTTTGGAGAAACATCAACATCTTGTCCACCAACTTAGCATGTGTGTATTTTATTAACACGTGGCTAATGGCACCGCAAGCATCGACAGAACATCCAAATGAAAATGGAGAGACCCCCTTGAAGAAAGTCAGATATATGTGAGGTCATCCGATGCGTCTTGGGGTGCCACGGTGTGAAATTCACACTACACATTGCTGTTCAGTTGCTCGGTGTTGAAAATTGCCTCCCCAGAGGTGCTGTCATCTTTAATAAAAGTGTGTGAACCACTCCTCCAGCTGTTGACTACAGATTCTTTTTTCCATATATCGCTGCATTTCTTCCAAGTGAAATTCATTTGCCTTTTATATATTTGCTGTAGATTACAATTGCCTGACATCTTCATTTGGCGCAGCGATTTTTATACTATACTTTGCACTTAAACAACATACCCACAGCCAAACATGGCATTTAAATACCAATGTATGAAACAGGAGTTTTTGGGGGGAATAAATTGTATGTGACACACTGAGTTCATGAAGTATAATGCCTTCTTTATCCTCCAGACTTGCACAAGAGATTTCAAACGTCTTTGGTGAATGAGTGTAATCTTATGAGGAACAGATGCCAGTTCACTAATATAATTGTACTCATAAGACCGTTTGGGGTGATTATGGGCAGGTATAATAAACTGCATGGACGAGGGCAACATGTTACAGCTGTCCGCGATAGTAAATAGCTTAATAAATATTACTTTTATTTTCATTTCTCGACTTGGGAGCCGATTTATAGCACAACTGCAAAAGATTTATGAGTAAGAACATTATCTGTCAGAAATGAAGATGTGACATCTATGGTTTGGAGAATCTGTTAGCTCTTTTTCGCCATCTAGTGGTGTTCTAAGGGGAAAAAAACTAAACTATTATTTGTATTGCAACTATTTTTGTAAAATAATTTTGTAATATACTGGACTTTATGAAATCAAATACTCAGTTTATAGTTTAAGCAAGGTTGAAGAAAACACATGAATTCAGGGTAAAAAAAAACATGCAAAATTGTAGACAGCACATAAACTCTAAAGATATTACGGTAACTACATATGCATATAATGAGAAAATGTATTAAACTTTAATGAATTAAGCTTAATTATTGTATTATGGGAGGCTATACAATTTTTCTATATGCGTTCTGTACCAATTCATCGCAGTTTTCAAGATCTCTGTCATTCACAGCTGTGATAACTGTATTGTAACAAACCTTTGTGTCCATCACATAACCATGAACGATTCTGATCCACTGGAAGTAAACGATGAAAGTTCCCATTAACTAGTTCAAGACCAGGCGATTTATTAAACCCCCCCACCCCCCGTGACCTCCCACAATTTCCATTTTTTTATACAGGCGCCTTCAAGAGTCATAACTTTTTTTTCTGCTTGGTTATGTAAATCACATTTGCACCTTTTTTCAATGATACATGGGACTTTATTTTTATGTCATTTTCATTTCAGCATTTTTTAGATAAGGGAAAAAGGGGGAGGGATAGTTTTTTTAAATGTTTAATTTCTTCTTAATGGGTCGATCATCAATTTGGAATTCTTGAATGTTAAAGGATAACTGTCACATTTAGACCCTAATTTCAATTTTCATATATGTAGTTACTAATAACATGATATTCCAGAATCAGTTACTATTAGACTGACTTACCCCATATTTAATAAGATTCAGCCCTCAGCAACCAGTCTGCATAAAACTGCAATTTCACTATTTAGTTAAGATGGCCGCCACTGCCCTCCCCTGAGGCTAATCCCGCCTGCCCTCACAACCAGTAACAAAAGCCCCCCAAAAGTGTCAGTAACCAGAGCCCTCCCCCCTAAAGGGTTAATCTTCTGCAGCACAAAGGGGTCCTCTTACCACATGTTGCTTTCATTTATACACTGAGCAGATGGCAGATCTCCCTTCCCTGTTGTGCGCTGCTTCAGCTCTGCATTGTCCCAGTCTGCTGAGTGAGGGAGCGTCTGCCAAGCGCAGGGACAGGGAGAAGTGCACACAGCCCAGGCACTGTTATCAGCTGCTGGGGAGGACCTGGCTTTAATCATTTACCTACAGTCCCTGGCTGTCTGTAATCTGACCTTGCAGGCTGCCTGCTTCTGCGTCCTCCGTCCTTCAACAGATTAGACGGAACCAAGCCTAGCAACCCTTTTTTAAGCACAGGTAAAAGTAGGCAGTACAGGGAACAAAACTGTGGAATTAAGGGGTAATTGAATACACAGTGAAAAGTTGAAATAGGGCCACCAAGGAGATATTAATCACCACAATCCAATACTCCCAAAAAAAATATATACGACAGTTATACTTTAAACATTATATTACCTAATAGTTGCTGAATTTGTCAGTATTGTCCCAAATTTTCAATCCAGCTAATTTTGGCTTGTCCTGAGCAGAAAATGGGTATGTTGTATGTAAACCTGCCCAGAAGTGGGCATTCCCAGGTGGGTTTAAGGCCTATCGGGAGGCTGGATTTACCAAATAACATGTTGGTAAACAAAATATTATGATTAGTGATTACCAAATTGTTTGAATTCCCTCGTGCTTTGTGGTAGTGAATCGATTTCACCTGAAATAGTGTAAAAAAATAAAAATAAAAATAAAAAATACTTACCTGATCAGTTGCTCGTGAAGGGCCGTCTACCACCATCTTGATGTCATGTGCGGTGACGTATGATGTCACCACGCCGACCGGTGTGATGACGTCATCTCAGGCCACACGAGATTTCGTGCCAGTCCTTTTTATTATTTTACACATTTTTATATTATATTCAGGATTAGCTATGAATACGGCATCTGAGGGATACAATCGCGGCTCCCTGTCATTGTATACGCTACTTACAAAGAAATGCACTTCGTGACAAAGTAATTCATCACGAAGAGGATTATTATTTTTTATATTCAGTGAAGCAGCCAAATCGAATTTTAAATTACTTGGCTCATCACTAATTACGATAAATGAAGGTGGCCTTAAAGAGGACCTTTCCTAAGTGTTTTTACAAGCGGGGTACGCTCTGCTTATTCTGCTATAACTGTTCTTTTTTTTTCAAACGCCTCTCGTATGCCCCACAGTGCCCGTGTTCTGTTTTGCCACCCTGTATGCTAATAGATAGCATCGGTACAGTGAGGAGGAGATGCCAGCGCTTCTCAGTGAAGGTGAGCAGTTTTTTCCCCTGGCTGTGACGCTCTCCGCTGCGACCGGACCGTGGAACAGCCAGGAAGAAGAAGACGCCCACTGAGAAGTGCTGGGGTCTCCTCCTCCCTGTACCGATGCTATCTATTAGCATACAGGGCGGCAAACAGAACAAACGGGGGTACAGCGGGGCGGGGAAGTTATAGTAGTGTCAGCAGAGCATACCCCACTTGTAAGGGCAATTTGTTTAACAAAAAAAATGGTGAAAGGTCCTCTTTAAAGGGATTGTGAAAGAATGGGTGATCGAAATCTAGACAATGGCCGGATATTTATTATACTGTGCACCTTTACATCACAGCTCCTCTGCCATATATGTATTCTGCTGACAAATATGTCGAGCAGCGGGGGACATTTGATTGCCCTCTCACTGCTCTGCTCTATACAGTCAAGCAGATCAGGTTCTTGCTCATGCAGGTAGTGATACTAGATATATTGTTGATTTGATATGGATCCCTAAAGTATTTCCCTTAAAGGGGCTATTAAAGACATTTTTAATTAGGAGGGACCTGATACAATAATAAAAGCATTTAAATGTTGCCTTCCTAGTCCACTCCGATCCAGCACCACCACTTTGTCTTCTTCCCCTGGCTGCGGCAGTGACGGCCCATACATCACTGCAGCCAATCACTGACCTCAGCAGTCTTGTGCCATGCACCACTGAGGCCAGTTATTGGCTGAGGTGATGTATGGGATGTCACTGCTGCAGACAAAACTATTTGTCACTGGCTGGAGCCCAGGAGGGGGAATGAGTGGCGGCACTGGATCTGAGGGGGCTGGAAACCTGAGTCTAAATTTCTTTCTTGTCTTAATAGGGTCCCAGAAGTTTCTCCAAATACAAAAAATCTTGAACAACCCCTTTAAATACAAGTCGCTTTAAATAGGTTGTCCACTTTGGGCAATCTATATTTTAGAAGGCCCCTCAAAAAAAAATGTTTGTGCCAGCTTACCAAGGATAGAGCATAAGAGTCTGATAGGTGGGCCCCCACTAATCATGAGAACTATATGAATGGAAGTCCTTTCCTCTCTATGGGACGGCCAAAGAGAAGCCAAGTACAGCGCTCAGCAATCTCCCGGAGTCCTACAGAAACAAGTCGCATGCATGTTCAACCTCCCCCTCCATTCCTACGTAGGGTCCCCATTCTCATAATCAGTGGGGGTCCCAGTGATTGCAACTCCACTAAGAACAAACTCTTTAAGGAGTTCTGCTGTTGGAACGCCTCTTCAATGATATGCACTGGAGATAGTTGGAGCACACAGAAAAGCTAAAAATAGGCCCACCTTTATGGAGCTGCTTTTGCAACCAGGATAGAAGGACCTGTTTTATGTCTCTATAACCCTATGACCAATTTTCTATCCCTTTGTTTGCTACAAATGCAGTTTCTCTGGAAAGAGTAGCTCTGCACCCTGTGCCAAAGTGGGTGGAAACAACAAAGCTTAGCCCGTTCTCTCTTAGGGAGCCATAACAGTTATATGGCATTCAATATCCCTCTAGTGCCTCCACAGGGCAAATTAAGCATTACACCATTACACAGGGTCCTCAGTATAAGGCCTCATGCACAAGACCGTGCTGTGTTTTGCGGTCCGTCAATTACAGATCCGTAAAACACGGATGCCGCAAATTGCAAAACAGGTGACCATAATAGAAATGCCTATTCTTGTCCACAAAACAGACAAGAATCTGACGGAACGGAGCAACAGATGTGGAAAGCACACGGAGTGCTGTCCACATCTTTTGAGCCCCCATTGAAGTGATGGGGTCCACATCCGAGCTGCAAAAAAATGCGGCTCAGATGTGGACCCAAACAACGTACGCGTGCATGAGGCTTAAGAGATACTCTTTCTATCCACCCTGTGCTCTCTGACTAGTATATAATAAACCCTGTAAACCAATAATTTGCTTCAAACAACATTTACTGAAATAACTGGCTAGTAATGTGTATTCCCCTGTGAAGATGAAATATGCCTGCTACTATTTGGACATGACGAAGCCACAAGAGAGAGAACCTCCATTAGTAACTGGTTATGAATATGCAGTTCACCTTCGGGCTGTTTCCAGTTAACCCACAATATTTCCACTCTATGATTTTCCACTTTGTCAGAAAATTATACTTGAACAAATAAGTCCCTCTGGGCTCCTCCGTTTCTGTCTTTTGCTTTGAAACTTTCATCACAATTGCAGAGGATTGGAGAAGGGGAAATGGCTTGTGAGCAGACGCCGCGGCATTGTAATGATTTTGTTTGTGAGTAAAACCCGTGGGATTAGTGCTTGTCCTGGGCTATTTCTGAACGTTTTCAGACAGACATGGGGTCTTTAATACCATTAGCTTCTCCAGGGGGAAAACTGACGCCTTTTCTACTGCCCATTTTTGGCAGGTGCTGACAGCTTTGAAAACTATGTGGATTAAAGGAGATTGTTCATATATATATATATATATACCTCGTATAAAAAAAAGATATAGATAGATAAATAGGGAAAAAAATGCAAAAAGGCAGCACACTCAGCAAGATAAAGTGAAAAAATGCAAAGTTTATTCACCCATGTGGACGCAAAAACTTGTTTCACTTTATCTTGCTGAGCGTGCTGCCTTTTTGCATTTTTTTTTATATTGGGCAGTGGTCTAGTCCCATTCTGTTTGGTGCTGCCATCCCTGCCTTGGTAGATAGATAGATAGATAGATAGATAGATAGATAGATAGATATGAGATAGATAGATAAATAGATAGAAAGATAGATAGATAGATAGATAGATAGATAGATATGAGATAGATAGATAGATAGATAGATAGTAGATAGATAAATAGATAGATAGAAAGATAGACAGTAGATAGATAGTGTAAGAAGGTACAAGGAATCATCGTGGATTATAGGTACATGTCACCAAGGTTCCTGGCCTCGGTGGAGTAAGAGCCTTTTTATATGTTTCAGCACAGTTGCTGTTTGACACCTTGGTACTTAGCATGGCTGTAATAGGTGATCCGGGACGGCTCTTACTGGGAGTAGTCAAAGTGCTGGGTGGGTGACTACTCCCCATGTTCCAGACTGGGTTTAGCCAGGCATAAAACCAGCCAGCACTGCCAGGTGGAGAGGATTACCTCAGTCTGACAGTGGATCTCAGGAGGTCTGTGTGCTGGGATCTGAGGCCTGTGCTGGGCTGGAGAGCAGAGACCTGTATGTCAGGGGAACAGGCCGTCTAAAGCCTGTATTTGAACTTTCTGAGCTAGAAATGCCACCAAGGTGACTTTTGTTATATTAACTTGCCATTGGGTGTGAAGTAACACTAACACTGCAAAAGTGACGTTTTGTTTTTGGTATAATGTGTGAATAAACACTGAAGTTTGAATTACGAACTTGTATTTTGCCTCTGTACTGCGCCCGCTTATCCTAACTACCAGAGCGAATCCCCACAATATATAGATAGATAGATAGATAGATATTAGATAGATAGATATTAGGTAGATAGATAAATAGATAGATAGGAGAAAGATAGATAGAAAGATAGACAGTAGACAGATAGATACATAGTAGATAGATAGATATGAGATAGATAGATAGATACATAGATACATAGATTAGATACATATATTTCTCCTGACTTGTCTGTTGTCTACTAACTAACGGAATTCCCCATGTAATAACAATTCTGCCTCTGTTCTTATGACTCTGTGTTGTCCCTTTCCCTAATTATTTCAGCGAGAAGTTATAAATGAATTACTAGAAGTTTGCAATGAAGGTCCAGATGGGTGTTACCAGATGGGGTGGTGCCACTGCACAGTCTGACATTATCCAATCAGTGCTGCCGGTGTCAGACTGTGCAGGGACACACACCAACTGGTGACACCCATCTGCATCCTCATTGCAAACTGCTAATAATTCATTTATAACTAGAGTTGAGCGAACACCTAGATGTTCGCGTTCGGGAAGTTCGGCCGAACTTTTAAAAAAAGTTCGGGACCCGAACTTGATCCGAACTTGGACCCGAACGCGGACCCCATTAAAGTTAATGAGGACCCGAACTTCACTTTATTATTTTCCGTTATAACATGGTTATAACGGAAAATAATAGTATTAGCTTTTTCAGATCCGACAGTATATTCTAACACAGAGGCGTTCCCATGGTGATGGGGACGCTTCAAGTTAGAATATACTAAGAACTGTGTACATAACTGCCCCCTGCTGCCTGGCAGCACCTGATCTCTTACAGGGGGCTGTAATCCGCACAATTAACCCCTCAGGTGCCGCACCTGAGGGGGTAATTGTGCGGATCTCAGCCCCCGTAAGAGATCGGGTGCTGCCAGGCAGCAGGGGCCAGACCCCCCTCCCTCCCCAGTATTTAAATCATTGGTGGCCAGTGTGGCCCCCCTCCCTCCCTCCCCAGTATTAAAATCATTGGTGGCCAGTGCGGCCCCCCCACCCCCCTATTAAAATCATTGGTGGTTAGTGCGCCCCCCTATTGAAATCATTGGTGTCCAGTGTGGCCTCCCCTCTCCCCCCCTAATTAAAATCATTGGTTAATAACCCCCTTTCCCCCCCATCATTGGTGGCAGCGGAGAGTTCCGATCGTAGTCTCAGTTTAATCGTGGGGCTCCGATCGGTTGCCATGGCAGCCAGGACGCTACTGCAGTCCTGGCTGCAATAGTTACTTAGCACTTTTAGCAAAATGATACTTACGTGCGCTGTCTGTGGCCGGCCGGGCGCTCCTCCTACTGGTAAGTGACAGGTCTGTGCCATAAGCAATGCGCTGCACAGACCTTTCACTTACCAGTAGGAGGAGCGTCGGCTGGCCACAGACAGCGCATGTAAGTATAATGCTGCTAAAAGTGCTAATTAACCATGCAGCATCCTAGCTGCCATGATAACTGATCGGAGCCCCATTGATTAAACTGGGATTCCAATCGGAACTGCCGCTCTGCTGCCACCAATGATGGGGGGGTTGTTAACCAATGATTTTAATCAGGGGTGGTAGAGGGGGGCCGCACTGGACACCAATGATTTTAATAGGGGGTGGGGGGCCGCACTAGCCACCAATGATTTTAATAGGGGGTGGGGGGGCCGCACTACCCACCAATGATTTTAATTGGGAGGGGGTGGGGGGCCGCACTGGCCACCAATGATTTTAATACTGAGGAGGGAGGGGGGTCTGGCACCTGAGGGGTTAATTGTGTGGATCACAGCCCCCTGTAAGAGATCAGGTGCTGCCAGGCAGCAGGGGGCCGTTATGTCCACAGTTCTCAGTATATTCTAACTTGAAGCGTCCCCATCACTATGGGAACGCCTCTGTGTTAGAATATACTGTCGGATCTGAGTTTTCACGATCAAACTCAAATCCGATGGTATATTCTAACATAGAGGCGTTCCCATGGTGATGGGGATGCTTCAAGTTAAAATATACCATCGGATTGGAGAAAACTCTGAACACCGAACCCGAACTTTTACTGAAATGTTGGGGTTCGGGTGCCGAACACCGTAAAGTTCGGTACGAACCCGAACTTTACAGTTCTGGTTCGCTTAACCCTATTTATAACTTTTAGCATCAATACTAAAGGAATGGCACATCATAGAGTGATAAGAATAGATTCTCCAGAGTTGTTATTACATGGGGGATGCAAGTAGTTACTAAAACAGACATGTCAGGAGAGGTGACGGGTAATCTTTAAGACTTGCATTTAGTTGGATTCTGTGAGGATCTTAGTGATAAAAGCTGGAATATCCTCTTGAGAACAATAGGACATATCCTGTTTCCATTGGAAAGGCTTCATTACAGCCAGTAATTAGGCAATTTGGGTAGCCTTTATTGTTGCTGGGTCTCACTCACCTGTCTTGTGTCTTTGTCCTCAGGACACACTTAATCTAATCATCTTGTTGTTTCACTAATGTATACACTTCCAATTACAAGAAGTGTGCACTAAAGTCTCTTTTTGGAAGCTACTTGTTAGTTTTTTGTATGTTTAGTTCAATTATGTTTAATAGTCTGCACATCTAGTCTATCATTTCATATCTGCCTTATCTATGGGCAGGCGGATGGAATTATTGGTTGGTTTAGGAGGTTTCTAGGTTTCTAAGTAATACAGTATTACCTATCAAACCCCATGATTTTCCAGCTACAATATTCTATTTAAAATGTATATAAGTTCAAGCAAAATCAATACAAACTTGTTTAAACAGAATACTTTGATATTATTATTATTATGTTTTTTAATTAAATATTGCCACCAACGTCACATACCCCTTTACTTAGCACAATATTGGGGTAATATTTGTAACAATTTCATAAGAGTGTGATACAAATGAAATTGTTGTTTGTAACGTATGTTTGTTAGGGTATCTGCCCATATGAGTTTACAATCTAAAAGGAATAAAGAATAAGGGAAGTGATCAGGGATTTAAGTCTGGTGGAGGCATTTTTGGACACCAAGTTTGGGGCTCTTTAAGCCAGGTTAACTGCTTGTCGGAGAGGTAGGTTTTTCAGTGGGCATTCAGTTTTTAGGCTTAGGGAATGTCATATGGAATCAATGATTTCAACTCAGGACTGCTCAGTAACACGGTAGAGAGACTGAGATAAGGAAAATGTCATTATAAAGATGGTCCACATAATGAATGACTATAAGAATATCACAAAAGGAGAAGAGACTATGAAAATTTTGAGGTAAATCACTCAAAAATGTATGTCAAAATCTCTGGCTGTAGATGACCATACTAGCCTTGTGAATAAGTATTATAGCATAGGATTCCTCATTTCCATTTCAAAGGGTAATTGTAATGGGCAGTGGGCATGGACCCACTGTACCAACCAAACCGGTCTGACTTTAGGTTGTTATCCTGGATTTCACCCTTTAGCTCTTATACAGTGATCTGGTTTTCCCTGCAGTGGAGCCACCAGACCGCTACCTCTTGGAATAGTCCTGGGATAGCTGACACACAGAGGCCGGACACTAGTGCGAAGCACCAAGGGATCAGACGGTTCTCGTAGTCAGTAACCAGGTCAGGGCAGGCAGAGTTCATGTGATTGATCACTCAGTAGATAGACAGGCAGACACACAGGTAAAGCTCGATAGATAAATCTGTAGATAGAAGATAGATAGATAGATAGATAGATAGATAGATAATTGATAGATGGACAGATAGTAGACAGATAGTAGATGGATGGATAATATGTAGATAGATAGATGGATAGATTATAGATAGATAGATAGATAGATAGATAGATAGATAGATAGATAATAGATATATACATAGATAGAAAAATAGATAGATGGATAGATAGATAAAAGATAGATACATAGATAGAAAAATAGATAGATAGATAGATAGATAGATAGATAGATAGAAAAATAGATAGATAGATAATAGATAGATGGATAGATAGATAATAGATAGATAATAGATAGATAAATAGATAGATGGATAGATAGATAGATAGATAGATAGATAGATAATAGATAGATAGATAGGTAATAGATAGATAGAAGGATAGATAGATAATAGATAGATAGATAGATAGACAGATAGATAGACATTCCCTTCTTCTGCAGCGCTGTACACATGATTCTAATTAATCATATCAATCTTTATTCCTCGTGGAGCTTACAATCTTAGTTCATAGGCAGAGAGGGAAGGAATAGTGTGGTAGCTGTCATGGGTGCTGGGTTCAGGGAAGCTAAAAGGGCTGTAAAGGTTCTAAACTAACAAAAACCATGCTCACCTCTTCATTCCCCTCCCAATCCAGTGCAGACGCTCTAGCAGTCCATCAAATTTTCTCGTACAATCAGCATGCAGACACCCAAAGTCATTGTTTCTGGCCAGCTGTGTAAACCCCCCCCCCAAAAAAAATAATGAATCTGTATGAGGTCAAGTGACTGCAGTGGCCATCGATTGTCCCCATAGAGTTGAGGTGATTGCCAAGGTCATCTGAGGTCTTTTTATTTTGACCATCTTTGTTGAAGCTATACGAGAGCACTTGAAGAAAGATGGAAAAAAACGTGGCGCTTGCCAAAGAAATTAAAGGGGTTTTCCAATTTTTTGAAAGTTTTTACAGTAAATTTGAAGCCAAGCCTGAACCTGTTCCCTACTCCCTGGCTCCTTTCCTCCCTGGCTCCTTTCACTGGTCTTCTGCTCCCTTTCTGTAAACTTTCAGATGGATGGCTTCACATAATGAATAGTTTCAGCGGTTACGTGCTGCCATGCGACACGTCACTGCTGGGTTAGGTGCCACTTGAGAACCTGTCACTACTGAGCCATTGGTGCAGCTGTACACGTGAATTCAGAGGTTTACAGACAGGGAGCAAAAGGCCACCGAAGACAGAAGGGGAGCAAGGGAGCCAGAATCGAGGGGCAAAGGGCAGGTGAGTAAAACTCACCTGGAAAATCAATATGCAGTGGCTGTGAACTTGCAAAAGTCCCATAAAGGAGTTTTCCGGGATTTTAATATTGATGACCTATCGTCAGGATAGGTCATCAATATCAGATCAGCGGGGGATCCGGAACCCCAGCTGATCAGCTGGTTGAAGAGAAAACCACGCTCCATGTGAGCGCAGCCTTCCCTTCATTGTTTACCTGCTCACCGTCGACATTCGTTCCGGACGCAGCAATACCAAACATATGGGGCAGATTTTACTTTTGCAATTTTTTTCATTGAAATGAAGGCTATAAAAGGACATTTTATGATTGCCTTTAAAAAACAATGAACTATCCCTATAGTGCATTGCATTTTAATGTTAGTGCTACATGTCAGTGCGTCCGGACACCTCGACGTGTGTTTTCGAGTTAGCTTTGCCCGGACATCACCTCCTGTATACTGTACCATCAGTTTAACTATAAGGGTCCATTCACACGTCCGTGTGTGTTTTGCGGTTCCACGGATCCGTGGATCCGCAAAATGCGGACATCGCCGGCATTCTCATAGAAAATGCCTTTTCCTGTCCGCAATTGCGGACAAGAATAGGACATGTTCTATTTTTTTTCGGGATCATAATTGCGGACCCGGAAGTACGGATCCGCAATTCCGGATCCGGGAAGCACCTCGTGCTGCCCTGTAGAAATGAATGGGTCCGTAATTCCATTCCACAAAATGCGGAACGAAATTGCGGATGTGTGAATGGACCCTTATTGTGATTTGGTATCCTAGCGTCCAGTGGCAGGATATATTGTTGGATCATTTAATGTATTTTAATAGATGTTTAATTTAAAAAAAAATTATATTTAAAGGGAATGTGTCATCAGAAAATGACCTATTGTTTAAATCAAGTTTTTATGTTTAACATATTTTGAACGATTTTTTGATGATGTTATGACACTTCCATGTTAATGTCTATATTCAAATAAAACCCATAAAATCCTGTGGTTTTCTCACAGGCTAGGCCTAATTATAGGCGCCACTTCTTGGTCTGTACAGGTCACTTGATTACAGTTATCTGCTTATCTGTAATTCTAATCCTGCCTGTAATGATATCACCTCTGTGTATAGATAAAGACTAGATCCCCCATTTACAATAGGTGATTGTCAGAGCTTATCCATTCTTACCTTGTACAATCATCTTTGCACAGGTCACAGATCATGCCTAGAAGACTCTCCCATAGAAGTCAATGAGGTCCCCTCCTGACCTTTGTGTCTATGGCTCATGGAGCTGCCGTAAAGCAATTTTCTTAATGCTTTCTAAATGCTGTTAAGAACAGGTCAGGCAAGATGGCCGCCCTCATAATCATGTTCAGGAGATAGAAACAAAAAAATCTGCAATCAGAAAATAAAAACTAATAAGTAAAAAAGGAGATGTTCTACTATCTAGTTTTAACTGGCAAATAAAATTTTGGTGACAAATTTCCTTTAAAGGAATATCATTTATTTTGGGGCAGGAATCAGCAATCTTCAGCACTCCAGTTGTTCTGAAACTACAACTCCCATTATGCCCAATTCACTTTTATGGGAGTTAGAAGAACAGTCGAGCATGTTGTATGCTGGGAGTTGTAGTTTCACAGCAGCTGGAGTGCCAAAGGTTGCTGATCCCTGGGCTGTAGTATCTATAGGAAAACATGAATCTGTTTTCTCTGCAATTGCATAGTAATGATTAAAGATGAGAGAATCAAATCCAATGAAGTGGAATAATAAATTAGATTTTCCATGAAGGAGAATTTCCTCGTGCTTCATGGTAGCGAATAGATTTAACCCCTTTTTACATTTACATAGCCTTATGAGAGCTTATTTTTTGTGGGACAAGTTGTACTTTCTAATGGCACTATTTACGATTGCATACCATGTAGTAGGAAGCGGAAAAAAATTCCAAATGGGGTAGTATTGGGAAAAAATGCAATTCTGAAAAAGGTTTTTGTTTATTTTTCTGTATACTATGCAGTAAAATTAACCAGTTATCTTCATTCTCCAGGTCAATACGGTTAAAACGATACCACACTTATATCATTTTTCTTGTATTTTAATACTGAAAAAAAACTTAAAACCTTTGAGGAAAAAAAAACTTTTTAGAACCATATTCTGACCCCTATAACTTTTTTATAGTTAATGTGTGTAGTTAACGATCTGTTCTTTTCAGCAATTTGAAGTGTGTGCAAATTTTTTATCACTTTTTCTAAAAAATAATATTGGGTAGTTGAAGTGACAAAAAATGGCAAATTGGCTGTTTTAATTTTTTTTTCGTTAAGCCATTTGCCATATGCCATTAATATTGTTAGATTTTAATTGCATGGGCATTTTCGCATGCGGTGATGCCCATAATGTTTATTTTCTTTATTGGTTAAGTATTTTTAATTTTATTTAAAGGAAAGGGGAGGTGATTTGAACTTTTATTTTTTTTATTTTTATATATTTGTAAAAACTTTTTTGTTACTTTTTTTAAGTCACTCATTCGATTGCCCATAGTGTTCATTGAAGGCTAAATAGCCATCATTGAACACTTCATTTGAAATATAACAATACAATGCTGCCACCTGGTGGCCTGTATTGGTATATTCATTGAATTGACTCTGAAGCCTGCTTGAGGCTTCGGTCAATTAGCGCAATGTAACAGGTTCGGGGAACACTATTACCGGACCGGAAGCGCGCGACTGATCAGATGCGTGGTCCCATTTGACCAAAGCATCTGAAGGGTAAGATGTACGCGATCAGCCTTATGGCTGATCGCATACATGTGCTGCGGGTCTCTGCTATTATTTAAAATAGCAGAAACCTGGTGGCAGTGGCGCCCGCTGCACGTGTGAGCAGGCACCATGTTTGGGGACCGGTCCTTAAGGGGTTAACCTAAAATAGTGTTAAAAAAAAATAATCATACTTACCTGATCGATTTGCTAACGACGGGCCGGCCGCCGCTATCGTTTTTGAAGATCTCAGTGCAAAATCCAGTCCGTGGTGACATATGACATCACAACGCCGGCCGGCGTGACAATGTCATCTCGGGCTGCGTGAGTTTTCGCGTCAGATCTTCAAGCAAGATGGCGGCGGCCAGTCAATCGCAAGCAAATGGAAGCGG
This sequence comes from Bufo gargarizans, assembly GCF_014858855.1. Classification (NCBI taxonomy): domain Eukaryota; kingdom Metazoa; phylum Chordata; class Amphibia; order Anura; family Bufonidae; genus Bufo; species Bufo gargarizans. The sequence continues at coordinate 85,513,347 of NC_058084.1, read as the reverse complement.
TAAGTATGATTTCATCTTTTTTCTGCAAATTTTACAATGAATTTATACTCTCAGATGCCGCGATCATGTATGAATGCGGCATCTGAGGGGTACAATGATGGGGAGCGGCGCTATCGCAGCTCCCTGTCATTGCACCTGCTAATTACAAAAAAATGTGCTTCGCAAAAAAAGTAATTAGTCACACAGCAATTTTTTTATTTTATTCAGCGACGCAGCCATTTTCCAAAACTTTGCTCATCTCTAGTAATGATCTATAGAAAGGTTTACATGAGATATTGTACAACCCAGTGTATTATTATGTGTGTGGGTGACAAATATTTTGGTGGATTAAAGTGATGTTTCCCTCTGAAACTGAGTGCAAAGTGACGCAGCTAAGTAAACTGTAATTCTTCTCTGAAAGTACTTTCATCAGGCTTCACGTATTTCTACAGAAATCACCATTAGAGCGCTTTCAAAGGCATGCCTGTGGTTTCCGCTAACTCCCAGTTACACAACCGTCCTCTCCTAATGTAAACCGCTGGCTATGTGATAAAGTACACCGTCTACAGATGTAAACAGATGCATTAGGGACATCTTCAGTAATGCTTTCTCTCATGTGATTACAATTTATGTCACTTAAAATAAGCATCAAAGAATATTTCATCAGCAGTAAACTAATGGGCAAATGCAATATTACGTGTTGACATTTACTTCAAAGTATATATTATTCACAGATTAACATATTTTACATGCACAACTAGTGGCATACCTTCAATGGAGGCAGGCAACAAGACTGCTACGGGGCATGAACTGCTTTTTCTCTTCTAACGAAGTGATAATGCTGCATTTTCCCGCAGCTGCCACTAGGGGGAACTCAACGCAAAAAAAGATTATTACAGTTTCTATGGTATCTGTATAAATTAATATGCACTGAGCTCCCCCTAGTGGTGGTCGCAGGCAGCCAGCTTTGTTATAGAAGGTAAGCAGATCTATCAATATATTTATATGGCAGTTGTCTGGCTGTCACGGATGGTGTTGCAGAAAACAAGAAGCAACAAATAAAGATCTGACTGTCTTGATCCCAAACTAAGGAACAAAAGGGTGAGCCCTATTAAAGCCCTATAGCTCTCCCTGACTGCTCAGCCCATGCAAAGATCTCTGTGATAGAAAGTTGCATGTCCACGTACCTAGACTGAGTGACACCTGAAAACCCTATAATAGTGAGGGGACACGACCACCGGCTCCCTGTACTTAATACGGAGGGAGTCAGAGTCACCTAGAATCAAGCCAACAGGAAAACACAAATAAATGGAAAGACTTATCTGAGAAACCAGCAGAAGCAAACGTCTAGCAGTGAGCACAATCCAGGAAGTAGTATAAACTGCAAAGTGAGGCAGTATGGGAGGGGATATAAAGGGAGGCAATCACTGCTTATAGATGACAGCTGGGAGAGGTAGAAAAGATGTCAAAGCGAAACCAAAACAAAAGAACATCATGCAGGAGGTACTGAAGAACATCTATCAGAACTTCTCAGAGATCTGGCGGTGACAGTACCCCTCCTTCTACGAGTGGACTTCGGACACTCAGAGCCCACCTTCTCAGGATGGGACCTATGGAACGCCCTAATAAGACGAGTGGCCTTAATGTCCGCCACTGGAACCCACATCCTCTCCTCAGGACCATAACCCTCCCAATGAACTAGGTGCTGAAGAGAATCGCAGATAATACAGTCCACAATCCTAGAGACTTGAAATTCAAGATTACCATCAACCACAATCGGAGGCAGAGGCAAAGAGGAGGGTACAGTGGGTTGGACATAAGGTTTTAATAGGGACTTGTGAAAAACATTATGGATACTCCAAGTCTGAGGAAGATCAAGACGGTAGGCAATGGGATTGATGACGGACAAGATTTTGTAAGGCCCAATAAACTTAGGACCTAACTTCCAGGAGGGAACCTTCAATTTGATATTCTTAGTAGACAACCACACCAGATCACCAACATTCAGGTCCGGACCAGGCACACGTCTCTTATCCGCCACACGCTTATTTCTGTCACTCATGCTCTTTAGATTATCCTGAATCTTTTGCCAAATAGATGACAAAGACGAGGAGAATCTCTCCTCATCAGGTAAACCAGAAGACCCCTCTACAGAGAATGTCCCAAACTGCAGATGAAACCCATATGCACCAAAAAATTGTGACTTATCAGAGGACTCCTGGCGACGGTTATTTAAAGCAAACTCAGCAAGGGACAAAAAAGAACACCAATCCTCCTAATTCTCCGCCACAAAACAGCGCAGATATGTCTCCAGATTCTGATTGACGCGCTCTGTCTGGCCATTCGACTGCGGATGGAAAGCAGAAGAGAATGACAAGCGAGAACAGAAAGCCTTCCAGAATCTGGAAACAAACTGCGTGCCCCTATCAGAGACTATGTCTGAAGGAATACCATGCAATTTGACAATGTGATCAATAAATGCCTGCGCCAGCGTTTTAGCATTGGGCAACCCAGGAAAAGGAATGAAATGCAGCATTTTGCTAAAACGGCCCACCACCACCAGAATCACAGTCTTCCCCGAGGAATAAGGCTGGTCCGTAATGAAGTCCATGGACAGATGTGTCCAAGGACGGGAAGGAATGGGTAACGGGAGGAGAGGACCTGATGGCCGTGAATGAGGGACCTTGGCACGAGCGCAGGTCTCGCAGGCTGCCACAAAACCCTCAACCGATTTACGAAGCGCCGGCCACCAGAATCTCCGAGCAATGAGATCCACTGTGGCTCTACCCCCCAGGTGCCCAGCAAGGACAGTATCGTGATGCTCCTTGAAAACCTTGTGTCGTAAAGCGAGAGGCACAAACAACCTCCCAGGAGGACAAAGATCAGGAGCCTCTGCCTGGGCTGCCTGAACCTCTGCCTCCAATTTAGGATAAAGAGCAGAGACCACCACCCCTTCAGCCAAAATGGGACCCGGGTCTTCAAAGTTCCCCCCTCCCGGAAAACTACGTGACAGGGCATCCGCCTTCACATTCTTAACACCAGGGCGGAACGTGACAACAAAATTAAACCTTGAAAAGAACAAAGACCATCTGGCCTGTCTCGGGTTCAGACCCTTGGCTGACTCCAAGTAGGCCAGATTCTTATGGTCGGTAAACACGGTAATAGGGTGTCTGGCTCACTCTAGCCAATGGCGCCATTCCTCAAAAGCTAACTTGATGGCCAACAACTCCCTATCTCTCACATGGTAATTTCTCTCTGCGGAGGAGAGTTTCTTCGAGAAAAAGGCACGCGCGTGCCATTTGGCAGGAGAGGGACCCTGAGACAAGACCGCACCCACACCCACCTAAGAAGCATCCACCTCAACAATGAAGGGCAGAGAGACATCAGGTTGTACCAAGATGGGAGCGGAAGCAAAACTCTCTTTGATACTAGAAAAGGCCTTACGCGCCTCTACCGACCAGGAGGAAAAATCTACCCCCTTTCTAGTCATATCAGTGAGTGGCTTAACAACAGAGGAATAATTCAAAATTATCTTCCTGTAATAATTGGCAAAACCCAAAAAGCGCATCAGCGCCTTCTGATTCTCAGGAAGCTCCCAATCAAGCACAGCGCGGACCTTCTCGGGATCCATGCGAAAACCAGAAGCGGAGAGGAGAAAACCCAGAAATTGAATTTCTGGAACCGCAAAGACACATTTTTCCAGTTTAGCGTACAATTTATTCTCCCGCAGAATGAGCAAGACCTGACGTAGGTGGGTCCTATGAGTTTTGAAATCAGGAGAAAAAAATCAAAATGTCCTCTAGATACACTAGTACAAATTTCCCCATTAAATGATAAAAAATGCCGTTCACAAAATGATGGAAGACGGCTGGAGCATTCATCAAACCAAAAGGCATAACCAAATTCTTAAAATGGCCCTCAGGGGTATTGAAGGCAGTCTTCCATTCGTCCCCTTCTCTGACCCTGACCAGGTTGTATGCCCCTCTTAAATCCAACTTGGAAAAAACTTTAGCCTCAACAATCTGGTTAAACAGGTCCGGGATCAGAGGAAGCGGATAAGGGTCACGAATTGTGATACTGTTCAGCTCCCTGAAATCCAAACATGGTCTTAAAGAACCATCTTTTTTCTTAACAAAAAAAAACAGTGGCAACAGGTGACTTTGAGGGTCATATGTGTCCCTTTCTCAGGCTCTCAGAGATATAAGTACGCATAGTGACCCTTTCAGGTTGGGAGAAATAGTATAAACGAGATTTAGGCAGCTTGTCGTCTGGGATGAGATTAATAGGGCAATCGTACTCCCGGTGAGGGGGCAGCTCCTGAACACCACTCTCAGAAAACACATCCAAAAATTCAGAGAGAAAAGATGGTACAGTCTTAGTAGAAACCTCTGAAAGAGACGTCGAGAGGCAATTCTCTCTGCAAAAGTCACTCTAACCATTTATTTGCCTCGCTTGCCAATCAATGGTGGGGTTATGTTTAGTGAGCCAGGGTAGCCCCAACACTAGAGGAGTAGGTAACCCGCTTAGGACGACACATGACACATCCTCAACATGAGCATCACCCACAGTTAAACGGATATTGTGAACTATGCCCTTTAACGATTTTTGAAGTGGAGCGGAATCAATAGCAAAAACAGGTATGTCCTTTCCCAAAGTGCATACCTGGAAACCATGTGTTATAGCAAATTGATTATCAATGAGATTGACAGCTGCTCCACTATCTGCAAAAATCTCAAAAACAATGTTCTTGCTCTCTAGTGCCACCCTGGCAGGTAGGACAAAACGGGAACTACAAGCAAATGGAAAACCTTCAATTTCTGCATCAACCTTGCCAATTGTAACAGATGGAACGTTTTTAGAGGACTTTTTTCTTTTTGTTTATTTATTACTCTCGAAAAACTCCCTGAATCTCCTAGAGGGACAAACATTTGCCAAATGATTTATACCTCCACAACAGAAACAATCCCTCCTCTGAGAGCTGATATTGTTAGATCCTCTGTTGTTAGAGGCAAGCAAACCTAGCTGCATAGGTTCCTACTCAGAGGGGATTGAGAGAGACTGAGACCCTTGCGCACTGAATGAGATAGTCCCACTGTCCTTGGACTGAGTATGACAGGAAAGAGTAATCTTTCCTCTCTCTCTAAGACGCCTGTCAATACGAATGGCCCGAGACATAGTACACTCCAAGGAGGTAGGTCTCTCATGAAAGGCAAATGAATCTTTCAATCCCTCTGAAAGACCATGGCAAAATTGACTTTGGAGTGCAGCATCATTCCAACCAGTATCAGCTGCCCATCTCCGAAATTCTGAACAGTATATCTCTGCGGACTGTTTACCCTGGCATAAAAGACGCAGTTTAGATTCAGCCAGAGCAATACGATCTGGATCATCATATATCTGACCCAGAGCTACAAAAAATTCATCCACTGATCGGAGGGGCCGTGCCCCCACCGGCAGCGAAAAGGCCTGAGCATTATCCCTGAGCAGTGATATGATGATCCCCACCCTCTGCTCCTCATCACCAGAGGAATGGGGAAGTAGGCAAAAATGGAGTTTGCAAGCCTCTCTAAAACTAACAAAATTCTCACTACCCCCAGAGAAGGTATCCAGAAGCGAGATCTTAGGCTCAGAACAAACTCCATGAACGCAAGCAGAACGGTCACCTGAAACTGAGACACAGTTTTACGGAGAGCTCTGCGACCTCCAATGAAAGAGCCCGCATGCGGTCCGTCAAGGCTGAAAGTAGATCCATGCTTAAGACAGTTTTGGCGGTTTATAATGTCATGGATGGTGTTGCAGAAAACAAGAAGTAACAAATAAAGATCCGACTGACTTGATCCCAAACTAAGGAACAAAAGGGTGAGCCCTATTAAAGCCCTATATCTCCCTGACTGCTCAGCCCATGCAAAGATCTCTGTGATAGAAAGTTGCATGTCCACGTACCTAGACTGAGTGACACCTGAAAACCCTATAATAGTGAGGGGACACGACCACCAGCTCCCTGCACTTAATACGGAGGGAGTCAGAGTCACCTAGAATCAAGCTAACAGGAAAACACAAATAAAGGGAAAGACTTAACTGAGAAACCAGCAGTAGCAAACTTCTAGCAGTGAGCACAATCCAGAAAGTAGTATAAACCGCAAAGTGAGGCAGTATGGGAGGGCATATAAAGGGAGACAATCACTGCTAATAGATGACAGCTGGGAGAGGGAGAAGAGATGTCAAAGTGAAACCAAAACAAAAGAACATCATGCAGGAGGTACTGAAGAACGTCTATCAGAACTTCTCAGAGATCTGGCGGTGACACTGGCATTATACATTGAGAAATACAATGTTCAGAATAGGTGCCATATTTTTGAAGCATCTCTTCCGCTTATTCCAACATAAAAGTCAGTTTAGAGGGATATTCAGGTTGGTACAAGTTATCCCCTATCTGTGGATAGAGGGTAACTTGTACCAACCGGAATACCCCTTTAAGTGAAGTTAATTAAAATTTCTTCTAGTCAGAGAGTTAGTTAGAGCACATCAATTCTAAAAGAATCGGATTCATTATGAATTTCATAAAGATTTGCTTGCCAAATAAATCCACTCTTTTGAACATTCACTGTGAAATTGGGAGGGGGGAGAGTTTGTCCTGATTGCCTCAGAGGCTGACAGACAGCTTGATCGGATTCCGGCAGGTCCTTTTGCTGGGAATGGCATACAATGCCATTCTGTGTTCAACTTGCCACTTGAGAGCATCTTTCTATGACAAAAAATATTACAGACACAAGCCAGTAATCTAGCTGTACTAGGGAAACTACAGTTGAAACCAGAAGTTTACATACACTATATAAAAAGACACATATTCATGTTTTTCTCAATATCTGACATGAAATCAAAATAAACCTTTCCTGTTTTTGGTTAATTTGGATTACCATAATTTTTTATTTTTTTGCCAAATGCCAGAATAATGAGAGAGAGAGAGAGAGAGAGAGAGAATGTTTTAATGCATTTTTATTACTTTCTGCAAAGTCAAAAGTTTACATACATATTTAGTACCATTGCCCTTAAACTGTATGACTTGGGTCAAACGTTTTGGATATCCTTCCACAAGCTTCTCACAATAGTCGGAATTTGGGCCCGTTCCTCCTGACAAAACTGGTGTAACTAAGCCATGTTTGTTGGTCGCCTTACCCGCACCTGCCTTTTCAGCTTTGCCCATACATAATAGGATTGAGATCAAGGCTCCATGATGGCCACTCCAAAACATTGACTTTGTTATCCTTAAGTCACCTTGTAACCAGTTTGGCAGTATGCTTCAGGTCATTGTCCATTTGGAAGACCCATTTCTGCCCAAGCTTTATCTTCCTGGCTGATGTCTTGAGATGTTGCTTCAGTATTTCCACATAATCTTCTTTCCTCATGATGCCATCTTTTTTGTGAAGTGCACCAGTCCCTCCTGCAGTAAAACAACCCCACACCATAATGCTGTCACCCCCGTGTTTCACAGTTGGGATGGTGTTCTTAGGCTTCCAAGCTTCTCCCTTTTTCCTCCAAATGTAAAGATAGTCATTATGGCCAAAAAGTTCAATTTTAGTTTAGTCAGACCACAGGACATGTCTCCAAAAATGTAGGTCTTTGTTCCTCTGTGCATTTGCAAACATGAATCTGTCTTTTTTATGTTTCTTTTGGAGTAATGGCTTCTTCCTGGCCCAGTGGCCTTTCAGCCCATGTTGATATAGCACTCGTTTCACTGTGGATATTGACACAATCTTACCAGCTTCCGCCATCATCTTCACAAGGTCTTTTGCTTTTGTTCTTGGGTTGATATGCACATGTCGGACCAAAGCACGTTCATCTCTGGGACACAGAACTCGTCTCCTTCCTGAGCAGTATGATGGCTGGACATTCCCATCTTGTTTGTACTTGTGTATAATTGTTTGTACAAATGAACGAGGCACCTTCAGGTATCTTAAAATTGTACCCAAGGTTGAGCCAGACGTGTGCAAGTCCACAATTCTCTTCCTGATATCTTGGCTGATTTCTTTAGACTTTCCCAAGAAGTTCCCTTGTCCTTACTTCCAGCTAATTAAAAAAAAAGATAAATCCATCAGAAATTGGAGGCATTATGCTTTGGTTTCTGCATTGACTGGGAGTAACTGATGCACGTATACTCAGAAACTGGATGGGACAGGGGGCCCCATACTAAGTTTTGCTATGGGGACCTATGAGATCTGTGTACACCCCTGTGCATAATACATCAACATAAGAAATTAAGCAAGTTTGCCAAGACATTCCAATATTTATCTTGCACTGATCCTCATTTACAGCTTGCATTATAGTCTAGAGCTGCATTCACATTTCTGCAGGCTCCATAGAAGCTGAATAATTTTGCATGAAATTTGCTATGTTGAATTCCATACTGGAAAGCATAGGGGCACATTTATTAAGACCAGTGTTTTAGGTGCCGGTTTTAAAAAGCCCCATAGCTGGCGGAGGATCCACTAAAGTTATGTAGAGTCGCTGGCCTCTCCATAACTTTGGGTCATCCAGCGCCAGTTCTAAATGTAAGACAGCTTCCTAGCTGATTTACATTTAGATACTTTTCTATGCCTAAAACAGGCATAGAAAATGATGAATGAGACGGGCCAGCCGGCCCATCCCCTTCCCCGACCATGCCACGCCCACAATTTTAGACCTGATGTGGGCAGAGAGAAGTGGCAGATAGCGGCGCAACAGCAATATAGGCGTATTTCAGTATAATAAATGACCCCCATAGTTTTTTCATCAGACACTGGGCAGTTTGTTCTATTCCTAATAACCACGGTTATAATTGTAAATTCAGACTATAATCATAACAACCAATTTCTTCCTTGTAGGACTACAATATAGCATTAATCTTTTAATTCAGATATTATCATATTTTTTCTTATTATTAGGGTCCATAGAAAATGGATAGAAAAAAAAAGGATGAAAACTGATATTAATTTGACAATGTTTTTCAATCCAGTTTGATTAGTTGTAGAGGAAAAAAACATACTGAAAAATGTTAATCCAACCAAAAGGCTCTGTTCTCCATTGGCCACCCATCACCAGGTGATATTTGGCAAGAACTACTTCGAGGCTGGGATGGGAACCCCCATCGATTTTCAGCTGTTGCCCAAAAAAAAATTTAAACTCTATTTTTAATAGATTTTTAAAAGAAGCCACCAGAGTTCAGGGAAAGGAACTTTCATGAAAAGTTTTGTCTTCCTAATAAATTTGGAATGAACAAGAAAACCTCAGCCATTGGCTGTTTTTTTTATGACATGACTTGCCTGGAAGATGAGCTTGCTGCCTTGGACATGTAAGCATCTGCAGCTGTTACATGACCTATTGTCAAGACCCCATCTACATGAAACTTGCATGATTTTGCCACTTCACTAGTCTAGAAAAGCTTGGTGCATCAAAGGAATTTTTCTTTTTTGTTTTCCAGGGGGTGCTTATTGAGACACCACTACCAGCCAACTAGACCAAATTAGAGAAAATAGTAATAAATGAGCATAACTAAATACTGCCCTCTGTAGGTATGATGAACAACTGCACACACCACTCTAAAGGATATGACAAGTAGACAAAAATATGTGAACCATTTTAATACTTGTTATAGAGACCTATAGGAGTCCTAGTTGATTTCTCTCATTTATATGGTAACCATAGAGCCTTGCCGAACTGTGGCCAGAGGTTTTTACCAAACCAAGGCACCCATCTTCATAAAATTTGCACATTCTCCCTGCATGTACATGAATTTCCTCCAGTTGTCTGGAAATGTAAATGTGTGTGTCAAACTAAATAACATTGAAATGACCATGTAGTTCAGATGTCCACATATGCCGGAAATATGAAAATCAGATTGTGAGCACTTCAGGGGACAGGAGCCCATGTGAATGGTTCATTCTTATTTCCAGTATAAAATATGTCAGCACTAGAGATGAGTGAATCGATTCTAAACTAATCAAAGTCATTAGGATTTTGTAAAAAAAATTGTCTGACAACAAAGTGCAATGTTTTCTCTTTCTTTTGGGATGAATTGCATAAAAAGGACACACCAGCACCATTTTACTGCATAAGGATCGGAGAGAGGAAGAAGATAAAGGATCACATGACACAAGGAGGAAGTGGGGGGAGGGCTTTCAATGATTGGCTCAGAGACTGCTAGCCTGATCATGGAGCAGTATGCAGGCAGATCATTCGGCTTAGAAGGAAGAGGCGCCATTCTGTTCCCAGCCAGGCTTGTGAAAGCATGTGTTGTGGCAGTGTCTGCCAAAAAGCAACTGCAGACACAAGCCAGTTACTAAGGACACTAAAGGGACACTATAGGGTTCCAAAGGGAGATAATATGGAGATATAATTGGGTAGATTTTAGAGTTTCATCAGGGAAAGCTTAGCATAGAGTGTGAGGGACTGGTCGCTGTCTCTGGAAAGTTCTGCTTTACAAAATCCTGCAAGAAATAGGCCTATTGCCAACACTCAAAAAACATACATTGTGCTGCAAACACTGAGGAATTGCCCCCTTTTTGTTCCTAAAAAACATTTTCTATTTACAGTTTGTAACTGGGCATTTCAGTGCATTATATCCATGTCATATTATACCTGTGTTGAATGTGTACGTTACAGTGTTATAGCAAAAGTATTTTACTGCAATAATGTCATTATTATACCCATGTTATTAAATGCATTCTAAATTACTACAAGATACCGTTCAATGTTGCAACAAACACATTCTACTGGAATAATGCCATTCTTATACCCCTCTTACTGAATGTATTGTATATTACTGTAAGATAACGGGTAGTTACAGAAAAAGCATATTACTGCAAAAACAACTATTATAGCAGTTTTAGTGAACACAGTGTATGTTACTGCAAGATACCATTCAGTGTTACAGCAAACACATTTTCCTGCAATAATGCCATTATTATACCTGTTTTAGTGAACGTGCTGCATTATACTGATACTGTTCAGCTACAGCAAACACATTTTAGTGCAAAAACATGCATTATTACCATTGTAAAATGTCAATGCCGGTGTGCATTGTGTTTGCAAATGAGGAGGGACATTTAATTGTGCCGGTGTCTGTTTTTAAATTACAGAAAAAACATTTGCAATTATGCTTGTACCATTTAATAATGACTTTTAATTTATTTTTCATTTATAGACCTAATAATAATAAGATGTGTGGTAAACAGAAGAGTGGCAAACAAAAGACCCATGCCTCATCATCTGAGATTCAGATTGTAAGTAGCAGTGCAAATAGCAGTAGCAGCACCAGCTGTTCAGCCAGTAGTAGTAGGCCAAAGTTCTCCCTGGCTTCTATAGTGCCATAATATTATTGAGGACAAAAAGGATGAGATTGTGGACTGGATGGCTCGCTTCTCCTCTCAGTCAAAGCCAAATTATGTCAAAGTCGCCTCTGAATCTGGCACCATACCTTGAAGCCAGCCGTCGCAGCATTCATCCTGCTCCTCCTCCTTGCAACCACAGAGAAGCCTTTCAGTTGCATTATCTCTGTCTTCATGGTCCCCTCCTAGTGGGGTGGCTTTTTTTATCCTAAGAAAAGGTAAAAAAAAAAAACTATGTGCCATGGAATATACTCAAGATAGTCTCCTTGTTGATGACTTGTGTGAGAGAGAACAGTCAGTGTTTAAACTGCCATGAGGAGAAGGTTCAGATGGAGGCAGGGGACCCAATGTGTAACTGTGTTGGTGGTAGTAGTAGTTGTGGCATTGTAGACAGAATGATAGAGGTAGGAGCAGTGGTAGCGAGAGTGGCACTTGGGGTAAATACAGAGGAGGTATTTGGTACGGGGGCCAAGAAGCCTACCATGACATATCAAACAAAATCTGATAAAAGTTGTGAGGAGGGTGATGACTATGATGATGATTGTGTGTTGGACAGGGCCTGGGAGCTGGATCTGGGTGCTAAGAAGGAGACATCAAAGGAGATGGCTGGTGGCAATAAAGAGCAGAGGAGCAGAGAAGCATAGTAGGTAATTCGGGGCCCAACAGATGAGATGCTTAGCTTAAAACTTAAAGGAAGTGATGGGCAGGGGAATGAGCAACAGTAAATATTCAAATACAGAGAAGAAGTAAGGGAGGTGAAGACACAGGAGACAAAATGAAGATTTGGATCACTGTGACCTTATCATTCCTTGAACACTACTGATGGTGGGCACACAATCTGAAATTTTTTGAAGAGGAAGAAAAGAAGCAATATCAGAAAGATATTTTGAAGGTTTGCTTGGAAAAAAAAACTTCCAAACTTGGTTGCAAAATCAATAGTAAGCAGGGACAGATTGGCTATAGACCCTACAGGTACATTTCCTGATGGCCCGATGCCTAGGAGGGCCACCCAAGCCGTCCTCACGGCTGCCAACCGGGTGCATAATGATCTGATTCTCTCTTACGCACCTGGCCAGCAGCCGCAGGTGTCCGCCTGAATTCAACTGTATCAACATCCTCAGGATAGTGATACAGTTGAATACTGTGATACACATGGGGCCACTTTTGCCTTTTTTTTTCCAGCACCACTTTTAGTTCCCAGTCCGCCCCTGATAGTAAGTTTACACATGTCTGGTATAAAAATCTAAGTGCAGACTAGATGGATCAGGAAGTCTTTTTCTGTCATCAGTCTTCTATGTTCTCTATGGTCATTCAGGAGAGAAGCCCCATTTCTGGTTTTGCTACTGGGGTCTATGGTGACTTCCTAATATCCTCCTCCCCAAATAACAGTGTCATTTGATTGAGAACATTAACTTTCTATTGCTGGGCAAAACACATGCAGACACTACACTATCCAGGTCTCCAGCTTTTCCCAAGCCTTTATAAAGCACAATCTATGGGAGCAATGGTAGAGATGTGATATTTATTGCATTAATAGGGTTTAAGTAATTCAGAAAATTAATTTTCTACTTTTTTTATATCTACACCGGAACTGTCATCAAACACAGTACACACTTTAGAGGCAATTCCCTTATCCACAAAACTAAAAAAATCGACTTGAGTAGTTTAAAGGAATAATAACAAAAGAATTAAATTCCAAGTGAAACTGAAGTACAATAAAAATAAAAATCCTGGTTTGATTATTTATGAAGGGATTAAGGAAAGTCATAAATGCCACATACCTATTAATGCTACACATGCTGGTATTACTAATCCTGATGAATATTTGTTACATGCATTACTTCACATTACACACCCTGGTCATACAGGATTAACTTTTGACAAAACCTAATAAACCTAGAAACCATGTGACATGACATCACCAACTCCTGTCACCTCTTGGGTTTTGATCTCAAATCTATACATAGAATGAACTGCAGACAATATGTGCAATATCTCTGAGAAATTATGTGCCACTACAATAAATCATCTGCAAATCACACAGTTATTTTCATACTCACGGTATTATAAAACAGCAATAATGACATCTAGTAGTCACCAATCGAGCCCCATCGCCAGGATCAGTCCAATTTGTCACATATCCAATCAATGTAAAGTTTATGAAATCTCTAACCAGACTACTCAGTCCTACTGAACACAATGGCCCAGATTTACTAATGTGTCTGTGTCCAGAATCTGTCTAAAAAGTGTTGCTAATTGGAGCAACTAGGATTTTTAAAACTTTTGTGACTTGTTTAAAAGATGTCTTAAGGCCTAAGATGTGCCGTTTTGTGCCAAAATTGCACCACAATTCTGGAGTAAACTTATCTTTCAAAGTAAGACAACCAATAGGTGGTATACAGGATACAGACGGTTGTATTATCAGTAACAGAAGCGTTTTTGCTGAACCCTTCCGTATTCAGCAAAAACACTAGTGTGAAAATAGCCTGGGCACACTGTCCTCTATATGAGCAGATCATCAACAAGCAGAGTTCATTGCGGGGCTGGAGCACACTGTCCTGAGTCCTCTATGTGCCTTATATACAGAACAGTGTTCCCCCAACCCTGCAAAAACTCTGCTTGCCGCTGCCCTCTGTCTCCCCCCCCCCATCCCATCAATAATCCCCCCATGCACTTTTTTGTAACAATCTATCACTCACTGTTGCCTCACTTTGACTGTGGCTGTGGTCAGGCGGCACAAAACAGGGGCAAGTCAAGCGTTGCTGGAACCTGGGGGCAAGCGGCAGTGGTGATGCTGGAACCTGGGGCTGTGTTTAGGCAGTCCATTCTCTGGTCCGGTCACTGAGTATCTGACTGAGGCAGCGCTGGCGTGAGCGCGGTATAAAACTGCCGCGCCCGCCTGCACAGTTCTGTCTCCTGACATATTACATCATAGTGACAATGTGATGTCATTTCCTTTGTATATATATATCAGAGCTAGTGGTAAGGTATTTACACATGTCTGATGAAAGCATATGATTTGCCGAAACGCACGCGTCACTATGATGGAATATGTGACTGAATAAACCTACAAGAATATTCATCAGCGAGTGCCGGTCTTTATTTGCGAAAGGTCACATATACAGTCAGGTCCATAAATATTGGGATATCGACACAATTCTAACATTTTTGGCTTTATACACCACCACAATGGATTTGAAATTATACAAACAAGATGTGCTTTAACTGCAGACCGTCAGCTTTAATTTGAGGGTATTTACATCCAAATCAGGTGAACGGTGCAGGAATTACAACAGTTTGCCTATGTGCCTCCCAAAAGTAATGGGACAATTGGCTTCTCAGCTGTTCCATGGCCAGGTGTGTGTTATTCCCTCATTATCCCAATTAAAATGAACAGATAAAAGGTCCAGAGTACATTTAAATTTTTCTATTTGCATCTGGAATCTGTTGCTGTCAACTCTCAAGATGAGATCCAAAGAGCTGTCACTATCAGTGAAGCAAGCCATCATTAGGCTGAAAAAACAAAAGAAACCCAGCAGAGAGATAGCAAAAACATTAGGTGTGGCCAAAACAACTGTTTGGAACATTCTTAAAAAGAAGGAACGCATCGGTGAGCTCAGCAACACCAAAAGACCCAGAAGACTACGGAAAACAACTGTGGTGGATGACCTAAGAATTCTTTCCCTGGTGAAGAAAACACCCTTTACAACAGTTGGCCAGATCAAGAACACTCTCTAGGAGGTAGGTGTATGTGTGCCAAAGTCAACAATCAAGAGAAGACTTCACCAGAGTGAATACAGGGAAGGGAAAGAAGTGGAATGTTATGCAATGGCCAAGTCAATCACCTGACTTGAATCCGATTGAGCATGCATTTCACTTGCTGAAGACAAAACTGAAGGGAAAATGCCCAAGAACAAGCAGGAACTGAAGACAGTTGCAGTAGAAGCCTGGCAGAGCATCACCAGGGATGAAACCCAGCGTCTGGTGATGTCTATGCGTTCCAGACTTCAGGCTGTAATTGGCTGCAAAGGATTTTCAACCATGTATTAAAAAGTGAAAGTTTAATTTATGATTATTATTCTGTCCCATTACTTTTGGTACCTTAACAAGTGGGAGGCACATATGCAAATTGTTTTAATTCCTACACCGTTCACCTGATTTGGATGTAAATACCCTCAAATTAAAGCTGACAAGCACATCTTGTTCGTTACAATGCAAATCCATTGTGGTGGTGTATAGAGCCAAAAATGTTAGAATTGTGTTGATGTCCCAATATTTAAGGACCTGACTGTAGATGAGTGTGAGACTAATCTCATATGAACTGAATGCCACGACCCTACCAGATTACCATAGGATACACAGAATTGCGGGTACATCTGCGCCCAACTCTATTTGAGGAGGTCACAACCTACTGTAGCAATTTTGAAAAAAATATCAAGAAATTTTCTGACAAATGATAAGATACAGAAAGCAATAACAAAGATCAGAACAATGGTAACACTGTGTCACGAGGGTATCACAACCTATCGCTGACCCTGTTGTGCCTGGGGTCAGAAGGTTGTAGAGGGTGGCTACTCACTTGGTTTCTCAAGAGATCGCTCCATGACCTAGTGGTGGGAATGGATTCTGGTCCAGGTTTTCCTGCTTAGGTTTGCGATCCTTTTTGTCCCATTTAGGAATCTGTAGCTTTTCCTTTCAGCTGTTCTCTGTCAGCCACTCCCAGCTACTATATATTTTCCCTTTCTGCTTTCCTTGTTGCCAGATCTAGACCTTCTTTCCAGATCTTCTATTCTGACCTCTGGTGGCGTTGGAGTTGCTGTGGAGCTGTTGGAACTGGTGCTGTAGGATCTCCGGTTCTCTATTGTTTGTTGTCTCCCTTCGGGGATTGTTTGTGGTCTTTGTGTTGTTTGTCCTTTACCTGTTGTTACCCTAGGTGTCAGTGGTGAGGACTAGTGCTCCCACCGCCCTATTCACTACCTAAGGATTATTTCAGAATAAGCCAGGTACAAGGCAAGTGATCGGCGTACGGGTTAGCAGCCCGTCTAGGGACTTCAGGGCAGCCAGGTGCCAGTGCTTGGTGAGTTAGGGGTCACCACATCTTCCTTTTCCTAGTGAAAAGGTACTCTCCTTACCACCCCTCTGCACCACACATCTGTTACCTGCCATATCAGATGTAATAGATTGTCTCAATTTGTAGGAATTTACTACTTTGAATTAAACAATTGACAGTTACCTTAATAACTACCCTAGAAGAAACGTTCTAAATTCTTGTGGGACAACAAGGATTATTTACTCAATGGAATCTATAAATGGCAGGATACTTACATGGGTCTAATAGCTGTTTCCAAGCGAACATCTGGTGGGGGCTATTACTCCTCATGATTGGGAAGTGAGAGCTCTGTCAATATGTAGGATCAGCAACCTTTTTCCAGGAGAGGTCACGGTCGACACCCACCAGGAAGAGTAAAAGTATAGGCCAAAAATACAGATAATCAGACACCTACGGTCCAGACAAGATGTCAGGTATAGACCCCTCTTTAGTAATTAATTTATCTTCTAAGAATTTGAGCAGTGTCCAGATTGATGCTTTAGACAAAGACTTTCCTTTAGCTCCATGTGCTGTTTTGATAACTTAGTGATGGATATGGTCTTACAGAAATTATATCGTAGGATCAGACTGCAGCAATTTTGAAAGAATTATCGATAACAGAGATCAGGGCAAAGGTAAGATTGTCTCAATTCGGAGGAATTCATTGCATTTAATTAAACAATTGACAGTTACCCTAATAACTACCCCCAAAAGACTGAAGAGAAGAAACGTGCTAAATTCTTGTGGGACAACAAGGATTATTTACTGAATGGAGTCTATAAATGGCAGGATACTTATGTGGGACTAAAGGCTCTAAAGGGACTAAAGGGAAGTGAGAGCTCTGTCAATATGCAGGATCAGCGATCTTTTCTAGGAGATGTCAAGGCCGATACACACCAGGAAGAGAGAATGTATGGGCATAAAGACAGATGGGCAGACACCTATGGTCCAAACAAGATGTCAAGTATGGACTCCTATTTAGTAATTTATTTATCTTCTAAGAATTTGAGAACTTTCCTTTAGCTTCATGTGCCGTTTTGATAACGTAGTGATGGATATGGCCTTACAGAAATTATTCTGTAGGATCAGACTGAAGGCACATTTTGCAACAGGGGATAAACTTTAAGATTTCTTTTTTTGAAAACAGTGATACTGTAATTAAGGACTCTAATATTATTTACTTGGAGATAGATGGCCTAAGACTTAAAAGTACCTTCTCTCCATCTAAAAGTTATTACCCAATAAAGACTTTTGTACATCTTGTGACTAAGGAAACTCAGATGGTGGTGGATTCCATACAGCAGGTTGAATTAAAATCACTCATAATAAGACTTTGGATGAAAAACAGGCCATACATGCATGATGAATTAATGGTGAAATCAGTGTTTAAAGGGAGATCTATAGTGGTTATGGACCTTACTAAACATAATAAAGCATTGCATCAATTGTGGGATAGTGACTCCTATGAGACTTTGAAAAATAACCAGTTTTTTGCTATTAAACAGAAACTCATGTATCACCTTCTGATTCACAAAATAAGAAAATGGCTAATTTTCACCACTGATGACAGTCTTTTATATCTTGTCAAAAGTTCATAAAAAGAGAACTGATCTACCTGGACACTGATTGTGGCCTCTGTAAAGTCAATATTATCTGCTCAATTATGTTGGAAAAAGCTACTTTGGAGGTTGCTGTTTTTTCATTTTTTTTATTCATAATTTTGCAATTGCCTTACCCGCATACACCACAACCTTGAAGGATCATGTGCCAACCAGGTTTGGCAGAATTTCTGGTGCAGATGTTTCACATGTGACTGCAGCACAGTCCACACAAGACTTCTGTTACTTGTGGGCCTAAATGGAGGGCTTTTCCTGACTACTGGAATCTACAGTATTTCCCACTAACAGCTCAGATTGCTCCTGGGATCCAGTTCACGACCCCACCAAGAAATAAGGATGGGGTCCATCAGCAATTGTTATGTTTACCTCTTAAATTGGGGACATGATCACGATTATGGCAGCCATTTCATATCCCCCAGGAGTTGCCCAGCAGTTTTCCTCAATAATATGTCGATCTAGCTATAACAAGTAAGATTCAGGACCCTTGGAAAGATGGTTGTAAAGGTTAGCATACAGAAAATGACTTCACTGAAGGAAAATTTCATCCATAGTTAAACATTTACTGTATCAAAAAGGAATCCAGGAACACGTTAATATTAAAGGTTGGTACCATCTGGTGAAATTAGGGACAGATGGCAGCAACGTGGTCTGCGGCTGGTAAGTAGTCTCGCTCCTTTGTATATTTGAGAATATATTAAAGTTCCACTTCTAAATGAGTCATGCCTGTTTCAACACTCTGTCAGTACAATTTAATCCATGGACGCTGCTGAAAACACAGAATTGTGTAAGATCTGTGCATGGTGAATGTTGTGGATAAAGCTTGCCAAAATATAGCTATGCCAACGACAGTCATTACTAATAGTAACTGCCTTTTATCGTTCTAGCCCTCAGGAAAATGAAATAAAAGCAAAAAAAAAAAAAAAACACCAAATATAACACTACAAACAAAAAAAGAAAACTGGAGCTGATTACTATTCACTGTTAGCGCTCATTAAGTTAACTTAAAACTGGATGCAAAGGGAAGAATATAATGTTATTCTGCAACTCAAGTATTATTATACCAGGTTGATACTCGCATTGTTGTTTGAATATTTTTATATTTATATATAGTAAATGGCATTTATCATGTAGAGAAAGTTAATACAAGGCACTTACTAACATATTGTTAATATCTATATTGCTTCCTTTTATTGACTTGATTAATTTTTCTATTACATTATAGTGATGTCCCGAACTATTCGCCGGCGAATAGTTCCCGGCGAACATAGCTTGTTCGCATTCGCCGCTGCGGGTGAACATATGCGATGTTCGGTCCGCCCCCTATACATCATCATTGAGTAAACTTTGACCCTCTACCTCACAGTCAGCAGACACATTCCAGCCAATCAGCAGCAGATCCTCCCTCCCAGACCCTCCCACCTCCTGGACAGCATCCATTTTAGATTCATTCGGAAACTGTTCATACCGTTACAGGGTGTCATTCACTCAAATACCTTGCAGACAAAAAAAATTATATTTAAAATTTAACTGTGATCTAATCACATTTGCAAGCCTGTGTGTTTCAGGCCCCAACCCATACTGTATTGTGGCCACTCGCTAGTGGCTGGCTAGGCCTGCACTCGTACCGTTACAGGGTGTCATTCACTCAAATACCTTGCAGACAAAAAAAATTATATTTAAATTTTTTGGGGAATCTAATCAGATTTGCAAGCTCGTGTGTGTCAGGCCCACACATACTGTATTGTGGCCACTGGCTAGTGGCTGGCTAGGCATGCACTCGTACCGTTACAGGGTGTCATTCACTCAAATACCTTGCCGGAAAAAAAAATCTATTTAAAATTTAACTGTGATCTAATCACATTTGCAAGCCTGTGTGTGTCAGGCCCACACAGACTGTACTGTGCCCACTGCCCACCACTTATATAGGGTGGCACAGTACCTTGCACGCATAGTAAAACTTATCTAATAAAAAATGACAGGCAGAGGCAGGCCACGCCGCAGGGGCCGTCGTGTTCGTGGTGCTGTGATTTCCACTGGCCCTGGAATAATGCCCAGTGTTCAGAGACCACGTACCCTGAACCCCAAAAATTCAGAGAAAATAGTTGACTGGCTTACACAGGACACCCAATCTTCAACAGCTTCCGCTAGGAACCTTGATGCACCATCCTCCTCCAGCTCAGCTTTGGTCACCTGCTCTCAAGTTACCACTCTCCCGCCCGCCGCCACTACCACCACTACCACCACAGCCACCACAGCCGCTTCACTTGATCCCTCAAAGGAGTTATTTACACATCAGTTGGATGAAATTAGTGATGTGCAACCCTTATTGCCAGGGGATGTAGATAACAGGGATATGTCTCAGTCAGGCAGCATTACACACATGGACGTACAGTGTGATGATGATGTTGTACCCGCTGCTGCTTCCTTTGCTGAGGTGTCAGATACAAGTGAAGTGGTTGATGATGATGATGTGTCCGTGGATGCCACGTGGGTGCCTGCTCGAAGAGAAGAAAAAGCAGAGGGGGAAAGTTCAGAAGGAGAGAGAGAAAAGGAGGAGACGAGTTGGAAGCAGGGGTAGGTCGTCGCAAGGAGATAGTGGCACAGTCAGACAGCATGTATCGGCACCCGGGGTCAGCCAGACAGCACGCCAATTAACGCATGCTGTTGCCACCACCAGAATGCCGTCATTGCAAAGCTCAGCAGTGTGGCATTTTTTGTGTGTGTCTGCCTCTGACAACAGCGATGCCATTTGCAACCTGTGCCAAAAGAAACGGAGTCGTGGGAAATCCAACACCCACCTAGGTACAACTGCTTTGCGAAGGCACATGATCGCACATCACAAACGCCTATGGGATCAACACATGATGACGAGTAGAAGCAGCACACAAGCTCAAAGCCACCATCCCCCTCCTGGTCCAGCATCTTCAGCCACGTCAACCACTATTGTCCTCCTTGCCCCCTCTCAACCACCCGCCACTCCGCCTCTCACCTTGAGCAGTTCCATCTCATCTGCCCACAGTCAGGTGTCTGTAAAGGAAATGTTTGAGCGTAAGAATCCAATGTCACAGAGTCACCCCCTTGCCCGGCGTCTGACAGCTGGCTTGACGGAACTCTTAGCCCAACAGCTTTTACCATACCAGCTGGTGGAGTCTGAGGCCTTCAAAAAATTTGTCGCTATTGGGACACCACAGTGGAAGGTACCCGGCCGAATTTTTTTTTCTAATAAGGCAATCCCAAACCTCTACTCATTGATTGAAAAGGAAGTCATGGCATCTCTGGCATACAGTGTTGGGGCAAGGGTCCATCTGACCACTGATACCTGGTCTGCAAAGCATGGTCAGGGCAGTTATATCACCTACACTGCGCATTGGGTCAACCTGCTGACGGCTGCCAAGCATGGAATGCGTGGCTCTGCAGCGGAGTTGGTGACACCGCCACGACTTGCAGGCAGGCATACTGCCACCTCCTCTACTCCTCCTACTCCATCCTCTTCCATAACCTTCTCGGCTGAGTCCTCTTCTGCTGCGGCGTCTGGCTCCACATCAACTGAATCCCTCCAGCTCCCCAGGGGCTATTCCACATCCCGGAAACGACAGTGTCACGCTGTCTTGGGGTTGACTTGCCTGAAAGCAGAGAGCCACACCGGACCAGCACTCCTGTCCGCCCTGAACGCACAGGTGGATCAGTGGCTGACCCTGCACCAACTGGAGATCGGCAAAGTGGTGTGTGACAATGGAAGCAATTTGTTGGCGGCATTGAATTTGGGCAAGTTGTCACATGTGCCGTGCATGGCACATGTGTTGAATCTCATCGTACAATGCTTTGTGTCTAAGTACCCAGGCTTACAGGATGTCCTCAAGCAGGCCAGGAAGGTGTGTGGCCATTTCAGGCGTTCCTACACGGCCATGGCGCACTTTTCAGACATTCAGCGCCGAAACAACATGCCAGTGAGGCGCTTGATTTGCGACAGCCCGACACGTTGGAATTAAACACTCCTAATGTTCGACCGCCTGCTCCAACAAGAAAAATCCGTCAACGAGTATTTGTATGACCGGGGTGCTAGGACAGCCTCTGCGGAGCTGGGAATTTTTTTGCCACGATACTGGACGCTCATGCGCAATGCCTGTAGGCTTATGCGTCCTTTTGAGGAAACCTAGTCAGTCGCACCGAAGGCACCATCAGCGGCCTCATCCCATTTGTTTTATTCCTGGAGCGTGCCCTGCGAAGAGTGCTGGATCAGGCTGTAGATGAGCGTGAAAAAGAAGAGTTGTGGTCACCCATCACCACCAGAAACGGCCTTGTCATCATCGCTTGCCGGACCTGCGGCAACGCTGCAAGAGGAGTACGAGGAAGAGGAGTCAGAGGAGGAATGTGGCTTTGAGGAGGAGGAAGACCAAACACAGCAGGCATCCCAGGGTGTTCGTTGTTTTGACCTATCTGGGATCCGTGGTCTTGTACGTGGCCGGGGAGAAGAACAGACCGTCAATGACATCAGTGAGGAGGAGGAACGGGAAATGAGTAGCTCGCCATCCAACCTTGTGCAAATGGGGTTTTTCATGCTGTCATGTCTATTGAGGGACCCTCGTATAAAAAGGAGGAAGGAGAACGACCTGTACTGGGTGGCCACGCTACTAGACCCCCGGTATAAGCAGAAAGTGGCGGAAATGTTACCAAATTACCAGAAGTCAGAAAGGATGCAGCAGTTCAAAACCAAACAAAAAAATATGCTTTACACAGCTTATAAGGGGGATGTCACAGCACAACGGGAATCTAACTGGGGAAGAGGTCAAAGTAATCCTCCTCCTACCACGACCACGGCGGCAAGGACAGGACGCTTTAAAGATGTGTTGTTGATGGAGGACATGCAGAGCTTTTTCAGTCCTACACATCACCACAGCCCTTTGGGATCCAGCCTTAAAGAACGACTCGACCGGCAGGTGGCAGACTACCTCGCCCTCGCAGATATCGACACTGAGGAGCGATGAACCCCTTGACTACTGGGTGTGCAGGCTTGACCTGTGGCCTGAGCTATCCCAGTTTGCGATAGAACTTCTGGCCTTCAGTGCAGCAGGAGGCATTGTCACTGACAAAAGAAGTCGCCTCGGTCAAAAAAGTGTTGATTACCTCACCTTCATTAAGATGAATGAGGCATGGATCCCGAAGGGACTGACAGTAGGGGATACGTTTAACTAACAAAAGGCCTGATGACATGCCTTGGCCTCAAAATGGTCCCCACGCTGCTGTATTTAATGTCTGCATACCGGATGACTTTCGTGAATTCTCCGCCCAGGGGCGTACCTAGAGCATTTGGTTTGGCACCCGGGGCGAACCCTTTGTTTGGCACCCCCCCCCCCCCCCAAGAAAGTTAAGAAAACATGCACAAACTTTTTTCAATGTTTTCAATAATATTTATTACAAATTTTCGGATCCGCAAAACACATGCGGACGTCTGAATGGAGCCTTACAGGGGGGTGATCAATGACAGAGGGGTGATCACCCATATAGACTCCCTGATCACCTCCGTCATTGATCACCCCCCTGTAAGGCTCCATTCAGACATCCGCATGTGTTTTGAGGATCCGATCCATGTATCAGTGGATCCGTAAAAATCATACGGACGTCTGAATGGAGCCTTACAGGGGGGTGATCAATGACGGAGGTGATCAGGGAGTCTATATGGGTGATCACCCCTCTGTCATTGATCACCCCCCTGTAAGGCTCCATTCAGACGTCCGCATGTGTTTTGCGGATCCGATCCATGTATCAGTGGATCCGTAAAAATCATACGGACCTCTGAATGGAGCCTTACAGGGGGGTGCTCAATGACAGGGGGCTGATCAATGACAGGGGGGTGATCAATGACAGGGGGTGATCAGGGAGTCTATATGGGGTGATCAGTGGTTCATAAGGGGTTAATAAGTGACAGGGGGGGTGTAGTGTAGTGTAGTGGTGTTTGGTGCGACTGTACTGAGCTGCCTGTGTCCTCTGGTGGTCGATCCTAACAAAAGGGACCACCAGAGGACCAGGTAGCAGGTATATTAGACGCTGTTATCAAAACAGCGTCTAATATACCTGTTAGGGGTTAAAAAAAATCACATCTCCAGCCTGCCAGCGAGCAATCACCGCTGGCAGGCTGGAGATCCACTCGCTAACGCTTACCTTCCGTTCCTGTGAGCGCGTGCGCCTGTGTGCGCGTGTTCACAGGAAATCTTGCGTCTCGCGAGAAGACGCGTATATGCGTCGCTGTGCGCAGCGCTGCCACCTCCGGACCGCACATCTGCATTAGGCGGTCCGGAGGTGGTTAATAAAATAAAAACCTGCACCCCCTTAAAAAAAAATCACTTTCCATCTGCACCAAAAAGAAAAAAAATCCAAATCCCCATCAATAAAATGAACAAATCCTGCACCCCCCCCCTTAATTACACCCTCTCTTCTCCCCTTAATTACACCCCCTCCCTTAATAACACCCCCCTTAATTACACAGTGTAATTAAGGGGGGGTGTTATTAGGGGAGAACTTAGAGAGGGTGTAATTAAGGGGGGGGGGTGCAGGATTTGTTCATTTTATTGATGATGGGGATTTGGATTTTTTTTCTTTTTGGTGCAGATGGAAAGTGATTTTTTTTAAGGGGGTGCAGGCTGCACCCCCTTAAAAAAAAATCACTTTCCATCATCTGCACCAAAAAGAAAAAAAATCCAAATCCCCATCATCAATAAAATGAACAAATCCTGCACCCCCCCCCCTTAATTACACCCTCTCTAAGTTCTCCCCTAATAACACCCCCCCTTAATTACACCCCCTCCCTCCCCACCTTAATTACAATTTACACGGTACACCCCGACCCCCCCCCCTCCCTTAATTACACAATTATTTACTTTACTTTTACTGTGTGACTCACATTTATTTTGAATGATGCCCGTTGCCGGCCGTCCGGCCGTCCGACCGCTGGTAAGATGGATGGGATCCGATCCTTCTTCTGATCCGTGAAGGGGCGGCGCGGCGTCAGCGTCGTGACGTCGTCACGTCATGTTGCGCGCCGCCCGCCGCCGCAATATTCCGAGTCGCGTCGCATGGTCGCAGCAGTGGATGGAGCCGGCCCGGGGACGTCAGCACCCCCCTTGTGAGTGGCACCCGGGGCGGCCCCCCCCCCGCCTCCCCCTTGGTACGCCACTGCCGCCACCAACTAGGGTTCAAGCCGCAATGTTTTAGTCACCTTTCTGCCTTGAAAACATCAATTTTTCCGGCCGCGGCTGCAACAATAACATTGTTTTTCAGGCATTTGTACATGCCTAATTTTTCTGGCCTCTGGTGCTGCACTGTGGCTGCAAAGACAAAACAAAAAAAAAAAGGCACATACAAGTGACAATTCCCCTTTCGTGATTGTTACCTTGTTGTGGTGAAGGGGCTTGCGTATCACAATGAAGCGATCATCACCTCTATGAGTGTGTTGGCAATGTTGCCACACCCCAGATAAGGCCGTTGCTTCATTATGATCAGACCAAAAGCGATCGGGACGGCTGGATGTTTTTTCATAGAAAAATCTTTTTTTTTGTAAGTTGTATGGGTGGGTTTTTAATACATAAAATAAAAAAAAATCATAATAAAGCCTCTTAATAGTTTATTAGAAATAATGCAGACAATTTAAAAAATCCCCAACAATTCCAATACAAAGCAAGTACAAAGCTCAGAACTAAATTATTCCAGGATGTCGTAATGGTTTGTTAATTCGACAATGGTTAATCAATCGACACATGTCCCCGGGTAGGGGACGTAACAGGGATTAAACTGATAGGAATAGGACTAGTTAAGACACCACTCATATAGGGTGTCACAGCACATTGCTCCGTGCACGCGCAGTGCCCCAACTTGGGAGTAAGAGGACTGACCAAGCTGCTTTTTCCATCTCCCGGTTCCTAAAATCAATTCAGTTTGGTGTATCAGAGTTTGGTCTGTCACTGTGAAGGCAGTCGAAGGTACCCGGCCTAAATTTTTTTCCACAAAAGGCAATCCCACCCTGATATGGGACGTAACAGGGATTAAACTGTTGAGAATAGTACTACAGAAAATAGCACTCATATCGGGTGTGACAGTAAATTGCACGGCGCAGACGCAGTGACCGTGGATTCAAACAAAGGGGAGTGAGCCAGTGTTTTTTTAACCATCTCCCCATTCGAAAAATCAATTCAATTCACCTTTCCGGGACCCTTGGTGTTGTACGTGGCTGGGTGGAGGAAGAAACCTTCAATGACATCAACGGGACATGGCTAGCTTGGTATCCAACGTTGTGCAAATGGGAAGTTAAAATCCAACTCTGCGTCAACTATGTAATTTTCCATGGGAGTTTTACCATGGATCCCCCTCCGGCATGCCACAGTCCAGGTGTTAGTCCCCTTGAAACAACTTTTCCATCACTATTGTGGCCAGAAAGAGTCCCTGTGGGTTTTAAAATTCACCTGCCTATAGAAGTCAATGGCGGTTCGCCCGGTCGCGAACATTTGTAGAAATTCGCGTTCGCCGTTCGCGAACGGAAAATTTTATGTTCGCGACATCTCCATTACATTATACTTTGCTCATTTCCATGGTTATGACCACCCTGTAATCCATCAGTGGTGGTCATGCTTGCACACTATAGGAAAAAGTTCCAGCCTATGAGCACTCCCATGGTTCTGGCCACAACAGAGGCCAGCGCATTTTCCTATAGTGTACAAGCACGACCACCACTGCTGGATTTCAGGATGGTCATAACCATGGAAACAAGAAATGTATAATGTGATGAATAAATGAATCCAGCCAGCAAAGCAGGCAATATGGACAATCACAATACATACAGTATATATAGAAAAACTCAAAGATTGGCAGCACTACTCATCCCACACACTTGGGTACAGACCAGTGAAGAGGCTTGCAAGCCGGATGGTGCACGCAGATAGGGATCCTGGCTGGGGGTCCGACTCTTCCAAAAATTTCAATAATCCACAGCACTTGCCGGTAGTTGGTGAAAAATTTTGATTTATTCACTTAGACAGCCAGATTACAGCAACGTTTCGACCTTGGTTGGTCTTTATCAAGCATCATTGCTTGATAAAGACCAACCAAGGTCGAAACATCGCTGTAATCTGGCTGTCTGAGTGAATAAATCACAATTTTATTGCGACAGGAGGCTCCCATTGTGCATAAACTTTCTTTACTACTCCCATTAGCAGCAAGAATAAGTATTACAACAGGTGAATGTTTTTTCAAAACAGGTAGTAAATATGTAAATGAGGAAGTCCAGGTAGCCAATCAGTGATCCCCTTAGTGTATAAATGATGGTGCTGGTATAGATTCTGCCTCTTTCTTGCTGCTCCCAACCAAGGAAAGATATGTATTAGTACCATTTATGTTTTTCAAATGCATAAAATGTAATTTTATCTTTATCTACCATATTTACATGCGGTACTTTACTGCCGCATTTTCCCCAGTCAGGTTCCGTATCTCCAGTCACCGCTTGTCATTGCGGTATTGCTTTTTTCCTGACTGACTGACTGAATAAATCTTCCCTGTGCGCCTTTTCATACACATTCCGGCCGTCCACCCATTACTGTATCCACAAATCTCACCTCCGTTTCCTCCTTCAGTCCCCAGACACCACTTCCTTCTATTCTAGCCGAAGTCTCGTGTATCGCGAGACTTCGAGCGCTTCACTCTCTGGTCTGTGAGGTGATTGCGCGCGCTTTTCAAATCTCCTCAGCGCAGCTAAATCACCTCACAGTGATAAAGCACGTCCGTACAGTTTGCTCCTCCTCACAATAAAACAACGATTACATATACACATATATATACACTTTCCTTCATATATCTACTTCATCTATATAATTGTAAGTATAATTAATAATTTTACTGTGCATGCATTCAGGGGCTTATACTGGTCTGTATATATTTATGCTGACTAAGTATATGTACCTGAATGCGCGTACTTGTGTTCATACAGATAAAAAACACTGATTTTTCCTATTTTCTCTCCCATTTCATATACACTTATTTAGCAATATGAATCCTTCTGAGGAACAAACTAATACCCAATCCATTCAACCCACTCCCATTGGATATGAGGTATTAATTTCGGATTCTATCCAACAAATGGTGGATCAATCCGTCTCAAAATCTGTATCTGTGGCGATACAATCAGCCATGGCATCCATTCAGGACTCCATTACTAAATCCATTTCCCTAGTAGTGAACCAAAGGTCCCCTCACAATTATCCATCTACCCCAACCGACAACTTCCTCTCAGCGGAAGATTCAATTACGGAACTGGCCAAAGGTGTTAAACAACCGGGAAAATCAGCCAAAAAGAGAAAATTCACAGAAGACCCAAAATCCTATACACTGGGAAAGAGTCAAAATTTTAAAGAATGTCCGCACAAAACCTGCGGAAAAGATAATGGTGGCGAAAATCCCCACAAAAGACCCTCCACCCGGGAGGAGACTAATAATAGCCGGGTTATGACAGCCAGTAAGAGGGCTAAGTTCATCTCTTACAAAGATATATCGTCCTCTGCATCATCAGATGATTCAGATTCAATACTGAAAGATGAACTCCCATTTTATTATGAGGATGACTATCCCGAGGATCCTGAAGAATCCCCTTCAACCAGCCAAATACCAGAATCTTTAATTTTAGATAGTCAGGGTATCCCTTTCTTTAACCCCGACCAGATAAAACACCCTAGATCTGGAGAATGGGTTCCCCAACCCCAAATTTCAAAATTTCTAATGCACTGGGTCAATAAATCCCTGGATAGATCCTCTAAAAACAAATTAAAAGCAGAATGTCCAAGACCAACTCTACCACATAAAAAATCCTTACCTCCTGAGCTAGACCCTATCATTTTTAAATACTTAAATAAAACGGGTAAAAACCCCAAAAGAGGTCTGGACAGATCATTTAAAATTTGCCAAGATAAACTTCTAGATTTATTGGGGCCCCTCACAAAAATATTAGATCTATCTGAGCAATCCGCTATTACAGGCCAACCGGTAGACACGTCGGTCCTTCGGGGCTGGGCCCAAAGAGCCATCTGTTTCTTTGGAAATGCTAACTCTGCTCTGAGTGCGGAAAGAAAACGCAACATACTAATGAAATTAGACCCACAACTCTCTCATCTGGCCAATTCAGACCCTGATGAGTCGGCTGAGGGCCTCCTGTTCGGAGATTCCCTTATCAAGGAGATAGGGAAATTTGTAGGAGTATTTTCCTCTCTTGACAAGGCCAAGACATCCTTAAAGAAAGTGGGTCAACCCAAAATTTTTGGCAGGGCTGGGAAAGGCAGGGGCCGCTTTCCCAGCCGAAACACACAATTCAGACAAATTCAACAGGCCCCCTTCCAACAAGACAGACCTTTTACCTTCACACCATCCACTACACCATTTTTCCCTACAAGAGGACGCCCATGGAGAACCCGAGGCCAACGAGGTTTCCCTAGATCCAGACCATCATCAGGTAAGCTCTTTTACCCCAAACTATCCCCACATTCCTCTAGGGGGAAGACTGAAACATTTTTTCCAAACGTGGTCTTCTCTAACCTCAGACTCATGGATCCTGAACACCATTTCAGGATATCAGATAGATTTCCAATCCTCCCCCTCACAGAACCACATTCCTCAACCAATACATTTCTCCACTCTAGATCAAGACCTCATAGAGTCAGAGATACTAGATCTTTCCCACAAGAGAGCTATCATTCAAGTACCCCTTCTATCCCCAGGCTTTATCAGCAACATCTTCCTAGTGAAAAAGAAAGATGGAGGTCACAGACCGGTCATAAATTTGAAAACCCTCAACGATTCCGTAACTTATCACCATTTCAAAATGGAGGGAATTCACCTTCTCAGGGACCTATTACTCCCTCAAGACTGGCTAATAAAAATAGATCTCAAGGACGCGTACCTCACCGTACCCATACATCCTCTCCATCAACCTTTTCTACAATTTTTCTGGAACAACCAAAAATGGCAATTCACTTGCCTTCCATTTGGCCTATCATCAGCCCCTTAGTGTTTCACCAAATTAATGAAACCAGTGATATCATCCCTAAGATCCCGAGGGGTACGTCTAATCATATATTTGGACGATATCTTAATTATGGCACAATCACTCTCTTTAATTCTTACCCATTCACAATGGACCATTTCTCTTCTAACCAGTCTAGGTTTTCTAATCAATTACAAAAAATCCATCCTATCCCCATCCAAAGAAGTAGAATTTTTGGGATTCAACATCAACACCGACTCTGCTCTACTGAGTCTTCCTACCAAAAAACTCACTTTGATTCGAAAAGAAATCCGTTCAATTCTAAACAAACATCTAGTCTCACTACGAACCATTGCTCGGATTGTAGGCCTTCTGTCGGCCTCCATACAAGCAATCTTCCCCGCCCCACTACACTACAGAGCCCTACAACGTCTAAAAGCTCAACATTTAAGGGAGGGCCTACAATATTCAGACAAAGTCCCATTATCCTCGGAAGCCAAAGAAGAACTGCTTTGGTGGCTTCAACACATTCAGATATGGAATGGGAAGATGATATTCAATTCCCTACCAGATCTGATTCTAGAATCAGACGCCAGCCTTTCGGGATGGGGCGCTCGCTGTGGTCCGTATTCCACAGGAGGAAAATGGTCAGGTTCAGAATCCCAGCTACACATCAATTGTCTGGAATTACTAGCAGCCTTTTTCGCCATGAAAAGTTTCGCGAAAGACAAATCACACTGCTGCATCCTTCTACGTATGGACAATATTGCGGCAGTTCAATACATCAACTGTTTAGGGGCACTACCTCCAAGACACTAACCGACATTGCCAAAGAATTTTGGCACTTCTGTCTAGACAGGGATATCATTTTAAAAGCAGAATACCTTCCAGGTCTAATAAACTCAGTTGCCGACTGGAATTCCCGATACCTTACGGATTCCAGCGACTGGCAATTGAGCCCGCTCATCTTCAAACAAATCAACAATCTATGGGGTCCCCTCCTCATAGATCTATTCGCATCACGACTGAACACCCAACTTCCCACCTTCTTCAGTTGGCGTCCAGATCCAGAAGCCTTAGCCCTAGATGCCCTCCGCCAAAGTTGGCCACAAGGACGCCTTTACGCCTTTCCCCCCTTTGCACTAATCTCCAGAGTTCTACTTCAGACAATCACTCAGAAATCCACACTAGTGATCATCACTCCATGGTGGCCGTCTCAAACATGGTTTCCCACACTACTCAGTCTGACGATAGCTATCCCGAGAATTCTTCCCTCTCCACAAGATCTACTCCGAGACCCTTCGGGTCACCTACACCCTCTAATACTTTCGGGACACCTAACATTGATAGCTTGGCTGATTTCAGGCAACAAACAATCGATCACGACCTTTCACAATCTGCTATTGACATCCTATCCGACGCATGGGCCCCGGGTACCAAAAAGGCTTATAGATCAGCCTGGAAAATTTGGCTTCATTGGTGCACTCAACGGAATCTGGATCCCATTCATGCACCTGTTACCCACATATTAAATTTTCTTTCCGAATCTCTTAATATGGGGAAAGCTTATAGGACCATAAACCTCTATCGTTCTGCAATATCATCGGAACACGCCCCTATTAATTCAATCCCAGTGGGCAAACATCCCTTGGTTTGTAAACTTATGAAAGGTATTCGCTTTAGAAACCCCCCGAGACCTAGATATCACTCCACTTGGGATGTTACCTCCCTCCTAAATCTTTTTTCCACATGGGAAGATAATGAACATCTCCCATTAAAATTACTCTCTTTCAAAATCACGACCCTCTTATGTCTCATATCCATTAAAAGGGTTTCAGATGTCAGAGCCTTAGACATTTCTCACAGATTCTTCACCCCTAACGGTGTAACCTTCCAAATCACCAGAAGAACCAAAACCAATCTTCACACGGTCTCTTACCCGGCTTTTCCTTCTAACAATAAACTATGCGTCGTCCGTTGTTTAAAAACATACGAATCCATGACCCAATCTTTACGCTCTCCTCAATCGTCCCAACTCCTTATCTCCTTTTGCAAACCACATCTTCCAGTATCTTCCCCTACATTAGCGAGATGGATTAAACTGACCATGCAAATGGCAGGAATCGACACAGCAATCTTTGGCCCACATTCTCTTAGAGGGGCGGTTTCCACTAAAGCATTCCAAAAAGGAGCTTCCCTCTCGGAGATTTTGAAGGCCGCGGATTGGTCTTCAGAATCCACTTTTAAAACCTTTTATTATAAACCAGATTCTCATGTATCCATGTCTATCATATAAACTATATATTGTGACTTCGGATATACATTTTAGCTTTAAACTTGCACAATGGGAGCCTCCTGTCGCAATAAAATTGGAGATTTTCCTAGCTACTGTAACGGAAAATATGGATTTTATTGAAGACAGGAGGCGAGCATTGTCCCCCCCTATTAACCCAACCCTAATTGTATATATTTTGTGTTTTTCATAGCATACTAGAATATCTTCAATTTCCTCAATCCTTCAGCGACCTTCGAATGTTCCTGTTACCCCGGTTTTGTTCCCTCCAGATTTCTTCTGCATTCTGTTTATACTCAAGATCCATTTAATTCTACTTACTACATCTCAAGACATCAAGAAAGAGGCAGAATCTATACCAGCACCATCATTTATACACTAAGGGGATCACTGATTGGCTACCTGGACTTCCTCATTTACATATTTACTACCTGTTTTGAAAAAACTTTCAACTGTTGTAATACTTATTCTTGCTGCTAATGGGAGTAGTAAAGAAAGTTTATGCACAATGCTCGCCTCTAGGGATGAGCGAACTCGAACTGTATAGTTCGGGTTCGTACCGAATTTTGGGGTGTCCGTGACACGGACCCGAACCCGGACATTTTCGTAAAAGTCCGGGTTCGGGTTCGGTGTTCGTCGCTTTCTTCGCGCTTTTGTGACGCTTTCTTGGCGCTTTTTGAAAGGCTGCAAAGCAGCCAATCAACAAGCGTCATACTACTTGCCCCAAGAGGCCATCACAGCCATGCCTACTATTGGCATGGCTGTGATTGGCCAGAGCACCATGTGACCCAGCCTCTATTTAAGCTGGAGTCACATAGCGCCGCCCGTCACTCTGCTCTGATTAGCGTAGGGAGAGGTTGCGGCTGCGACAGTAGGGCGAGATTAGGCAGATTAACTCCTCCAAAGGACTTGATTAACTGATCGATCTGCAGCTGTGGATCATTGAGCTGCTGATCCTCAATTGCTCACTGTTTTTAGGCTGCACAGACCGTTTGTCAGTCACATTTTTCTGGGGTGATCGGCGGCCATTTTGTGTCTTGTGGTGCGCCAGCACAAGCTGCGACCAAGTGCATTTAACCCTCAATGGTGTGGTTGTTTTTTGGCTAAAGCCTACATCAGGGTGAAGCTGTCACACCAAGTGCATTTAACCAGCAATAGTCTGTTCATTTTTTGGCCATATACAAAATCAGGGGCAAGCTGCGCCTGTCACCAAGTGCATTTAACCCTCAATGGTGTGGTTGTTTTTTGGCTAAAGCCTACATCAGGGTGAAGCTGTCACACCAAGTGCATTTAACCAGCAATAGTCTGTTCATTTTTTGGCCATATACTAAATCAGGGGCAAGCTGCGCCTGTCACCAAGTGCATTTAACCCTCAATGGTGTGGTTGTTTTTTGGCTAAAGCCTACATCAGGGTGAAGCTGTCACACCAAGTGCATTTAACCAGCAATAGTCTGTTTATTTTTTGGCCATATCCCAGTCTAATTCTGTCACTAAATCCATACCGGTCACCCAGCGCCTAAATACTAGGCCTCAAATTTATATCCCGCTAAATCTGTCCTTAGTGCTGTAGCTGGGCGAGTTATTTAGTGTCCGTTCAAGCACATTTCTTGTTCTGGGTTGAAATACAATTCCCAATTTAGCAATTTCATAATTTAGTGGTTTCTGCTATATCAGAGCTATTTGAAATCTATCCCTAAAAGGGTATATAATATTCAAGGTGCACATTGGGTCATTCAGAATAACTTCACACACACCCGCTACTGTGTATTTCCAAGTCTAATTCTGGCACTAAACCCATACCTGTCACCCAGCGCCTAAATACTAGGCCTCAAATTTATATCCCGCTAAATCTGTCCCTAGTGCTGTAGCTGGGCGAGTTATTTAGTGTCCGTTCAAGCACATTTCTTGTTCTGGGTTGAAATACAATTCCCAATTTAGCAATTTCATAATTTAGTGGTTTCTGCTATATCAGAGCTATTTGAAATCTATCCCTAAAAGGGTATATAATATTCAAGGTGCACATTGGGTCATTCAGAATAACTTCACACACACCCGCTACTGTGTATTTCCAAGTCTAATTCTGGCACTAAACCCATACCTGTCACCCAGCGCCTAAATACTAGGCCTCAAATTTATATCCCGCTAAATCTGTCCCTAGTGCTGTAGCTGGGCGAGTTATTTAGTGTCCGTTCAAGCACATTTCTTGTTCTGGGTTGAAATACAATTCCCAATTTAGCAATTTCATAATTTAGTGGTTTCTGCTATATCAGAGCTATTTGAAATCTATCCCTAAAAGGGTATATAATATTCAAGGTGCACATTGGGTCATTCAGAATAACTTCACACACACCCGCTACTGTGTATTTCCAAGTCTAATTCTGGCACTAAACCCATACCTGTCACCCAGCGCCTAAATACTAGGCCTCAAATTTATATCCCGCTAAATCTGTCCTTAGTGCTGTAGCTGGGCGAGTTATTTAGTGTCCGTTCAAGCACATTTCTTGTTCTGGGTTGAAATACAATTCCCAATTTAGCAATTTTATAATTTAGTGGTTTCTGCTATATCAGAGCTATTTGAAATCTATCCCTAAAAGGGTATATAATATTCAAGGTGCACATTGGGTCATTCAGAATAACTTCACACACACCCGCTACTGTGTATTTCCAAGTCTAATTCTGGCACTAAACCCATACCTGTCACCCAGCGCCTAAATACTAGGCCTCAAATTTATATCCTGCTAAATCTCTCGTTACCGCTGTCCTGTTGTGGCTGGGAAAGTTATTTAGTGTCCGTCAAAGCACATTTTTTGTTCTGGGTTGAAATACAATTCCCAATTTAGCAATTTCATAATTTAGTGGTTTCTGCTATATCAGAGCTATTTGAAATCTATCCCTAAAAGGGTATATAATATTCAAGGTGCACATTGGGTCATTCAGAATAACTTCA
This sequence comes from Bufo gargarizans, assembly GCF_014858855.1. Taxonomy (NCBI): domain Eukaryota; kingdom Metazoa; phylum Chordata; class Amphibia; order Anura; family Bufonidae; genus Bufo; species Bufo gargarizans. Next base: position 85,478,044 of record NC_058084.1, on the reverse strand, counting down.
CACACACACGCTTCTGTGCATTTCCAAGTCTAATTCTGTCACTAAATCCATACCTGTCACCCAGCGCCTAAATACTAGGCCTCAAATTTATATCCCGCTGAATTTGAATACAATACATTGGGCCAAATAATATATTTGTTGTTGTGGTGAACCATAACAATGAGAAAAACATCTAGTAAGGGACGCGGACGTGGACATGGTCGTGGACATGGTCGGACATGGTGGGTGACGTGAAGCCTCATTCTCTGCTATGACATGCAGACTGATTCTCTGCTGTCATGAAGCCAGATTGTCTGTTACGGGACCTCTCTGCTCTGCCTGTGTGCTAGGCCTAAATATATGCCAATGGACTGTTGCAGTGGTGGCTGACGTGAAGCCTCATTCTCTGCTATGACATGCAGACTAATTCTCTGCTGACATGAAGACAGATTCTCTGTTACGGGACCTCCCTCCTCTGCCTGGGTGCTGGGCCTAAATATATGCCAATGGACTGTTGCAGTGGTGGCTGACGTGAAGCCTCATTCTCTGCTATGACATGCAGACTGATTCTCTGCTGACATGAAGCCAGATCGTCTGTTACGGGACCTCTCTGCTCTGCCTGTGTGCTAGGCCTAAATATATGCCAATGGACTGTTGCAGTGGTGGGTGACGTGAAGCCTCATTCTCTGCTATGACATGCAGACTGATTCTCTGCTGACATGAAGCCAGATTGTCTGTTACGGGACCTCTCTCCTCTGCCTGTGTGCTAGGCCTAAATATATGCCAATGGACTGTTGCAGTGGTGGCTGACGTGAAGCCTCATTCTCTGCTATGACATGCAGACTAATTCTCTGCTGACATGAAGCCAGATTGTCTGTTACGGGACCTCTCTCCTCTGCCTGGGTGCTGGGCCTAAATATATGCCAATGGACTGTTGCAGTGGTGGCTGACGTGAAGCCTGATTCTCTGCTATGACATGCAGACTGATTCTCTGCTGACATGAAGCCAGATCCTCTGTTACGGGACCTCTCTCCTCTGCCTGTGTGTGTGCTGGGCCTAAATATATGCCAATGGACTGTTGCAGTGGTGGCTGACGTGAAGCCTCATTCTCTGCTATGACATGCAGACTGATTCTCTGCTGACATGAAGCCAGATTCTCTGTTACGGGACCTCTCTCCTCTGCCTGTGTGTGTGCTGGGCCTAAATATATGCCAATGGACTGTTGCAGTGGTGGCTGACGTGAAGCCTCATTCTCTGCTATGACATGCAGACTAATTCTCTGCTGACATGAAGACAGATTCTCTGTTACGGGACCTCCCTCCTCTGCCTGGGTGCTGGGCCTAAATATATGCCAATGGACTGTTGCAGTGGTGGCTGACGTGAAGCCTCATTCTCTGCTATGACATGAAGACTAATTCTCTGCTGACATGAAGACAGATTCTCTGTTACGGGACCTCTCTCCTCTGCCTGGGTGCCGGGGCCTAAATATCTGAGAATGGACTGTTCCAGTGGTGGGTGACGGGAAGCCAGATTCTCTGCTATGGAACCTCTCTCCAATTGATTTTGGTTAATTTTTATTTATTTAATTTTTATTTTAATTCATTTCCCTATCCACATTTGTTTGCAGGGGATTTACCTACATGTTGCTGCCTTTTGCAGCCCTCTAGCTCTTTCCTGGGCTGTTTTACAGCCTTTTTAGTGCCGAAAAGTTCGGGTCCCCATTGACTTCAATGGGGTTCGGGTTCGGGACGAAGTTCGGATCGGGTTCGGATCCCGAACCCGAACATTTCCGGGATGTTCGGCCGAACTTCTCGAACCCGAACATCCAGGTGTTCGCTCAACTCGCCTCCTGTCTTCAATAAAATCCATATTTTCCGTTACAGTAGCTAGGAAAATCTCCAATTTTTCACCAACTACCGGCGAATGCTGCAGATTATTGAAATTTCTAATACATATATATATATACACACTGTATTTGTCGCCCCATAAGACGCATTTTTCCCCAAAAAAAGTCTAATACTAATGAGCACTTCCATTATATAAGTGTTCATTAGTACCGGAGGACCGGGAAGCATTGAAGGCTCTGTACTCACCACCTCCTGGACCTCGGCTGTCAGCTGTGAAGGCTGCGCACAGCGTGAGGGCGTTCTGTGACCTCACGATGTGCGCTCCAGTTCACAGCACAGCCGACAGCAGGAGGAAGAAGATCGTCGGCGGTGAGTAGCAGCGGCGTTCAGGAGCTGGAGAGGTAAGTGGTTTATTTATTTTATTCCTTATGAGGCTAATGAAGGCTCATACAGTTGCAAGAAAAAGTATGTGAACCCTTTGGAATGATATGGATTTCTGCACAAATTGGTCATAAAATGTGATCTGATCTTTATCTAAGTCACAACAATAGACAGTCTGCTTAACCCCTTAAGGACTTAGGACGTACCGGTACGCCATGTTTACCGAGTCCTTAAGGACCCATGGCGTAGCGGTACGTCCTAACTTTAAAACTACATTGTGGAGGGGGTTAATCGGAACAGGATGTCCACTGAAATCATTCAGCGGGCATCCTGTCACAACTCCATGGAGGTTATGTGACCCCCACGCACCGGCGACCGCAGCAAACCGCAAGTCAATTCAGACCTGCGGTTTGTGGCTTTACCTGAGGTTTGCGGCGGCAATCGGCGGTGCCATCGGGTCCCCATGCGGCTGTAGGGGGTACCCGATGGCATGGATGGCAGCGCGATGCCTTCCTTAGGCATTAGCGCTGCCTTCCAGTGATGAGCCTGTGAGATCCAGCCCCCTGGATCTCACAGGCTGGAAGCTGTATGAGTAATACATACAGTATTACTCATACAGCCAATGCATTCCAATACAGAAGTATTGGAATGCATTGTAAAGGGGATTAGACCCCAAAAAATTCAAGTCCCAAAGTGGGACAAAAAATAAAGTGAAAAAAAGTTGAAAAAATAAAGTTTTCCCTCCCAAAAATTAAAAGTTTCAAGTAAAAATAAACAAAAACGTAATTTTCTCCAAATAAAGTTAAAAAAATTGGTAAAAAATAGGGGGGGGGGGGAAGTATACATATTAGATATCGCTGTATCCGTATCGACCGGCTCTATAAACATATCACATGACCTAACAACCCAGATGAACACCGTAAAAAAAAAAAAACTGTGCTAAATAAACCATTTTTGGGTCACCTTACATCACAAAAAGTAAGCGATCACAGCAAGCGATCAAAAAGGCGTTTGCCCACCAAAATAGTACCAATCTAATCGTCAACTCATCCCGTAATAAATGAGCCCCTACATGAGACAATCGCCTAAAAAAAAAAAAATATGGCTCAGAATATGGAGACACTAAAACATATATTTTTTTGTTTTAAAAAAGCTGTTATTGTGTAAAACGTACATAAATAAATAAAAAGTATACATATTAGGTATCGCCGCATCCGGCTCTATAAAAATATCACATTACCTAACCCCTGAGATGAACAATAAAAAATAAAAACTGTGCTAAATAAACCATTTTTTGTCACCTTACATCACAAAAAGAGTAATAGCAAGTGATCAAAAAGTCATATGCACCCCAAAATACTGCCAATCAAACCGTCATCTCATCCCGCAAAAAATGAGACCCTACCTAAGATAATAGACCCAAAAACTGAAAAAACTATGGCTCTCAGAATATGGAGACCCTAAAACATTATTATTTTTTGTTTCAAAAATGATATTTTTGTGTAAAACGTACATAAATAAAAAGGAAGTATACATATTAGGTATCACAGCGTCCGTAATAACTTGCTCTATAAAAATATCACATGACCTAACCCCTCAGGTGAATACCGTAAAAAAAATTAAATAAAAACGGTGTAAAAAAAGCTATTTTTTGTCACATTACATCACAAAAAGTGTAATAGCAAGCGATCAAAAAGTCACACACACACCAAAATAGTGCCAATAAAACCATCATCTCATCCCACAAAAATCATACCCTACCTAAGGTAATCGCCTAAAAACAGAAAAAATTGTGGCTCTCAGACTATGGAAACACTAAAACATGTTTTGTTTTGCTTCAAAAATGAAATCATTGCGTAAAACTTACATAAATAAAAAAAAGTATACATATTAGGTATCACAGCATCTGTGACAACCTGGTCTATAAAAATATCACATGATCTAACCTGTCAGACGAATGTTGTAAATAACAAAAAATTTAAACAATGCCAAAACAGCTATTTTTTGTTACCTTGCCTCACAAAAAGTGTAATATAGAGCAACCAAAATCATATGTACCCTAAACTAGTACCAACAATACTGCCACCCAATCCCGTAGTTTCTAAATTGGGGTCACTTTTTTGGAGTTTCTACTCTAGGGGGGCATCAGGGGGGGTCCAATGGGACATGGTGTGTGGCCTCACTTGTGGTTGCCGCGGGCAACTAGTTGTATGCTGTTGGTTTCAGCAGAGCAGCCTGAGCGGCATGGCATGTGGTTGCACCTAACAACCTTCATGTTGGGTGTTGTGTTTGTTTGTCTGGTGTGCACTGCGTTTTGTGTTGTGTGTGCACTAGGACTCTTCCCTTCACTGTGGCTGCCCGTGGCAACGTTTGGTTGGATGTGTACATGTGGTGGCAGTGTCCCGGCCTTCGGGCTGACTCCCAGGACATGGTTGCCACCCATGTCGTTGCCTGCGGCAACAACCACAGTGAGATCTTGGTTTGGACACTTCCCCTTTAAGTGGGGTTTTCCCTTCCCTGGTGTTGGAAGGGTTAACTCCCTTTCTGTGTGTGTGAGACACTGGGTGTGTTTGTGTGGGTGTGGCCTCTTAGGCCTATAAAGCCTCAGTGTTTGGCATGTGTCAGTGGGTTGCTTCAGCCATGCTTAGCTGGAGCAGCCGCCTGTGTATATAATCTGCCAGTGGGGGCCACCCTTGTGGTCATAGGTTTATCTGTGAAGTTTATGTCTTGATGTTCAGTTGATGTTTTCCTTTTGTCTCTGTTTATTGCAACTACAGATGTCCTGGTTACCTGTGTGGTATGTGTGCTGTGTCCTCTAGTTGTTCTGTGGACTTAGTAGTGCATGCATGGGTTCCAGTCAGCGTGGCTGTGACAGGTACGTGTGGAACTAGTAGTTCGCCTGTCATATCTGTATGTTGTATGTGTTTCCCCATTCCTTGTAGCTTGGCCAGTGAGACCCCTGTTCCTCCATGTCCAGAAGGAACAGGCCGTCTTACCTTGACTCCTAGTTCATGGACCGGTCGGAGGGTGAGTTAGGGATCCAAGGTTCCTGAGCATGGGCCCTCCTACCTTCAAGGTCGGCCCATGCAGCTAGGAGTTAGGGTCAGGTTAGGGACGCTTTAGGAGGTGACCTGCTCTCTAATCCTGTTGTCCTGGCCGAGCAGCCTAACATCTTCTGGCATCGCACGGCTGAGGATTTTCCCCATCCTCAGCCGTGACACTTACATGGATAAACTCGGTGTTGGTGAGTTCAAGCTATTTGATAAGGATTGTCCGCAGTGATTATATCTGCTCATACAGGCCAGGCATAGAGGTATCACTAGGGATAAATTGCTATTACAGCAATCTCAGTCAGAATAGTCAAAAGATGCATAGAATTCTGCTGTGTATATGTGTGTGCCTTATCTGCTATCAAGCTCAGTGCCATCCGCCATCTTCTAAAAACACATGGTCGCACAAGCTTCTAAACTGCTGTTCGTTTTCTTAAAGAGACAGTACCATTTTTCGCTGTTCGTCTTCTTAAAGAGACAGTACAATTTTTTTGCAAAACTGTATAAAATGTCTAGACAAGGTTCTGAACACTCACTTATATGGCTGAACCAACGCAGATACATCATGCCTCTGAACCGGCAGAGGTACAGGGAGCAGATTCTGCATATATTACCGAATAGAGTGTAACTATCAAGCCACTAGAGATGAGCTCTCCAGTAATCTGTCAGACCTTTGGGACAGAACCTCACACTGCATGTCAGTTTTGTCACACTCTAATGATTAACCAGCTGAAATAAGAGACTCTATAAATCACCTATTTGCTGTGTATCTACGCTACCAGCAGCTGTCTGCAAAATTCTCAGCCTTCTTGCAGAACTCTAATATAGAGAATTCTTCAGCAGAACTGACTAGGACTGATGCACTGAACCAACAAAGGGATCTCGCAGTGCAAAATGCTAAGCTTAAGGCAGAACTCCGCATTACACAACTGCAGGAGACCAGATCTCACAGATCCACCACAACCAAGCGCACTGCACTTTTTTCCAGATCGACAAGTTAATAGAGACCCGCGCTGATGCCAAATAAAAAAAAGCGCAAAGCTCCTTTACCAGAAAGCAAGCAGAGATGGAAGCTCAAAGGGCAGCTTGTCAAGCGGAGATGGAAGCTCAAAGGGCAGCTCAACAAGCAGAGATGGCAGCTCATCAAGCCAAGATGGAAGCTCAAAGCAAAGCTCTCCAAGCAGAGGCAGAATTACAAATAAAGATTCTGCAAATGGAAGGGGAGGAAGCAGCTTCCCTAACAAGGCTGAAAGTCCTTGAACAAGCAATGGGACAAAGTACTAATTCAGACTGCCTTATCCTAGTAGAACTGGAAGATCCAGCTGAACGCACCAGTAAATACATTTTAAGGCATAACATCAGCAAAGATACAGAGTCATCTCCTGTACCTCCTACTAACAATACTGTTCTGACTCCCAATGCAGAGACCTCTCAGCTCTATATGCCTGAGCTTCTTCAAATCTACAATGCAAGTACATCTATGCAGCAAACCGGATTAACTCATGTCAACAACAAGGTGACTTAAACACCTTAAGCCGCAGCTCAAACCAGAGCCAACACAAGCCTTAGAGACTACACCACAGTTAAACGCTCATGTAACATCATTTTACCCTGGTAAACCTCACCCTACATCACCAGAGAACTTTCACACCCAAGGGGTTCCACAAGTTACTTTGACACCAAGGAGTGAGAGACCAGACATGAATGACTTTGCCAAATACATGGTATGCTGTGAGCTTATTAACACCATTCTCTCAAGGTTTGATGACTGTCCAGAGAGCTACAGGGCCTGGAGATCAACCTTCAAGGCTACTATTGCCAATCTCAATCTTACTGCTAAGAAAGAACTTGATTTGCTCATAAAGTGGCTGGGACCAGAATCTGCAGGTCGTGTTAAAAGACTCAGAACAGTACATATTGACCACCCAGAGGCAGGTCTTGTTGCTGCATGGGCAAGACTTGAGCAAACCTATGGTAGCTCTGAAGCCATAGAAAGCGCTCTATTCAAGAGACTGCAAAACTTCCCAAAAAAATAGGGAACAAAGACTATCACAAGCTCCAAGATCTAAGTGACCTCCTCATGGAGCTAGAGTTGGCAAAGACTGACCCATGTCTACCTGGACTAAGCTTCCTGGACACCGCTCATGGGGTCAACCCAGTAGTGTTTAAACTGCCATACGGCCTACAAGAGAAATGGGCACAACTTGGCTCAAGATACAAAATAGACTATAATGTATCCTTTCCTCCATTCTCATACTTCTGCAGGTTCATCAGTGATCAAGCCTGGATGAGAAACGATCCCAGCTTCAGCTTCAGTGAACCCAACCTGCCTGCTTCATCCTCACCATCATCAAGGTATGATAATACAGCCGCTAAACGTAAATACTTAAATAGAGCTATATCTGTTAAAAGGACAGACATCTCATCCTCAACAACCTCACCTACTGATCAGGGCATTGTGGATGACAGAGATAAAGACCCTAATCATCAGTGTCCTATTCATAAGAAGCCTCACCCTTTTAAGAAATGTCGTGGGCTTAGGGCAAAGACTTTACAAGAGTGCAGAGAGATTCTCTGGAAACTTGGCATATGCTACAAGTGCTGTGTTTCTTATAGCCATTTTGCTAAAGACTGTAAAGTTGTCATCAAGTGCACAGAATGTGGCAGCGACAAACATGTTATAGCCATGCATCCTACTCCACTTCCAGACAACCCACAGCAGCTTCCTACCTACACTCCCGTCTCAAATCATGGTGGGGAGCAAAAAGGTCATCCTTAAACAAGAAGTCTGTGGAGAAGGCAAGGACCACAAATGCTGTGCCAAGATATGCCTAGTCAAGATATACCCAAGGAATCATCCTGAGAAAGCTGCTAGGATGTATGCCATAATACAAACCAGATTCCCAAAAAGTTGGGACACTAAACAAATTGTGAATAAAAACTGAATGCAATGATGTGGAGATAGCAAATGTCAATATTTTATTTGTAATAGAACGTAGATGACAGATCAAATGTTTCATCCGAGTAAATGTATCATTTTAAAGGAAAAATACGTTGATTCAAATTTTCACGGTGTCAACAAATCCCCAAAAAGTTGGGACAAGTAGCAATAAGAGGCTGGAAAAAGTAAATTTGAGCATAACGAAGAGCTGGAAGACCAATTAACACTAATTAGGTCAATTGGCAACATGATTGGGTATAAAAAGAGCTTCTCAGAGTGGCAGTGTCTCTCAGAAGCCAAGATGGGTAGAAGATCACCAATTCCCACAATGTTGCGCAGAAAGATAGTGGAGCAATATCAGAAAGGTGTTACCCAGCGAAAAATTGCAAAGACTTTGCATCTATCATCATCAACTGTGCATAACATCATCGAGGATTCAGATAATCTGAAACAATCTCTGTACGTAAGGGTCAAGGCCGTAAAACCATACTGGATGCCCGTGATCTCCGGGCCCTTAAATGACACTGCACCACAAACAGGAATGCTACTGTAAAGGAAATCACAGAATGGGCTCAGGAATACTTCCAGAAATCATTGTCAGTGAACACAATCCACCGTGCCATCCGCCGTTGCCAGCTGAAACTCTATAGTGCAAAGAAGAAGCCATTTCTAAGCAAGATCCACAAGCTCAGGCGTTTTCACTGGACCAGGGATCATTTAAAATGGAGTGTGGCAAAATGGAAGACTGTTCTGTGGTCAGACGAGTCACGATTCGAAGTTCTTTTTGGAAATCTGCGACGCCATGTCATCCGGACCAAAGAGGACAAGGACAACCCAAGTTGTTATCAATGCTCAGTTCAGAAGACTGCATCTCTGATGGTATGGGGTTGCATGAGTGCGTGTGGCATGGGCAGCTTGCATGTCTGGAAAGGCACCATCAATGCAGAAAAATATATTCAGGTTCTAGAACAACATATGCTCCCATCCAGACGTCATCTCTTTCAGGGAAGACCCTGCATTTTTCAACAAGATAATGCCAGACCACATTCTGCATCAATCACAACATCATGGCTGCGTAGGAGGAAGGTGCAACAAAGAAGGCCCAAGACGATTGAACAGTTAGAGGCCTGTATTAGACAAGAATGGGAGAGCATTCCTATTTCTAAACTTGAGAAACTGGTCTCCTCGGTCCCCAGACGTCTGTTGAGTGTTGTAAGAAGAAGGGGAGATGCCGCACAGTGGTGAAAATAGCCTTGTCCCAACTTTTTGGGGATTTGTTGACACCATGAAATTCTGATTCAACATATTTTTCCCTTAAAATGGTACATTTTCTCAGTTTAAACTTTTGTTCCGTGATTTATGTTCTATTCTGAATAAAATATTAAAAGTTGGCACCTCCACATCATTGCATTCAGTTTTTATTCACGATTTGTATAGTGTCCCAACTTTTTTGGAATCCGGTTTGTAGATGAACAGAGCAACAGATCCCTGGTTAAGCCTAAATTCTTTGAAATCTTTGGCATAGAGGGTCACGCAACACCATATACTCTCAGAACCTGTTCTGGTCGTGTAGAGACCTTCATGGTCTCTCATATCAGCGAGGGAGAGGGCATACTCCTATCAACGTTATTCGCGTGCAACCAGATGCCAGATAAAAGGGAAGAGATTCCCACCCCAGAAGCTGCGTATCAACATCCTCATTTAAGGCACCTTGTAGATGAGATTCCTGCAATGGACAAGAATGCTGAAATCTTAGTCCTGTTAGGAAGGGACATTCTCAGAGTACATAAAGTACACGATCAGTGCGGTGGGCCTGACAACGCCCCTTATGCACAAAGACTTGACCTAAGCTGGGTAATAGTGGGTGATGTATGCTTGAACAGGATGTGTACGCCATCTGAGATTCACACCTTCAAGACTTACGTGTTGGGAAACGGACGTTCATCCCACTTCAAACAGTGCCCTCACCATTATGAAGTAAAGGAGAAGCTTCTTGACATCATCCAAGTACCTGATGTTACTCCTGTCCTTTGTGATGACAACCTAGGTACTACAGTGTTTTGTACTACAAGTGAGGACAACAAAATAGCCTTGTCAGTTGAAGACAGAGAATTCATCAAAAAAATGGATAAGGAATTCTTTCAGGATGAGTCTAATAGCTGGGTTGCACCATTACCTCTTCATGCTACAAGGGCCAAACTCCTAACCAATCGTGAACAGGTTTTATCCAGATTCAACTCACTTCAACGAACACTAAGGAACAGGCCTGAAATGAAGGACTATTTCATCGCCTTTATGAAAAGGATCTTTGACAATGATCACACCAAACCAGTGCCACCACTTCAAAGACACGATAAGTGCTGGTATCTACCTTTCTTTGGAGTGTATCATCCACGTAAGCCAAAACAAATCAGGATAGTATTGGACTCCAGTTCCAAGCATCAAGGTGTATCCCTAAACAATGTTCTTCTCACTGCCCCAAATCTAACCAACAACCTTTTTGGCGTACTTATGAGATTTAGAAGAGAACCAGTTGCCATAACTGCTGATATTGAACAGATGTTTCATTGCTTCATTGTACGTGAAGACCATAAGAACTTCCTAAGGTTTCTGTGGCACCGTGACAACAACATAGACAATGAGATTATTGAATACCACATGAAAGTACATGTTTTCGGAAATAGTCCCTCACCCGCTGTTGCAACATACGGTTTACGAAGGACAGCCATTGATGGAGAAAAGGAGTATGGCGCGGAAGCTCTACACTTCGTTGAGAGAGACTTTTATGATGACGATGGACTTAAGTCTTTATCTACAGACGAAGAAGCCATAGACCTGCTCCAAAGGACACAAGGTATGCTTTCTGAGGCCAACCTCAGACTACACAAAATTGCCTCAAATAGTGTTGCTGTTATGAAAGCCTTTCAACCTGGCGATTATGCAACTGGGTTTAGGGACTTAAATCTGAGAATGGATATGCCACCTATACAGATAAGTCTGGACATACAGTGGGACTTATTAAAGAACACTTTCAGCTTTCAAGTCAGCTCTACAGACAAGCCATTTACGAATCGTGGTGTTCTGTCAGTGGTAAACAGCCTATATGATCCAATGGGATTTGTGGCTCCCATCACCATACAAGGTAAAGCCTTACTTAGACAGCTCTCAGAGTCTATAAAAGATTGGGATGCTCCATTGCCATCTGACAAGCTTTCAAAGTGGGAGACCTGGAAGCAATCTCTACACGCCTTAGATGGAATCCATATACCACGCTGCTACACCTCAGTTTCCCATGCTACAAGCCGGAGAAAAGAGCTTCTCAGACGCGTCTACTGAGGCCATAGCGGCTGTTGCCTACCTCCAAGTGAGAGACTCTTCTAATCAAACCCACATAGGGTTTCTGTTTGGGAAAGCTAAGTTAGCACCTAAGCCTGAGCACATAATTCCTAGGCTTGAACTTTGTGGGACTATGCTAGCTGTAGAAATCGCAGATTTCATATTACGCGAGCTAGACATTCAGATAGATGACACCAAATTCTACACAGACAGTAAGGTTGTTCTGGGCTACATATGCAACCAGACTAAACATTTTTATGTCTACATCAGCACCCGTGTAGAAAGAATCAGGAAATCATGTAAACATGAACAATGGCATTATGTCCCATCTGAAATTAATCCTACAGATCATGCTACTAAGCCAATGTCTGCAAGTGTATTTGCAAATTGTGAAAGTTGCAAGACATGGGAATGTAAAGACTTTCATCAGGCCTATCACGGAACTTATTCTGCTCTTGTCCTTTAGAGAATGAACTTATTGCCTAGGCTGCTGAATCCTACTTAAAACTTCAAGCAAGAAGTGTTTGAACTTTACTTGATACACTTGAATCCTTACATTTTAGTTGTTGCATTATATGCCTGTTCTCTTTATGTTTTTCAGGTCCTCGGACATCAAGCAAATTGCACTGTTGTTTATTTGCAATTATATAACTACCATTATGGTTTAAATAGTGACATTTTCAATGCCAGACAGGTAGTGTGCTGCTACGCAGTTAAAATCTATATAGTTTAATTCATATGATATTCTATATTTGGTTATATGCTCCCATCTAGTGGCCTTTTTTGGTATTGCACTTGTTTTTCTGTTCATAATATGTCATTCATTTCATTGCTCCACCCCTTCTTCTGTGTACCTCACTTCCTGTTTCTCCATACTGCTCCAGGCATTGAACAGGTACACATGTATTCTCAGGTAAGCTTACAAAAGCATCATCTTTTGACCGCACAATACCAGAATCCATCTGTTCTGCTGTACTCTGGCTTACAGAATAAAGCAACTTACACGGATAAACTCGGTGTTGGTGAGTTCAAGCTATTTGATAAGGATTGTCCGCAGTGATTATATCTGCTCATAAAGGCCAGGCATAGAGGTCTCACTAGGGATAAATCACTATTACAACAATCTGAGTGAGAATATTTTCTGTAGTTGCAGATCAGACGTGCACAACGGTCAGGAGTAATTCTTGACCATTCCTCTTTACAGAACTGTTACAGTTCAGCAATATTCTTGGGGTGTCTGGTGTGAATCGCTTTCTTGAGGTCATGCCACAGCATCTCAATCGGGTTGAGGTCAGGACTCTGACTGGGCCACTCCAGAAGGCGTATTTTCTTCTGTTTAGGCCATTCTGTTGTTGATTTGCTTCTATGGTTTGGGTCGTTGTCCTGTTGCAACACCCATCTTCTGTTGAGCTTCAGCTGGTGGACAGATGGCCTTAAGTTCTCCTGCAAAATGTCTTGATAAACTTGGGAATTAATTTTTTCTTTCAAGATGGCAATCTGTCCAGGCCCTGATGCAGCAGAGCAGACCCAAACTATGATGCCCCCACCACCATACTTCACAGTTGGGATGAGGTTTTGATGTTGGTGTGCTGTGCCTCTTTTTCTCCACACATAGTGTTGTGTGTTTCTTCCAAACAACTCAACTTTGGTTTCATCTGGTCACAGAATATTTTGCCAGTACTGCTGTGGAACATCCAGGTGCTCTTGTGCAAACTGTAAACGTGCAGCAATGTTTTTTTTGGACAGCAGTGGCTGCCTCTGTGGTATCCTCCCATTAAATCCATTCTTGTTTAATGTTTTACGTATCGTAGATTCGCTAACAAGGATGTTAGCATATGCCAGAGACTTTTGTAAGTCTTTAGCTGACACTCTAGTATTCTTCTTCACCTCACTGAGCAGTCTGCGCTGTGCTCTTGCAGTCATCTTTACAGGACGGCCACTCCTAGGGAGAGTAGCAGCAGTGCTGAACTTACTCTATTTATAGACAATTTGTCTTACCGTGGACTGATGAACAGCAAGGCTTTTGGAGATACTTTTATAACCCTTTCCAGCTTTATGCAAGTCAACAATTCTTAATCGTAGGTCTTCTGAGAGCTCTTTTGTGTGAGGCATCATTCACATCAGGCAATGCTTCTTGTGAAAAGCAAACCCAGAACTGGTGTGTGTTTTTTATAGGGCAGGGCAACTGTAACCAACACCTCCAGTCTCATCTCATCGATTGGACTCCAGTTGGCTGACACCTCACTCCAATTAGCTCTTGGAGATGTCATTAGTCTAGGGGTTCACATACTTTTTCCACCTGCACTGTGAATGTTTACATGGTGTGTTCAATAAAAACATGGTAACATTTAATTCTTTGTGTGTTATTAGTTTAAGCAGACTGTGAGTGTCTATTGTTGTGACTTAGATGAAGATCAGATTACATTTTATGACCAATTTGTGCAGAAATCCATATCATTCCAAAGGGTTCACATACTTTTTATTGCAACTGTATATAACGCTGGTGACAGGCAATGGGGGCTCATATATAACACTAGTGACAGGCAATGGGGGCTCATATATAACGCTGGTGACAGGCAATGGGGGCTCATATATAACGCTGGTAACAGGCAATTGGGGCTCATATATATGTTGGTGACTGGTGCAATGGGGACTGGTATGAGGCTACTGGGGGCTGGTGACAGGCAATGGAATGGGGGTTGATATGAGGCTGCTGGGGGCTAATGAGAGGTATTGGGGGCTGAAAAGAGGCTGCTGGGGACTGGTGACAGGCAATGGGGGCTGATATGAGATTGCTGTGGGCTGAAGAGAGGCTACTGGGGGCTGATATGAGGCATATGGGGGCTGATAAGAGGCATGGGGCTCTTATCTGAGGTCTGATTGGGGGTCATTCACTTTGGGGGTCTGATCTGAGGTCTTATTTACATTGGAGGTCTTATTCGGGCTGTCAGCTGAGGTCTGATTAGCATTGGGGGTCTGATTGGCGGTCTGACCAGAGGTCAAATGAAAAATATTTTTCTTCTTATTGTCCTCCTCTAAAACCTAGGTGCATCTTATGGGCCGGTGCGTCTTATAGGGCGAAACATACGGTATATATACCGTATAAACAATTTTATAGGAACATAACTGTACAACGGTTGCCAGACTTTGTGTGCAAGCATTCAACTTCAGATGAAGCAAAGCTCAATATTACATGGAAATAATTCATGCTTTATTTGCAACCCAATGTACAATTGCTTAAGAGCCCTAAGGCCTTGTAAAAAAGAGAGAATTTTTTTTGATTGATAAGTCTAAATTTTTAAGTAGAATTTTTAAGAATTTTAAAATAAAAAGTTGGAATTCCAACTTTATTGCTTGGAATTCTGACTTACCTAAAGTGTTATTTCCACCTAAGCCATTCGATACCTGTTTTCTGAGACAGCCAGACATGGACGAGGTTACGAAAACAGCTGAGTGGACTGTGCTATGCTGTTTCTGTAAGTCTCACAGAACTGAAAGAAGGCTATGGCATAGCACAGGGAGCCACAATGTCCTGTAGCTTTTGAGTTGCAACAGCAGCATAACTCATTTTTCCTTTCCGTAGCTCCCATTGTTATCTATGGGCATTATGGAAACAATGTAGCACAGCCACCTTGGCCATTTCTTAGCCCCACAGGGGACAGTTATTGAATGGCTGATATGGGAATAACTTTTTAACTTTGAATTTTGTACCTTTTTTTACCTCAGATTTCTGACATAGTCATAAAATAGCATCATAGCCCACCAGACATATCATAGTTACAGATGTTAGAATATGCATGTTAAGCTTTGGAGAAAAAGTGAGTATATTAATTTGTAGTGCTTCTTTTTTCTGGACAGCCAGTTCTGGTTCTTTGTCCAATGACTGGATGTACAAGGAGCCAAATGTAAAGGATTACTGTTGGGGCCTGTCATGTAGCCATATACTGCAATCAATCTTTAATTACACATATTTTCAATTGTTAATTTATCCAGATTGAGAAACCTCCTGGCAAGAATTGTGCAAAACTGAAAACATTTTTGTTTTTAATATAAAGAGAATCAAAAGTCCAAGATCACTAGGGAAAATGTGCATTTGCTTTTAAATTAATCCAAAACAGCACCCTCAGTTCACTGTCTGCTTTAACCCAGCACCCTGCCCAGTGGCGTGCCTAGGGTGTTTGGCACCCGGGTGGGTCCTTTCTTTGGCACCCCCCCAATACTTTAAAAAAAATTGTACCCCTCACAGTAGTATTGCCTTCATTGTACAAGCTTCACAGTAGTTTTTTTTACATATGTGTCCCCCTCACAGTAGTTATGCCCACATTGTGCCCTCTCTGTGCCCCATTCACAGTAATAATCCCCATTGTGCCCCCTTCACAGTAATAATCCCCATTGTGCCCCCTTCACAGTAATTATCCCCATTGTGCCCTATTCACAGTAATAATCCCCATTGTGCCCCCTATAGTAATAATGCCCACTGTGCCCCTTCATAATAATAATGTGCATTGTGCCCCCTTCACAGTAATAATGCCCATTGTGCCCCCTTAATTGTAGTAATGCCCATTGTGCTAGTAATTCCTTCTGTGCCCTCTTCATAGTAGAAATCCCCATTGTGCCCCCTTCACAGTAATAATGCCCTCTGTAGCCCCTTCATTGTAGTATTGCCCTGTGGCTCTGTGCCTTCTCCATAGTAGAAATGCCCAATGTGCCCCCTTCACATTAGTAATGCCCTCTGTGTCCCCTCTATAGTAGTAATGCCCTTTGTGCCCCCTCCATAGTAATAAAGTCCTCTGTGCCCCCTCCATAGTAATAAAGCCCACTTTGCCCCCTCTGTATTATAAAAAAACAAAAAAAAACATAGTGACTACTCACCTTGTCCCCTTCCTGAAGCTCACATACCTCTCTTCCCTGCAGGCACAGATCTCTCTGCAGCGCGGTGTGGGTGGGGCTTATGGATATTTCTGGGCTGCAGGCTCCGCCCACACAGGCCAGCAGCACAATCTGTGCCTGCAGGCTAAATTGTGGAGCAGGGAGAAGTCTTCCTGCTTCACCATTCTGTGTGCCGCTGGCCTGAGTGAGTGACAGGATGAGTGACAGGATGGAAGTGCTCCAGCAATGAGCGCTTCCATCTGTATTGATGGAAGCGCTCATTGCTTCTGGCACCCCCCTGAGAGTCGGCACCCGGGGGCAGACTGCTCCCTATGCCCCCCCCCTTAGTACGCCACTGACCCTGTCCCTGCTCTTGCGTTGCTGTGGCCTCCCACAGTAGTTCTACATCCAACTTCGCCATTACTGTATAGACAAGCAGAGAGATGTCATTTTGCAGGTCATTTCACAATAAGTTCTGTAGTTTTAGCCCCGTCTGCTATAAATTAACACATTTATATACTGAGCCCCGCCCACTACTAATTAACATATATTAAAATGTTACATGCCCTGAAAATAAAAACTGAAAGTATGATATTAAAAGTAAATCAGCAGTAGATGAAGCTTTCATTTTCATTTTGGCACTGTAAGCACATTCAGGGCTGAAAATTGAATCTTTTCCTTTTATTTATCCATTTTTAATTTGGATTTTGTCACATCTGTAGCATATCACAGTTAAAAAGGAAAAGCCAAATGCATATTGCATTTTTATTTTCATTTTAACACTTATTATGCGGTTCATGAAAAAAGAGCAAAGATAAAGTGAAAACTGAGTTTTTTATTTTCCTATTCAGATTTTTCATTTTAGATTTGACCACAAAATACCAGTATGGTAAAAAAAATTAAAAGACAAAAAGCTTTTTTTCATTTTAATTTTTGTCACAACTAAATTGCAAATTAAGTGATTTCATTTAGTTTTTTATTTTGTCATGACATTTTCACACATTATTATTTATTATTCTCACATATAACGCTGGCATATTCCGCAGTGCTTTACAGACACTAGCATCACTCTGTCCCCAATGGGGCTCACAATCTAAGGATGTGTGGAAAAGGAAGTGTCCCAAAAGGTATCTGAATTTTCATTTTATTTTTGGCTGGATTTACCTCCCATAATCTATCTTGGCATCGTCATTGATAAGGTTCATCGAAGGAGTATTCTTGTATCAAATTTTATTTTTACCTATGTAAATATTAAATGTTTCAGACTCATCCGAGTCCTTCTTCAGATTAAAAACTCTTTTACTTGATGCTCTCCACCTGGCTAATAGAGAGTGGCGTCTAAGTATGACTGAAGAAATGCAAGAAACCTGAAGAATCCAGGATTCTGTGTTTTCCTCTTATGGTCAATAAACGACATTGACAATATACATCAGACATGGATAAGCTTCAGCTCTTTATTGCACCAAACTGATTACATGCTTCAGGGTAAGGACCCCATCCTCTCTATGACAACTGAAGGGCTTGTATGTTTGTCTACTGGTGGGGATTTCATCAGAATGACATGTCTTCACATGATCTACTTTATCCCTATATGCTTTTTAAAATGTAAAAAAAATAATAATAACTTCTGATGTTAGGGAATAATTGACTGTCTCTCTCCTCAAGGGCACCCATTAATAGGTTTGAGGTCAGATGATGGCGGTGGAATATCCATGACAGTCCGTGCTGGTCCTCTTATTTGGTCTTCAAGTCGCTGTTGCAGAGCTTTGATGTGTGTTTTGGGTCAGTCTCCTGCTTCAGTATGGATCCATTTCCATAAAGATCCAAACCAGAAGGTGGAAGGTATTGCATGTCTCTTTTACTTGTGGTTTTCATAAAATGTGCTATCTTGTATCTTCCATCACCTTGCATAAACTCTTCTGATACAGCCTTTGATTTACTGGTAAGAATAACTTTTTTCCAGTGATCCAATGTGTCTTAGACCATGACAGATACATGTCTACTACACCACTATGAGGTAGACTTCCTTTGAATGCAATGTGGCTGGTTGGTCTATCAGTCTTCGTTCACTACACTCTACATGTAATGAGATTTCGATTTTCTCAGTTTCAAAGTTTATGGATTGGTCTTGACACTTTTTTTTTCTGTCTGGATGATCAAGTTTCTGGAAATTTTTATATAGTTACTTTTGGCACATCTACACAGGTAGTTTAAAATGGCTTCAATGAGTTAATGTGGACCTGGCTCCCAGCGCTACCAACAAACAGCTGATTATGCTGTAAAAAGTTGTGGCTAATCACGATTAACTCCTACAGGGATTGCAGGGGAAATGTAGTATTACATGGCACTCATTTAGAAAAGTGGCTGTCCATGTAGTACATGAATGGCTCAAGTCCATCAGAATCGGGGTCATTCCTTCAGAGGCTCTCAGTTCTGGATCATTGCAGGAGTCTCATTTAGGGGCCCCCACTGTATGAATTCCATCTGCCATTATGGTACAGGCACACTTGGAGTATATATGGTGCAGATTTTCCAGATTAATGGCAGCACCAAAGTGGATAAGATTTTAAGAAATCTCATCCAAATGTTGTGGAAAATTTCAGATCTGCAGCATTTCAAATTATGATGTGGATTTCCTCCATGGATTCCATCCTTTGAGATGGAGAGTGAGACTTCCACAGCCAAATCTGTGCTAATATCTGCATGTAACTCGGCTGATTTTGCAGCAGATTTGTCATGAATTCCACAGTGGATTTTCCACAACAAAAAACATCAAGTGTGGCCGTATCCTTCACCAAGCCTCTGAGCAGTGAATCCAATTCATCTGAGCTCTAATAGAACTAATACAACTTAAGGAAATTTTTGTACAAATATTTTAACATGGTCAATAATTGTTTAAAATTGCAATTAATATCAGTGGCTCAACCTCCCCAAAAAACACAGAGCAGGTGCACTTTCCGCGGCACACCCTCTGCCGATTCAAAAAGTAAATAAAATGATAAATGCTATGGAGGGCACTCAAATATCTGGCGGTTGCAAGGAACGGGCAATATAAATACCTAAAATTATTTATTCAATACATATAGATAAAAAATATTCCAAAACATGAAGATAAAATGGAAATAAAAATACACCATGTTTTTTTGCATTTTTATTTCCACTTTATCTTCATGTTTATTTTTGGGAATATTTTTTATCTATATGTATTGAATAAATAATTTTAGGTATTTATATTGCCCGTTTCCTTGCAACTGGCATATATGTGAGTGCCCTCCATAGCATTTATGAATTGTTTAAAATTATAATAGTTAAAACCTGCCCCTTGTTTCTCAGGACATGAGACATCAGGGGATGATCAGGATATCCTTATATACATTTGACTAATCCCATAGGAAAGTAGCATCAGCCTAAAATAAACAACTAAGGCCAGGTTCACATCTGCAGCATGTACAGTCAGATCCATAAATATTGGGACATCGACACAATTCTAAAATTTTTGGCTCTATACACCATGAAGAAAATGAAGAAGGTCACGGCACTCTAATAGCTTCCAAGTTCAGTGTTCTTTATTACACCAAAGTAACAGCAGCAACGTTTCGACAATGTAGTCTTTATCAAGCTACATAAAAGTTTACAAGTGACTCACACTACATTTTATAGGGGTATGTATCCATACCATTCAATTAGTGGGTGTGCTCCAAACAACAGACCCTCCCCCTTTACAGGTACAGACAATCATGTAATACAATATCCATAATCAATTAAAATAACATTAACAACCACAGTGTATGATGACATAAGGCATACCAAGTGTTCGTACGAAGGCTCCCATACTGCCATGAGTCCGTGGTCGGCGTCTTCCGCATGTAACTGCGGTTGCGCGAGTGTCCAAACGAGATTCACATAGATCACATGTCCGGCACAGCGGTCACATGATCAGTGACGCCCTCAATGGTCTCATAACAAGTGACGCAACTAAGCGTCCGGTCAGTGTCATGGTAACCCCAGGTCCTGCAAAAATAATCCATCGTACTGCATGGACCTCTTTAACTAGTGCTAAATTCGATACGTATATCTAAATGTTCGCACACCAATCACCACAGGTACAATGCCGGACTGGTAAAATTAATTAATCAAAGTATAATTTCAATCAACAGCGATGAAGGAACCATTCCCTGCAGGGTATCAAAAACAACTCAGTCTTATTAGCATTATGGTTAAGTTCCCCACTTGGTACACGTATAGTGGAAATGTGTAGCACCATATGATGATCTTAAGAAAAACCCTTTTATAAAACCTAGGGGCTGCTCCAAAAATGCAAACATGCAAACCACATGTTCTCGAGAGGGATTATTCCAAAATGGCATAAAGGGTGAGATCCTCTGTATTTCACGGTATTAGGTAGCCAATCACCTACTCCCCACAAGTGAATACCTGAGGGATATATCGGTGTGACACACCAAAAAAATAATAAATAAACTTGGACTGGGAATACTAGGGCCACAACCATCGCCGCCCTCAGTCAAAGGGAGGCCACAGATGTCAGCCCTTGCCTGGTTTGGGCCCAACTACATAGTAGAAGACCCAAAACTAACAAGTGGAGAATGGTATAAAAAATGTAAATTTATTTATAAAATACAAAGGATGGAGCTACTACAGAATTACAAGAGTACGGAGAAGCACAGGGTCACAGACGCCACAGTTCACCAAAGTGTCTATAAATAATGACACATTAACAGGTACCGAAATAAAGTGCTAATGTGCGTTTAAAGGTGACCAAAATGGCCCGATATGAAGGTTCTACACAATATCTACAAACAAATAATGCAATTAACCCTGTTGATGGCAGGGGAAAGGCACAGCGTATCCACACATGGCATTAAAACCGTGAAACAGCAGACCATGGAAGTGAAATTCTCTGATAGAGATCACAATGTAAACAATAATTACCATGGAAGCATGTAGAGACTCACTATGGATGCGTGCAAAGTCACTAGCAGGAGTTAGGACAAGGAGATATCAGTATAGAACGTACCTGAAGACATGGTGGTGAGTGGGCGTGGGGACCCTGAGCGCACAACCTGTGCGCTCAGGGTCCCCACGCCCACTCACCACCATGTCTTCAGGTACGTTCTATACTGATATCTCCTTGTCCTAACTCTTGCTAGTGACTTTGCACGCATCCATAGTGAGTCTCTCCATGCTTCCATGGTAATTATTGTTTACATTGTGATCTCTATCAGAGAATTTCACTTCCATGGTCTGCTGTTTCACGGTTTTAATGCCATGTGTGGATACGCTGTGCCTTTCCCCTGCCATCAACAGGGTTAATTGCATTATTTGTTTGTAGATATTGTGTAGAACCTTCATATCGGGCCATTTTGGTCACCTTTAAACGCACATTAGCACTTTATTTCGGTACCTGTTAATGTGTCATTATTTATAGACACTTTGGTGAACTGTGGCGTCTGTGACCCTGTGCTTCTCCGTACTCTTGTAATTCTGTAGTAGCTCCATCCTTTGTATTTTATCAATAAATTTACATTTTTTATACCATTCTCCACTTGTTAGTTTTGGGTTACCTTGGATGTCATACAAGTGGTATTTGTAAACTGTCTAGTCGACAGGTAGCCTTTTGTAGGTTAATTACATAGTAGAAGACCCCTACCCCGCTTATCCCCATTGTCTCCTGTGAATATAGAATAGTTACCATGACACTGACCGGACGCTTAGTTGCGTCACTTGTCATGAGACCATTGAGGGCGTCACTGATCATGTGACCGCTGTGCCGGACATGTGATCTATGTGAATCTCGTTTGGACACTCGCGCAACCGCAGTTACATGCGGAAGACGCCGACCACCACGGACTCATAGCAGTATGGGAGCCTTCGTACGAACACTTGGTATGCCTTATGTCATCATACACTGTGGTTGTTAATGTTATTTTAATTGATTATGGATATTGTATTACATGATTGTCTGTACCTGTAAAGGGGGAGGGTCTGTTGTTTGGAGCACACCCACTAATTGATTGGTATGGATACATACCCCTATAAAATGTAGTGTGAGTCACTTGTAAACTTTTATGTAGCTTGATAAAGACTGTATTGTCGAAACATTGCTGCTGTTACTTTGGTGTAATAAAGAACACTGAACTTAGAAGCTATTAGAGTGCCGTGACCTTCTTCATTTTCTTCATGGTAATTTTGGGGGTCTCTGAGGCCGAGACCTGATGCCACGAGCACCGCCGCAAGCTTTTGAGTTGATCCAAGTAAGTGGTGCTGTCCTACCATATATATTCTTTGGCTCTATACACCACCACAATGGATTTGCAATGTAACGAACAAGATGTGCTTTAACTGCAGACTGTCAGCTTTAATTTGAGGGTATTTACATCCAAATAAGGTGAACGGTGTAGGAATTACAACAGTTTGCATATGTGCCTCCCACTTGTTAAGGGAGGAAAAGTAATGGGACAGAATAATAATCATAAATCAAACTTTCACTTTTTATTACTTGGTTGCAAATCCTTTGCAGCCAATAACAGCCTGAAGTCTGGATTGCATAGACATCATCAGATGCTGGGTTTCATCCCTGGTGATGCTCTGCCCGGCCCTATACTGCAACTGTCTTCAGTTCCTGCTTGTTCTTGGGCATTTTCCCTTCAGTTTTGTCTTCAGCAAGTGAAATGCATTCTCAATTGGATTCAGGTCAGGTGATTGACTTGGCCATTGCATAACATTCCACTTCTTTCCCTTAAAAACTCTGGTTGCTTTTGCAGTATGCTTTGGGTCATTGTCCATCTGCACTGTGAAGCGCCGTTCAATGAGTTCTGAAACATTTGGCTGAATATGAGCCGATAATATTGCCCGAAACACTTCAGAATTCATCCTGCTGCTTTTGTCAGCAGTCACATCATCAATAAATACAAGAGAACCAGTTCCATTAGCAGCCATAGATGCCCACGCCATGACACTACCACCACCATGGCTCACTAATTAGGTGGTATGCTTAGGATCATAAGCAGTTCCTTTCCTTCTCCATACTCTTCTCTTCTTATCACTCTGGTACAAGTTGATCTTGGTCTCATCTGTCCATAGGATGTTGTTCCAGAACTGTGAAGGCTTTTTAAGATGTTGTTTGGCAAACTCTAATCTGGCCTTCCTGTTTTTGAGACTCACCAGTGGTTTACATCTTGTGGTGAACCCTCTGTATTCACTCTGGTGAAGTCTTCTCTTGATTGTTGACTTTGACACACATACACCTACCTCCTAGAGAGTGTTCTTGATCTGGCCAACTGTTGTAAAGGGTGTTTTCTTCATCAGGAAAAGAATTCTTAGGTCATCCACCACAGTTGTTTTCCATGGTCTTCCGGGTCTTTTGGTGTTGCTGAGCTCACCGATGCGTTCTTTCTTTTTAAGAATGTTCCAAACAGTTGTTTTGGCCACACCTAATGTTTATGCTATCTCTCTGATGGATTTGTTTTGTTTTTTCAGCCTAATGATGGCTTGCTTCACTGATAGTGACAGCTCTTTGGATCTCATCTTGAGAGTTAACAGCAACAGATTCCAGATGCAAATAGCACACTTGAAATGAACTCTGGACCTTTTAACTGCTCATTGTAATTGGGATAATGAGGGAATACCACACACCTGGCCGTGGAACAGCTGAGAAGCCAATTGTCCCATTACTTTTGGTCCCTTAACAAGTGGGATGCACATGTGATAACTGTTGTTATTCCTAAACCGACGGTCTGCAGTTAAAGCACATCTTGTTTGTTTCATTTCAAATCCATTGTGGTGGTGTATAAAGCCAAAAATGTTAGAATTGTGTCGATGTCCCAATACTTATCGACCTGACTGTAAATCTGGCAGTCTGTTCCAGCAAAAGAAGCAGAGTACCTAAGCTACCATATCCGGCATAGACAGACACCACCAGATCCATATTCACTATAATAGGATTGGACGGGTATCCGGCAGGTTTCGGGCATAAATGGCGGTATTCTGCCAGAAAAATACTTCTGCGTGCATTTATGCCGGAAACATGAAAGACCTCCTTATATTGAATGACAATATGGAGGTGCCTGCCTACGCCGAATACGGTAACTAGTCTGCTCCTGTGCCAGAACAGACTACCGGATATACATGTCACAGATGTGAACCTACCCTAATGTGTATGACCACATCTTATTATCGTTTTTGATTTGATATACAATAACATACTAAACAAATAGACAATGTTTTTCCTATTTTGGCAAACAGCTCAATTTTTTATTTTATGCAATATTCTAACTAAAATGGAATAAAAATCCTTAAAAAGAGCAACACTAATGTGTTTCCTTGGCACCTTTTTATGGTAATCCTTTAGTAATTTACAGATTATGAAATAGAGATAAATGAGTATAAACCCTTCACTGCAATTACTTTCTTGGCTTCACAATTAATAAGAGTTCTAACACCCAAGATCAACTGTCCCGTGACTTTTCCTTAATTTCATGCCACGTTCCAATAATGTAGATTCACAGATTTAATAGCGCTGTCAACATACATTAGCAAAACTTGATGGTCTCCAGGAGGCTGCCATAAAAACAGAGTCCATTTTTAATTAGAGCCATGCACCCTAGCACATTCCAAAACATGTATTAAATGGATATTTCTTGTTAAAAGCTTGTAGTTTTCTAACCTCACCAAGTCCAAATGAAGCAATGCAGACCAGCTCCGCAGCTGAACAAATGTATTTTCGTAGACTTCATCAGTCACAATCTGAGTGCACGTCTCTAGTGATGATGTTATGATAGGAAAAACATTCACTTGCCAGTTCAAGATTTATAGAAGACCTTATTACTGGACAAGGAAAAGTATGAGGCATAGGACACGGAAAGGGATCCAGGTCTCTGATTTACATTACGGAGGTGATATGTTAGAGCAGAGAGTAAGATGAAGAACACACTTTAATGAGTCGGCTTATTTTCCATTACAAATCCATGCATTTGCCAGGATCAGGCTTGCCTTTAAAACCGTTGTTTTTGAAAAATGAGCAATTTCAGAGCTTGGGAGATGGATTGTGAGCTGGAAGATCAGCTGTAGAAGGGGGTCTAATATTGATGAGATGACGTGGATTACAAAATCTTACAGTAATTTGTTTAACTTACGGAGATTCCAAGATGTAGGATCATTTCCTTTTTGAGATTAGAGGCTTCTGATTCATTTTTTTCACCTGGAGTCTGGGTGTTTGTAGAGGACATGGTTGTTAAATAAATCCTCTGTACTTGTACACGGTGTAATGCTGCACTTGAGTGTGGGAAAACAAAATTCCTATTTATAAAAAAGGGAAGGGAAGTTGATGCCTTTATACATCCATAGCAAACACACACAAAAAAAAAGACTTTGAATTTAAATGTCTCGGGACATCAAGTTCACCCCATTACATCACTATGTCAACAAACTATTTGAGCCGAGTTCTACTGGGAATCTATACTTACTTTTAGCAAAAAACAACTTCCTACAAAAAGTACAACTTCCTATAAAAAAAGTTGAGCCTTATGGATCAATGTGTCATAACTATAAACATTCAGGACACAAAAAAAATCTTAGTTTAAAATATTGAGAACTGGGAACAAAGTTCACTCAATGTCACAGAGTAGTAGACAGTTATAGGACTTTTTTTGCGTTCCGTATACGGGCCGTTTTATGCGTTCCGCATAAGGTCCGTATATGGAATCATTATTTTCAATGGGTCCGCAAAATATGTGGACAGCACTCTGTGTGCTGTCTGCATCCATTGCTCCATTCCGTGGCCCCGCAAAAATTATGAGTCCTGTCCTATTCTTGTCCATTTAGACAAAGAAGATTATAGCACTATATTAGCTAAATTGCTCTATATTCTTTTTTTTCAAATATTCGCTATATTGCTATATATTCTTGTTTTAGAATATTACAAATATTCGAAAAAAACTAAGTTATAGCAATATAGCGAATATTTGAAAAAAAACCAATATAGAGCAATTTAGCTAATTTAGTGCTATAATCTTCTTTGTCTAATAGTTGTAATTTTTTTCTCATCTGAAGTTCAGATTGGAAAAAAATTACAACTATAAAAAAAAGATTATAGCACTATATTAGCTAAATTGCTCTATATTCGTTTTTTTCGAATATTCGCTATATTGCTATATATTACGAATATTCGAAAAAACTGTTATAGCAATATGGCGAATATTCAAAAAATCGAATATAGAGCAATTTAGCTAATATAGTGCTATAATCTTCTTTGTCTAATAGTTGTAAGTTGAAAAATTCGCAAGAAAAATTCGAATCCGAAAAGTCGAATTACGAAAATTCGCATATTACACAAAAAAATCGCATATTACACAAAAAATCGCGGATTTTCGAATTTTTGAATATTCAACGAATATTCTAAAAGATATTCGCGAAATATCGCGAATTCGAATATGACCCCTGCCGCTCATCACTATGCGCTGTTGTGGAAGGGACCCAATGCGTGAAAAGGCAGCCCGATGCCGTGCAGAGGCTGCCCAATGCCTTGCACGGCATCGGGAACTACCTTCTACGGGTGCCGAGGAGATCCAGCCTCAGACTGGGTCTCCTAGGCAGCCTGTTAGGCCTCTTTCACACGGGCCTCATGTTTTTGGCCCGGATAAGATGCGCGATTTTTCAGCGCGAGTGCAAAACATTGTAATGCGTTTTGCACGCGCGTGAGAAAAATCGGCATGTTTGGTACCCAAATCAGAACTTCTTTCACAGAAGTTCGGGTTTGGGTTAGATGCTGTGTAGATTATATTAATTTCCCTTATAACATGGTTATAAGGGAAAATAGTAGCATTCTTAATACAGAATGCTTAGTACAAGAGGGCTGGAGGGGTTAAAAAAAATATTAAAAATAATTTAGCTCACGTTAATCCACTTGTTTACGTAGCCCGGCTTCTCTTCTGTCTTCATCTTAAGGAATAGGATTTTTGATGATGTCACTGCGCTCATCACATGGTCCATCATATGATCTTTTACCATGGTGATGGATCATGTGACGGACCATGTAATGAGCATAGTGACGTCACCACAGGTCCTTTTCCTGTGCACAGAAAAGAAGAAGACAGAAGAGATGCCAGCTGCGCGAACAAGTTGATTAAGGTGAGTTAAATTATTTTTTATATTTTTTAAACCCCTCCAGCCCTATTGTACTATGCATTCTGTATTAAGAATGCTATTATTTTCCCTTATAACCATGTTATAGGGGAAAATAATAATGATCGGGTCTCCATCCCGATCGTCTCCTAGCAACGTGCGTGAAAATCACACTGCAACCGCACTTGCTTGCGGATGCTTGCGATTTTCACGCAGCCCATTTACTTCTATGGGGCCTGCATTGCGTGGAAAATGCACAAAGAGGAGCATGCTGCGATTTTCACGCAACGCACAAGTGATGTGTGAAAATCACCGCTCATCTGCACAGCCACATAGAAATGAATGGGTCCGTATTCAGTGCGGGTGCAATGCGTTCACCTCACGCATTGCACCCACGCGGAAATCTCGCCCATGTGAAAGGGGCCTTAGTGTATGACTCAGTGTCATGCACTAACAGGCAATGCATTACAATACAGATGTACATATTGTAATGCACTGCAGAGGGAATCAGACCCCCAAAAGTGAACATTAGAAATAAAGTTAAGAAAAAAAAAGTAAAAAAATAACTGTTTTTAATAAAACTAATAAAGAAATAAAATTAATAAAGTAAAAAAAGAAAAAACGCCCCTTTCCCCTTATTTTATAATAAAAAACAGAAGAAAAAAACCCCACACATATTAGGTATCACTGCGTCCGTAATGACTGGCTCTATAAATATATCACATGATCCCCATAGATGCCCCCCAATCATGTGCCAGTAACAAGAGGCCCCCCTAATGTGCCAGTAACAAGAGGCCCCCCTAATGTGCCAGTAACAAGAGCCCCCCAATCAAGTTCCAGTAACAAGAGCCCCCCCAATCATGTGCCAGTAACAAGAGCCCCCCAATCATGTGCCAGTAACAAGAGCTCCCAATCATGTGCCAGTAACTAGAGCCCCCCAATCATGTGTCAGTAACAAGAGCCCCCCAATCATGTGCCAGTAACAAAAGGCCCCCCAATCATGTGCCAGTAACAAGAGCCCCCCCAATCATGTGCCAGTAACAAGAGCCCCCCTAATGTTCCAGTAACAAGAGCCCCCCTAATGTGCCAGTAACAAGATCCTCCCTAATGTGCCAGTAACAAGAGCCCCCTAATGTGCCAGTAACAAGAGGCCCTCCCCCTAATGTGCCAGTAACAAGAGGCCCCTCTAATGTGCCAGTAACAAGAGGCCCCCCTAATGTGCCAGTAACAAGTAGCCCCCCTAATGTGCCAGTAATAAGAGGCCCCCCTAATGTGCTAGTAACAAGAGGACCCCCTAATGTGCCAGTAACAAGAGCCCCCCCTTAATGTGCCAGTAAAACTATTGTACATATAAAAAAAATATAAACACTTATACTTAACGCCATGTCAGCGATGCAATGCAGGCTTCTTCTGGCCTATGTCCCGCGCTGTACGGCTCAGCCTATCAGAGGAAAGGGGAGGGACACGCCTCTACTTCCCCTGCCCATTCGCTCTGGGAGCACAGCCACCTGTATTGCTGTCCTGAGGACGGCGATACAGATGACTATGGAGATGAGTGCTTCCACCTCTGGCCGCCGCTTCCACCTCTGAGCAGCTCGGGGGGGGGGGGGGCAATTTCCCCATTGCCCCCCCCCCCCCCCTGGATCCACCAGTGCCTACACAAGATGATCGGCAAAATAAAATAAAAAATAGGGCGTTTATAAAATGGAGATACAAAAACCAAATTGTTGCTTTCAAAAATGTTTTATTATGTAAAACTGAAGCAAACATCATAGAAAGTAGACATATTTGATATCATTGTGTGCGTAACAACGTGCTCTATAAAAATAGCATATGATCTAACCTGTCAGATGAATTTTGTTAAAAATAAAAAATAAAAACAGTGCCAAAACATCCATCCATTTTTTGGTTACCTTGCCTCTGTAACCTTATCCCGTAGTTTCCAAAATGTGGTCACTTTTTTGAGTTTCTACTCTAGAGGTGCATCAGGGGGACTTCAAATGGGACATGGCATCTAAAAACTAGTTCAGCTAAATCTGCCTTCCAAAAACTATATGGCGTTCCTTTCCTACAGCATCATGCCGTGTGCCCGTACAGCAGTTCATGATCACATGTGGGGTGTTTCTGAAACCGCAGAATCAGGGTAATAAATATTGAGTTTTATTTGGCTGTTAACCCTTGCTTTGCTACTGTACAAAATGGATTAAAATGTAAAATCTGCCAAAAATTTGAAATTCTGAAATTTCATCTACATTTTCCATTAATTCTTGTGGAACACCTAAAGGGTTAATAAAGTTTGTAAAATCAGTTTTGTATACCTTGAGGGGTGTTGTTTCTAAAATAAGGTCATTTTTGGGTGGTTTCTATTATGTAAGCCTCACAAAGTGACTTCAGACCTGAACTGGTCCTTAAAAAGTGGGTTTTGGAAATTTCCCGAAAAATTTCAAGATTTGCTTCCAAAGCCTTCTAACGTCGCCAAAAAATAAAATGTAATTTTCTAAATGAAGTAGACATATGGGGAATGTAAAGTAATTACTATTTTTGGAGGTATTACTATCTATTATAAAAGTAGAGAAATTGAAATTTGCTAATTTTTCTAAATTTTGGGTAAATTTGGTATTTTTTTATGAATAAAAATGATTATTTTTACTTATTTTTACCACTGTCATGAAGTACGATATGTGACGATAAAACAATATCAGAATGGCCTGTATAAGTAACAGCGTTTTAAAGTTATTACCACATAAAGTGAAACGTGTCAGATTTGCAAAAAATGGCCTGGGCAGAAAGGTATAAACAGGTGTGGGGTTGAATGGGTTAATGTGACCTATAAACTGTACAACTCAATTGAAAAACAAACTGAAATCTTTTAGGTAGAGGGAAGAAAAAAATATAAAAATAAAATAATATGGTTGCATAAGTGTGCACTCCCTTAAACTAATACTTTGTTGAAGCACCTTTTGATTTTATTACAGCACTCAGTCTTTTTGGGTATGAGTCTATCAGCATGGCACATTTTGACTTGGCAAGATTTGCCCACTCTTCTTTGCAAAAACACTCAAAATCTTTCAGATTGCGAGGGCATCTCCTGTGCACAGCCCTCTTCAGATCACCCCACAGATTTTCAATCGGATTCAGGTCTGGGCTCTGGCTGGGCCATTCCAAAACTTTAGTATTCTTCTGGTGAAGCCATTCCTTTGTTGATTTGGATGTATGCTTTGGGTCGTTGTCATGCTGAAAGATAAAGTTCCTTTTCATGTTTAACTTTCTAGCAGAAGCCTGAAGGTTTTGTGCCAATATTGACCGGTATTTGGAACTGTTCATAATTCCCTCTAGCTTAACTAAGGCCCCAGTACCAGCTTAAGAAAAACAGCCCCTTGCAACCACCATGCTTCACTGTGGGTATGGTGTTCTTTTGGTGATGTGCAGTGTTGTTTTTGCGCCAAACAAATCTTTTGGAATTATGGCCAAAAAGTTCAACCTTGGTTTCATCAGACCATAACACCTTTTGGGAGACATGCTTTTGGGAGACTTCAGATGTGTTTTTGCAAAATGTAGCCTGGCTTGGATGTTTTTCTTCGTAAGAAAAGGCTTTCGTCTTGCCACTCTACCCCATAGCCCGGGCATATGAAGCCTCCTAGACCAGTTTTCTTCTCGTCTTTTCATAAATTTTGGAGGGACGTCCAGTTCTTGGTAATGTCACTGTTGTGTCATATTTTCTCCACTTGATAATGACTGTCTTCACTTTTGACTGATACCTTTTAACAATGAGATCCCTCTGATGCTTTGGAAGCTCTCTGTGGACCATGGCTTTTGCTGTGGGATGCGACTAAGAAAATTTCAGGAAAGACCAACTAGAGCTGCTGAACTTTATTTGGGATTAATCAGCGGCACTTTAAATGATGGCAGGTGTATGCTGACTCCTATTTAACAGGATTTTGAATGTGATTGCTTAATTCTGAACACTTAATTATAAGAGGGTGTGTACACTTATGCAACCACATTATTTTTGTTTTTTTTGTTTTCTAACATCATGTTTTTTTAACATCATGAGCATGCGAAGACTCCTGTACTATTAAAATATAAAAATATTTATCCAATACAGCAAACGGCGAAACATAAAAAAGTCAAAATGGCCGATTTACCAAAAATGGTAAATCGGCCATTTTGACTTTTTTATGTTTTGCCGTTTGCTGTATTGGATAAATATTTTTATATTTTAATAGTACAGGAGTCTTCGCATGCCCATGATGTTAATTTTTTTTATAATTTATGTATTTAAAGTTTGGGGAAAGGGGGATAATTTGAATTATTATATTTTTTTTTACACTTTTTAAAAATTCCGCCCAGGGAACTATAGCAAGCAATCATTAGAATGCTTCTTTCATAGACTCCAATGCATTAGCATTGGAGTGTATTATAATAACACTAAGGGGGAGATTTATCAAACTGGTATAAAGTAGAACTGTTTTTGTTGCCCATAGCAACCAATCAGATTCCACCTTTTATTTTTCACAGCTCATTTGGAAAATGAAAGGTCGAATCTGATTGGTTGCTATGGGCAATTAAGACAATTATACTTTACATCAGTTTGATAAATCTCCCCCTAAGTTCCTATGGAGCCCTACCACAGACAAGCTCTTCATAGGAACTAATGTGCTGCAGCCCTGTACCACTCCTAAGTACAGGGGCTGCTGCACACACAGTCTGGCTCCCCTGATCTCGCCATTGAGCACTGTCGAGAGCGTGCACTAACTGTCTTTAACTTCCACAATGCCTCGGCTATTGTCCGGTGAGGTGAGCATAGGAAGAGTGCAGGGAGACTTATTCTGCGTCAGTTTTATTTATTTATATATTTACTTATTCCTAAATCAGCCATAAACTCAGATATGTAATTCAATACCAATAAGATGGAATCCTTTATTATTCCGGTGCCAACGTGCCAACCAATACCATCCAGTCTGCACCCCTTAGGGGGGCCAGGTCTTAATGATGACCATCCTCATCTTTTGCAGGCTTTACTTCTTCTAAATCATCCATGTCCTAGAAAAGTCAGCAAGATGCAGAGAGAGGAGGAGCTGAATGTTCCTGATGACATATTTTCATCGATATTAGATGTTGGGGAAAAGGAGGAAAAGCAGATGGCAGGAGAAGGGCTCCCATCTGTAGTGCAGGAGGGTGCTGGGGTTGGAGAAGTGGGTATGCCAGAGCTGATTAATATTCTGTATTTACTGTCAACCTGCAGGAGATTGCAGGCCAGAACAGTAATAACATGCATATTGTCCCCCCAACCTAACCAGCCAAACCCAATAACAGCAACAGCCCCATTTAAAGGTGCCGCACAGCCATTAACAATGAAGGACTATACAGTGCGGTCTTTATTATTAAATGAAAGGCAGCTGTAGGCTAATTGGCCGCATGGTTCTTAACTGCAGCATGATTGCAACCCACCCGCAGCACAGCCGCTACTTGTGGCCGCACCGTAAGGCCTCCTGCACACGATCGTATGGTTTTGCGGTCCGTTTTAAACTGATCAATTTTTCAGTAGTGTTTCCGTTCCGCTTCCGTTTTGTTTTCGTTTGTGATTCGTTTTTTGCGGATCGCAAACGGAAACAGAAGCATACAATAATGTTTAAACAGTAAGTACATAAAAAAATTGGTCTGGGCATAACATTTTCAATAGATGGTTCCGCAAAAACGGAACGGATACGGAAGACATACGAATGCATTCCCTTTTTTTTGCGGAACCATTGACTTGAATGGAGCCACGGAACGTGATTTGTGTGCAATAATAGGACATGTTCTATCTTTGAATGGAACGGAAATATGGAAACGGAAAGTACCTTCCATTGTTTTTGCGGACCCATTGAAGTGAATGGTTCTGCATATGGACCGCAAACGAAACACAAAAAAACAGAATGTGATTTGCGGGTAATAATAGGACATGTTCTATCTTTGAACGGAAATATGGAAACGGAATGCATACAGAGTACCTTCCGTTGTTTTTGCTGACCTATTGAAGTGAATGGTTCCGCATACGGACCGCAAAAGGAACGCAAAAAAAGGGAACGGAAACGGAAAAAAAAACATTCGTGTGCAAGAGGCCTAAGGGCTTGTTCACACGACCGTTGCCCCTCTGTACCCATGCTTTGGACCGCAAATTGTGGTCCGCAATGCATGGGCAGCGGCCATGGGGCTGCCACATGCAGATCGCGACCTCATTCACTTAAATTGAGTCCGCAATCCATCTGTTCCGCAAAAAGATAGAGCAAGTTCTATCTTTTTGCGGTGCAGAGGCACGGAACGGAACCCACAGAAGCACTCCGTAGTGCTTCCGTAGGGTTCTGTTCCGTGGTTACGTTCCACACTGCATCTCTGGATTTGCGAACCCATTTAAGTGAATGGGTCCGCATCCGTGATGCGGAATGCACACGTCCGGTGCCCCGTGTATTGCGGACCCACCGTATGCGGGCCGCAATACGGCAACGGAGGGACAACGGTCATGTGAACAAGCCCTAAGGCCTCATGCACACAACCGTATGTATTTTGCGGTCCGCAAAAAACAGATCTGCCAAAAATACAGATGACATCCATGTGGATTCCGTATTTTGTGGAACGGAACAGCTGGCCCCTAATAGAACAATACTATCCTTGTCCGTAATGCGGACAATAATAGGACATGTTCTATTTTTTTGTGAAACGGAAATATGGACATACGGAATGCACAGAGTACCTTCTGTTTTTTTTGCGGACCCATTGAAATGAATGGTTCCATATATGGTCTGCAAAAAAAATGCAACAGACACGGAAATAAAATACGTTTGTGTGCATGAGCCCTAAGGCAGAGTGTCCTGGGTATACCTGATTATAGCTATTCTTGACAAATAAATTCAGGACGGATCAAATTTGTTGGCTAACTTCGGCGAAGTTGCCAAATCGAATTTTTCAAAACTTCGCTCATCTGTAATACCAAATATGTAAAGGGGATTTTATTTTTGCAATTTTGTCCATGAAAAAGCATTTTTTAAAGGTAAAGGGTGCGTTTTTTTACTTGGAAATGTTCCTTTATTTAATAAACTTTTATTTATTTTTACTATTCATTATTCCCACAAGGGGACTTTGACAGCCAATCTTCTGATCGGTTCTATAATGATACACTGTGAGTATGATACTGGCATTGCATTGTTCTGGCACTGCCTGAAAGGCCTACACTGCAGGCAGATCTGGGGCCTTCATTAGCCCCCTTGCCGCCATACTAAGACATCAGCAATCCAAGGTCTTGATACCTGAAAGAGGGGTCCCTCTCCCTCTAAAGCACTTAGATCCAGCAGTTGCTGTTGACTGTAGTATGTAAGGGATCAACCGGCAGGGATCTGTGCTTTATTTTCCAGAGGATTCACTTTTATTCAGTACTACTAGCTCACAAAAGGGGTGCCCTACCCCAAGGTAAGATAATGTAAATAGCAGTGAAGGGTGAGCGAGCACTCATATCATCTGGACCATAATGGATATATAGGATATATATTTATTAGGAGGGTTATACATGCAATAAAAATCTTCACATAAGATGCATATATCAAACAAATGATAAATAATAAAACACTAGTAAAATACAAATGGTACCAAAATTAAAAAGATTCACTGATGTGGGAGTGGTGGAGTGCACTCTTATCCCACACAAAGTAACAAGGATTGTTAGTATTGTTGAAAATGTCACTTTCCGTAACTTGCTTGCTATAATAAGCAACCCTTGTTAGTGAATTAGACTTGGTTTGCGAATGTTTCAAATCACCAACATAGGAATATACCGCTCTTTATGTTTGTATTGCAGGTCACTTAAGCCAATGACTGCGCATAGATAATAGTCCATGGTAAGGAGTATATGCAGTCCTACCAGAGTTCACTGTTATAGTTGCCTTTCAGCTGTTGTAGTAACTACCAAGGCCAATTCTCTAAGTCACGTTATCGCGGTCTTATGTCCGTATAATGGTGATATATAATCACTTTATGACAGTTGTTCTTTATGTCATTTTCTGTATGCCAATGTATATATTGATTTCTGACCTTAAACAGCTCTTGACTATGCGCTATACAGTAACTTTGCAGTGCTTTTGTGCGCCCCAGTATCGCCCCACAGCTAAGTACACTGCCGTACCCATAGATCCTGTGCTATGTTTTCAATGGGGATGGTGCGATCATGTGATCTAATCACATGGCAGCACAATCCCTGTGACACGCATGCCACTTCCGGGTGCGTGACACGCACGCCACTTCCGGTCACAAGGCCGATAACCGGAAATGACGCATCAGCACACTCACCAGTGCTAACCGAATGCTCCGGTTCCCAGGCCTCGTTCTGATGACTGGACCCACCTACCACTTGGACCACATGACACCCTATCCACCGGCCATTGGTCACTAAGGATTATTAAAGATGGCGCATTCCACATGTAATTTAGCGCCGGCTGTATACACAGTGTGGTCCTCAGAGTGGTAAGTTACTTATCTTAACCGAGATGCACGGCAGTTTACTTTACTTCCTAGTCCCCCCATCCTACCTATCTCCAGAAGTCTCTTCTATTTCTTGAAGTTTTTTGCACTCCTAGGAGTTTCACTATTGTGTCTCTCCTATATACCAATTCATGTTGTCTCAGCCGTGTTGGATGGTGTGGCGCTTGGGGCTAGCCTGCGGCGGCTCCCTGCCGCTGGTGTGCCCTGACCGCCTCGCCTGCCAATATGAGCTTATATATGTACGTATATGACTCGCTGTCTTGCAGAAAGTATGTGTATTACTGTCACAATACATGTTGGATGGTGTGGCGTTTGGGGCTGACCTGTGGCGGCTCTCTGCCGCAGGTGTGCCCTGACCGCCCCGCCTGCCAATATGAACCTCTCTATATATGCTTGCTGTATCTGCAGAGAGTACATGCATTATCGTCACAATGTATGTTGGATGGTGTGGTGCTTGGGACTAACTTGAGACAGTTCACTGCCGCAGGTGTGCCCCGACTGCCCCGCCTGCCAATATTTGATATGTATCTATATCTATATGACTTGCTGCCTTATGGTTAGACCATTGTATTGATATATGTCCCTATGCGCTGGTGTACCCTGGGGCCATATGATCTTCCCTGGCCACAACATACACCACACATTAGCAATGATATACCCAGCAACGCTTTTATATGTGACTGTAACATCATCATATGTATCCTAGAGAGAGCCCTCGAATTATATGCTATACCAATTATTGGCTGTATAATTATGTAATTATTTACATGATTATGAGGACTTATATATGAAATTAATTTTTTAATTAATTTTTTCTTTCTGTAATATTATAATTTTCCTTTCTGTACATTATGTCTTGTCAGCCTGATGAAGGGCGATTATTAAGCCTGAAACGTTGCAACTGACATACCACCTATTCCGGCTGAAATAACATGAAATAAAATCATTATCTTTTCACTACCTAAGGAGTGCTGTCCTAAATATTTGTGAGATTTATAGTTCTGGAGGTGGAGCTTTAGAACACAACCTGGACGGGCACCCACCCTTGCCATTTTATGAATAGAGTGCTGTGGCCCATTTTCCTATAAATACTAGAAATACTCCACCACTGCCCACGTGCACCACTCTTGGCATATTCTAGATGTCGTTCCTGAATGCAAACACACAACACGATACCAGTGGAGTGTTTTCGTTCTCCGAGGAGGACGCGAGAAGAATTACTTCTTCAATTACAGCATCAAATGAGTT
This sequence comes from Bufo gargarizans, assembly GCF_014858855.1. Lineage (NCBI taxonomy): Eukaryota > Metazoa > Chordata > Amphibia > Anura > Bufonidae > Bufo > Bufo gargarizans. The sequence goes on along the minus strand of NC_058084.1, from coordinate 85,440,743 downwards.
TTTAACAAACTCCAACCCAAGGGCTTCTGTGAATGCACTTGAGAAAATATACCGCAAAGCAATATCATTGGAGTTGCATATGGTAACCCTGGCAGAATATTATAAAAGGAAAATCATTCCACGAGGCCTCCGTTGCAATCTCCGACCTACCTTATTCTCAGAAGATCCAGAATTCTGTCTGCAGTTCGAGAGAATTCTCAATAAAGCGTCATTCGACATTATCCTCTTAACCCTAGAGAGTGCAAATAAAGAAATAAAAAAAAACAAGGAAGAGATCGCCACATTAGAACAGAACCTCTTCCGAGAAATACCAGCAGATGAAGCAACATCTATCCGTACTAACCAGACCCAGAAAAACAATCAATTCAGACGTACCCTAGAGGAACGTAAGAAGTCCAAGTTCCAGAGAGACGTTAAGGACTATTCTACAAACCAGGTATACCGCACAGTATCAAGAGATTTTCCAGCTACAGATACTGTACCTCCCTTCACGTCGGGATCCTCAAGTACAAGTGAGGCCGATTTTTTAGACGGAGCCACTGGCCGATACAGAGGCAGAGGCCGCCAAGGAGGGCGGGGAAGAAACACAGGAAGAGGAAGACCGAATTTTCGTTCCCAGTCCCGGGACCCGATCCGAACCAGGTCCACGTACAGGAACTAGACCAAGATCCCTATAACCCAGAAGACCTGACCATTAATTTATCCAAAAGAAACCTCTCCACAGACGAAAAATCAGCTCTCAACCTGGGCCTGGGCTTTGTTCCTACTAGTTTTTCCAACCCATATATACTGGATAAAGAGATGTCCCGCTTCTTTCGTGCCATTAGACTAAGGGCCTATCTGGAAATTGAAAAACCAAGCTGGATGAAAGAACAACCACTCCCCACCTCACCATTCCAAACACGAACCAGAGGATGTAAGCCTCCAAGCACTTATATGCCTCCTAAAAAATACGAGATGATTGAGAGATATATATCTAAAGTCCAGGACGAGATGACCAGCCTTGAAAAGAAATCATCCATGAAAAAGGTGAGATTTAACCTATCTAGGGGCCAAAAAGGTGCATTAAAAGATCTGGCTAAAGATAGGAATATAGTAATCAAACCAGCCGATAAAGGCTCGGGTATAGTTATCATGGACCGTCAAAAATATAAAGACGAAATCCTGGGACAATTGAGGGAACATGGTACCTACCAACCACTGGATCAGGATCCCACAAGGAGGTTCCTTACAGAACTATCCGAAATCGTGGGACTTGCCCACACCAATGGGCTCCTCACAAATAAAATGGTTGATTACCTGATCCCTCAGTATCCCTGGATTCCAGTAATCTATACACTTCCTAAGGTACACAAAGATAAGGAGAATCCTCCTGGAAGACCTATCGTCTCTGGATGTGATTCTGTTTTTCAGGCAGCAGCAAAATTACTGGACAACCTATTGCGACCCTATGCCCTAAGTGGCAGGTCGTATATCCAGGACACTACAGACTTTCTAAATAAAATCAATAAGGTCCAGCTTGGAGACAATGACCCTTATTTGGTAACTATGGATGTAACTAGTCTATATACTAACATTCCAACAGACGCAGGAATTGAATGCGTTAGGGCTGCCTTATCTTTAGAGGCAGAGTTTTCTCCGGTCGAACAGGAATTCATACTGTCCCTACTGACTTTTGTCCTCAAACGCAATTATTTTCTTTTTGAGGACCAATTTTATTTGCAGACATCTGGGACAGCGATGGGGTGTAACGTAGCACCTACGTTCGCCATCATCTATATGAATTCATTTGAAGAAAAGGTTGTATATCCCCATGCCATGTTCAAGGATCATGCACATTGTTGGGTTAGATATATTGACGATGTCTTCTGTATTTGGCAGGGTACGGAGGAAGATCTTCTGACCTTCCATCGGGACATCAACACCGGCGCATCCAGCATCTCTCTTTCTCTGAGCTCCAGTCGGTCCGAAATCTCTTTCCTTGATGTCTGCCTTAAGGTAAGGGACAAAATCATCACCACTGATCTATACACCAAACCCACTGATAGAAATAGTCTGTTAAGGTTCAATAGCTTCCATCCCCCAGGTCTGATTAGATCTCTACCACGATCCCAATTAATGAGGGTCAAACGGATTGTATCCGACCCGTCCATATTGGACCAAAGACTTAGTGAGATGTCATCCAAATTCAAAACAAGGGGTTTCCCGTCCCACATTCTAAACGCACATACCCAAAAAGTAGCGGAGATCCCGAGGAACAACCTCTTGACTTCTAAGGCACGTTCCGAAAAGCTTAGCCTGAAACGCATTCCGTGCGTAACTACATTTTCACACCAGAGCATGGAGATTAAACAAATTATTAAAAAACACTGGCACATCCTTACTAACAACTTCCCCAATGTCTTCAGAGACATGCCACTCATGTCCTATAAAAGAGCCAAAAACATTAGGGATTTACTAGTTAAATCTGACATTGGGAGTAACAAAGGCTCCGGAATCCAGACCACCATCACAGGTTCTCCCATCAACGGCACATACCCGTGCCTCTCATGTGCCCAGTGCAGTAGTGTCAGTAAAGGCCCTACTTTCACCCACCCCTCAACAGGCAAAATGTTCAAAATTCAAGGCCACTTTTCATGCCAGACGAGTTTCAGTCGTATATTTGATTTAGTGCCCCTGCGGCCTCGGCTATGTTGGTCAGACCATACAAAAAATCAAAGAACGGATCTCCCAACATAAATCAAACATCCGTACCAAAAAACTGGACGCCCCTCTTGTTGAACACTTTTTAGAACATAAACATGCCATCAGTCAACTACGTTTCCAGATAATTGACTGGATTCCTCCTCTTAGAAGAGGGGGGGACCGTCAGGCAGTACTACGGGAAAGAGAGATGTCCTGGATCCGTCGGCTATCTACCCTACAACCGGTTGGGTTGAATAAGGATTACCTTTAGGCTTATTGTGTAAATAGTTCATTTCAATATAATTTATATGTGTTCTATACATTTGTCTTTATAGGACCAGAACTGTTCAGTAGCTGATGGTGACTTCAGCAAAGCACACTTTTACGGTCCCAAGATACGTCGCGCTGAGCATCAAAGGGTGCAGCCAAGACCACTCTGTCCGTCGTTCTACCAACCCATGGTAGTTTGTCCATATCCTACCTCTAGCTATACCATACTCTGGGTTAGAGATTCCCCTCTGCGTTTTTCAATGTGGACGCCCTATCCTACCCGGTCTACCTAGCTCCATGGCCACCCTTTTCTGTTGCCATGGTAACTATGTAACCTGGTCTTTTGGCAAAATAATTTATGACAGTTGTTCTTTATGTCATTTTCTGTATGCCAATGTATATATTGATTTCTGACCTTAAACAGCTCTTGACTATGCGCTATACAGTAACTTTGCAGTGCTTTTGTGCGCCCCAGTATCACCCCACAGCTAAGTACACTGCCGTACCCATAGATCCTGTGCTATGTTTTCAATGGGGATGGTGCGATCATGTGATCTAATCACATGGCAGCACAATCCCTGTGACACGCATGCCACTTCCGGGTGCGTGACACGCACGCCACTTCCGGTCACAAGGCCGATAACCGGAAATGACGCATCAGCACACTCACCAGTGCTAACCGAATGCTCCGGTTCCCAGGCCTCGTTCTGATGACTGGACCCACCTACCACTTGGACCACATGACACCCTATCCACCGGCCATTGGTCACTAAGGATTATTAAAGATGGCGCATTCCACATGTAATTTAGCGCCGGCTGTATACACAGTGTGGTCCTCAGAGTGGTAAGTTACTTATCTTAACCGAGATGCACGGCAGTTTACTTTACTTCCTAGTCCCCCCATCCTACCTATCTCCAGAAGTCTCTTCTATTTCTTGAAGTTTTTTGCACTCCTAGGAGTTTCACTATTGTGTCTCTCCTATATACCAATTCATGTTGTCTCAGCCGTGTTGGATGGTGTGGCGCTTGGGGCTAGCCTGCGGCGGCTCCCTGCCGCTGGTGTGCCCTGACCGCCTCGCCTGCCAATATGAGCTTATATATGTACGTATATGACTCGCTGTCTTGCAGAAAGTATGTGTATTACTGTCACAATACATGTTGGATGGTGTGGCGTTTGGGGCTGACCTGTGGCGGCTCTCTGCCGCAGGTGTGCCCTGACCGCCCCGCCTGCCAATATGAACCTCTCTATATATGCTTGCTGTATCTGCAGAGAGTACATGCATTATCGTCACAATGTATGTTGGATGGTGTGGTGCTTGGGACTAACTTGAGACAGTTCACTGCCGCAGGTGTGCCCCGACTGCCCCGCCTGCCAATATTTGATATGTATCTATATCTATATGACTTGCTGCCTTATGGTTAGACCATTGTATTGATATATGTCCCTATGCGCTGGTGTACCCTGGGGCCATATGATCTTCCCTGGCCACAACATACACCACACATTAGCAATGATATACCCAGCAACGCTTTTATATGTGACTGTAACATCATCATATGTATCCTAGAGAGAGCCCTCGAATTATATGCTATACCAATTATTGGCTGTATAATTATGTAATTATTTACATGATTATGAGGACTTATATATGAAATTAATTTTTTAATTAATTTTTTCTTTCTGTAATATTATAATTTTCCTTTCTGTACATTATGTCTTGTCAGCCTGATGAAGGGCGATTATTAAGCCTGAAACGTTGCAACTGACATACCACCTATTCCGGCTGAAATAACATGAAATAAAATCATTATCTTTTCACTACCTAAGGAGTGCTGTCCTAAATATTTGTGAGATATATAATCACTCGATATTGCGCTGGTAGGTAAAACTGATGCTAGGTAAAACAATTACAGGTTCCTACCTGTCTCCTGTTAGGTGTTCCGCTGAGACGTCCACGCTTGTATTGCACGAGGGGCGAGCGGTGCGAGGACCACTGAGGAAGGGGTGTAGACGCCCCTAAACGCGACTGGTAAAAAGGAAAAAGCGCCCACTAAATCAACAGGACCTCCACTAAAGACTGCATGGCCATGCGAAAATAACCCAAGCCAAATTAATCCAAGCCAAGGTACCATCACAACTTACGCCGCTGATAAGGTACTACTCCTGATTGCGTCATCTCGCGAGACTTTGCCGTTGCTAGCTTGCGGTGTGCGACGGAGGACGCCGAGGATCGCCTCGCACCGCTCGCCCCTCGTGCAATACAAGCGTGGACGTCTCAGCGGAACACCTTAACAGGAGACAGGTAGGAACCTGTAATTGTTTTACCTAGCATCAGTTTTACCTACCAGCGCAATATCGAGTGATTATATATCACCATTATACGGACATAAGACCACGATAACGTGACTACAACAGCTGAAAGGCAACTATAACAGTGAACTCTGGTAGGACTGCATATACTCCTTACCATGGACTATTATCTATGCGCAGTCATTGGCTTAAGTGACCTGCAATACAAACATAAAGAGCGGTATATTCCTATGTTGGTGATTTGAAACATTCGCAAACCAAGTCTAATTCACTAACAAGGGTTGCTTATTATAGCAAGCAAGTTACGGAAAGTGACATTTTCAACAATACTAACCATCCTTGTAAATTTAAATTTTATTAAATTTTTTGAATAATAAAGAGAAAAGAAAAACATTTTTTTACAACAATGTAAAATATGAAAACAAAGGATAAGCAGGTCCACAGGTAAATGTAGATATAAAGAAAGACTCATTCTGTTAGGAGGAAACCTCCAGATAGGACAGTGTCTTGTATGAGGTGTATCTCAAAGAGGTACTTAATGAATTGTTTATTAATCGAGTAGATTTGTCTAACAAACCCTGTGACATAAGGTGGAAAGATTGAATAACGCGCATATTCAAAACTGGTTTTGAAGTCTAAAAACAAAATCTGAGGTGTCTCACGCAATTTAAAGAGCATTGCTGAGTACCAAAAATAAAATTCTCAATAGTGGAGGGGCATCTGGACAATATTCTGGAGAGCGAACCAATTATAGGTGTTTTCAGATGTCATCCCACTATATGAGGTTGGTAATGTTAAATGGAGTAAAAGACGTCATTGCCTTAAGGTATAATATAAGGTTAAATTCGGATGAAAATAGAGAGTATCTGATGAACTGAGTACTTGATACTAATTGTCAAGTCCTCTAATTCCTCCAATGGTGTATTGGATGACCATGTTACCTGCTAATCCAGTACTATAGGGGGAGGTAAGGAAGGGAAGGGGGGAAAGGAGAATTAGTTGAGGGTGAGGAAGGAAGGGGAGGGGGAAGGAGGACAAACTAAAACAAATAACAAATAACAAAAAACATGTCACATGAATGATTTCTATCTGTTGCAAGAAATCTGAAATGATGGAAACTCCGTCAGTCTAGGTAAGTGTTGATCTTTTCAGAAGAAATAAAGCTGTTCCAATTGGACCATATTTCCAGGTATTTTTTAAATTTCCCAATGGAGGACCACTAGATTTTTTCGAAACTGCTTGTCAAGTTGATTTCCAATAACCACTCCTTTATCGTCGGGGTATCAGTACTCATCCAATACCTCGGAATTAGTGATTTAAAAGTGGTGATAAGAAATGGGAACAATCTATCTTTCAAAAGGCGATTGTCTTGTTACTTTTTGTGGGATAAGAGTGTGCCCAACCACTCCCACATCAGTGAATCTTTTTAATTTTGGTACCATTTGTATTTTACTAGTGTTTTAGTATTTATCATTTGTTTGATATATGCATCTTATGTGAAGATTTTTATTGCATGTATAACCCTCCTAATAAATATATATCCAATATATCCATTATGGTCCAGATGATATGAGTGCTCGCTCACCCTTCACTGCTATTTATAATTTTGAGTTGTCAGGTTAGGACTAGCACTATCAGTTCTTTTGGTGGTGAAATTCTTTAGGTTACCTCTTTCTTTTGTTTTAGGTTAGACTGGTTTGTATAATTTTAGATATATGACTGTATTTTTACTGTACATTTTGTTTCCCTAATAGTTTTGCAAGAGACATTATTTCAGGAGACATTGTAACTTTGCTTTTTACACTACTATTTTCAACATACAGCTCTTTTTATTCCATTTTAGGAGTAATCTGGATTTGCTTCTTTTTTTTATATTTGATGACTTTTGTTTTAATTTTCCCTATCACTACTTAGTTTTAAAAATAAACGACCTTAAATCTTGCAGGTGTCACACTAGCCACTAGGTCTAAAATATGTCAAGAGTTCCTATTCTGCACAGGTAACTTTTCAGTAGCCATCACATTATCATCACATGCAGGATTACAAAGCCTGATACTGCCTTTGTATGGATAACACAGGATCCACCATTCACAATAGGTGATGGTCATAGCTTAGAAGTCAGTGATGTCAGCTCCAGTCTATTGTGTCTATGACCTATGGTGGATGCTTAGGCCTTGTGGCCAGCCTGAAAACTGCATGATTTTAGGATTTAAAAATATATATATATATGTATATATAGCAAAGAAAACCACTGGCAGCACCACCCAGAAAGGTATAAAGAAAAAACGGGTGCAAAATCCAAGTATGGTAACAGGTGCTTACCCACTTTGGACTGCACTCGAGAGCGATTCTTCAATCAAATAGTGTCCGAGCCGAAACGTCGCTCTTTTCCACCACATTGGTGAATAAATACACACTATTTGATTGAAGAATCGCTTTGGAGTGCAGTCCGATTTTTTTGCTCTCTCTCTCTCTATATATATATATATATAGTGACATGGAAAATGTAAAAAATAAAATAAAATCATCAAAAATTCTGAAAAAATATGTTTGACATAAAAACTTGACTTTAAACAATAGGTTATTTTCTGGTGACACATTCGCTGTAAGGGTGGCACTGATGTCAAACATTTAACATCCTCATACCATACTTCTTTTTGCCTCTGTATATAATGTACATCATGCTGACAACTACTTGACCTTCCCAATGGTTAAGGAGCAGATGTAGTATGAATAGTTTAAATAATTGCACAGACGTGTTTACTTTGGGAGGAGAGAATTGTTCCTGGGCATCTTTTTATTCTCTTTTTAGTATTTGATGAGATGATATTACAACAATTCTTCAAAAACCAGTCGCTACACCAGTTCTCAAAGTAAGTCTTTTACATACTCAGTTCAGATATGTTTTTTTTTCAAATGTTTTAGAATTCTTACAAGACATCACTGTAATGGCCTCTATAATCCATGAGTGCCAGGAAGTTACACACGAAAAATAATGATGGTTTGGTATCAGGACAATTAGGGGCACAAAGGAAGGGGGAGGGGGAGAGGTGGCAGTCGCAGCCTGCACTTTTCCCTTGTGAAATCCAAAAGCCCCTGTACTGCATAAGAAGACACATTATAAGATGTAGGGTGCGCCCCTGGCCCACACATGTAAATTGGTTTAACTTGTTTAGTTATGTCATATCCAGGGGGCGGACACAGACAACGGAGGGCCCCTGTGCAAAGAATGTGCCTGGGCCCCCCCCCCCCCCAAGCCAAATTCGCAACCTAACCTATTCCGTCCTAACATTACTTATAGCAATACAAAACATACAGGGTAAGGCTACTTTCACACCTGCGGCACTACAATCCGGCCACCTGATCTGGCAGAAAATGCAAGGAATCAGACAGACACAAACCGCAGCATGCAGCGGTTTGTGTCCCGCTGATTCTCAGCATTTTTGCCAGATTGTAGCCGGATCTCTACCGTACCCTATTATAGTCAATTGGGCCAGCGGGCATTCTGTCTGCATCCAGCTGTGCTGGATCCAGTGAATTCCAGAAGAGAACAGCCTGCCAGAATCACTAACGCAGATGTGAAAGTAGCCTAATACAGGTCCACATACAGTACAGACCAAAAGTTTGGACACACCTTCTCATTCAAAGAGTTTTCTTTATTTTCATGACTATGAAGGCATCAAAACTATGAATTAACACATGTGGAATTATATACACAACAAACAAGTGTGAAACAACTGAAAATATGTCATATTGTAGGTTCTTCAAAGTAGCCACCTTTTGCTTTGATTACTGCTTTGCACACTCTTGGCATTCTCTTGATGAGCTTCAAGAGGTAGTCACCTGAAATGGTCTTCCAACAGTCTTGAAGGAGTTCCCAGAGATGCTTAGCACTTGTTGGCCCTTTTGCCTTCACGCTGCGGTCCAGCTCACCCCAAACCATCTCGATTGGGTTAAGGTCCGGTGACTGTGGAGGCCAGGTAATCTGGCGCAGCACCCCATCACTCTCCTTTATGGTCAAATAGCCCTTACTTTCAAAGTTTTCCCAATTTTTCGGCTGACTGACTGACCTTCATTTCTTAAAGTAATGATGGCCACTCGTTTTTCTTTACTTAGCTGCTTTTTTCTTGCCATAATACAAATTCTAACAGTCTATTCAGTAGGACTATCAGCTGTGTATCCACCTGACTTCTCCACAACGCAACTGATGGTCCCAACCCCATTTATAAGGCAAGAAATCCCACTTATTAAACCTGACAGGGCACACCTGTGAAGTGAAAACCATTTCAGGTGACTACCTCTTGAAGCGCATCAAGAGAATGCCAAGAGTGTGCAAAGCAGTAATCAAAGCAAAAGGTGGCTACTTTGAAGAACCTAGAATATGACATATTTTCAGTTGTTTCACACTTGTTTGTTATGCATATAATTCCACATGTGTTGATTCATAGTTTTGATGCCTTCAGTGTGAATCTACAATTTTCATAGAGAAAACTCTTTGAATGAGAAGGTGTGTCCAAACTTTTGGTCTGTACTGTACGTCTTCCATCCAGTGACGTCTCCTTTGATGTAGATGTTCTATGTCTTCATCTTCTCCTTTCAGACCAGACCGCTATGATGATTTCTTTCAGCCATCTCTTCTCTCTGCAGAGTTTGACAGACATCTTAGTTTCCTACTTTTCCATCATCCTCCCACCTTATGAACACCCCATCCTGCCACCTCCAATACTGTGCCCGCTGTGCTCCCTATACAAGTTACACACAGATAGTTCCCCTTCAATATTGGCACATAGTGTCCTAAAAAATAACTTTGCCCAGGAATCAGTGTCCCTGACACTAATAGTGTAAACATAATGTTCCCCAAAAATAATTGTGCTAAGCTGATACTGTGCCAGGGTGCCCCCCACAGTAATACTGCTCCCCAAAGTCCCACCAATATAAATATTTATCTACCAGACAACACATAGTAGTAATAGTGCCCCTACATTAATATTTTCTCACTGTGTCCCAGAAGTAATAATGCTCCCATAGTGCTCATACTAGAATTCTTGTTCCTCATAGTCCCTCAACTGTAATAAATCCCACCATAATGCCCCCGGTAGTAATAATTCTCTTTATAATGTGTCACATAAAAAAAAAGCCCTGTTGTGTGGCAGTATAAAAAATATCTCCTCTTAGTGCCCCCTCTAGAGACAATGTTCCCATAGTACCCTCATAATGTGTGCCAATGCCCAAAAAACCCTCTTAGTTCCCCCAGTTGAGACAAGGTCCCACTATAAAATACTTCTATATCGCGCCCCAATAGTGTGCCTCCTCTTACCCCCATGGTGCCTGACAATGTGCCAGTATAAAATTCCCCCATAATGTGTGCCCAGTAAAATTCCCCTATATAATGACCCCAATAGTGCTCCTCTCCCCCATCTCCATAGTGCCCTCTGTGTGTGCTAGTATATAAGATAGGGCCCTAAAAGTGCTCCTCCTCTCCATAGTGCCCCCATGTCTGCCCGTATATAAGATAGGGACCCAGAAGATGCCCCCATAGTGCTCCTTTCCTCCTTCTCCATAGTGCCCCCCATGTCTGCCAGTATATAAAATAGGCAGGCCCCCCATATGTCAATTGCTCAGGCCCCCCCCCCCCCCATATGTCACTTGCTCAGGACCCCCACGCCATATCAGTTGCTCAGGGGGACCCACCTCCCATATCAGTTGCTTATTTAGGCCCCCCATATGTCAGTTGCTCAGAAGGACCCCCCAATATCAGTTGTTTATTTATTCAGGCCCCCATATGTCAGTTGATCAGGCCCCCCCATATGCTCATTCAGGTCCCCCAAATGTCACTTGCTCAGGAACCCTAGTCAGGCACCCCCATATGATCATTCAGCCCCCCCCCCCCTCCCCATATCGTGGAGACAGACCCCCAGGGCCCCCATCAGACCTCAGATTAGACTAAAAATAAATAATTAAAACTTACCTCTCCTGCTCCGCTGCTCTCCGTGTCCTGATCTGAGTACCTGCCCTGCTGGTCTCCAACAGCCCGCACTGCACAGTCACGTGACCTGACTGCGTACAGCAGTCAGGCTGGAAGAGACCAGGGAGGAAGCGGAGCCGGAGGGGTAAGTAAGCGCCGATTTCTTGCATACTAGTATGATACTAGTGAGCGCTTCCAGAAGTGTTCACTAGTATGAATCGGCTCCCTCACACGCCGGGCCACTGTGCAGCTGAACCGGCTGCACCGGCTTATGTCCGCCCCTGGTCATATCAGGCAATGTCGTGCATCAGGTGCCAATTTTGTGTTACTGCCACTATAAGGAAATATATCTATGTGTAAGGGCTCATGTACGCGGCCATTGACGTCCGTGCCCGAATTGCGGTCTGCAAACAGCAGGTCTGCAATATACGGGCACTGGCTGTTTGTGCACCTCATCACAGATTCGGACCCGTTCACTTGAATGGGTCTGCAATCCGGAAGGTGCGGTTCGGATTGGAGGCACGGAACCCCACGAAAGCACTACGGAGTGCTTCCGTGAGGTTTCTGTCTGTGCCTCCGCACTGCAAAAAAGTAGTGCATGCACCACTTCTTTGCGGTGTGGACCGTCGGATGCAGATCGCGGACCCTGTTCAAGTGAATGGGTACTGCATCCACATACAGCGGTCCTACGGTCAGTGCCTGTGCATTGCAGACCGCAATTTGAGGTCCGCAGCACGCGCCCAGCCGTCACACATTCATGTGCATGAGCCCTAAGTAAGTGTATTTTTCTTGCAGGACTACATAGGGCTGAGATACATGATGGATGGCAAACCTTTCTCAGAGGGCTGGGTGGTTGGTACCATGCTGCTCTCTAGTACTAACCTATGTGACCTTTAATTTGGGTGTCTACGGTGTTCATCATACTGTGTTTAGAGCAAGTATATAAACTGGTACCCTTGTGTGTTGGTGCACTGTGCTTTCCTTGCAGAGTACTGTCACTTTACATAGTATCGTAAGAGATATCAATGATACTTTTCAGCACTATCATTAGACTATGAATTGCATATTAGTCAGTTTTCTAGGTACTTTTGAAAGCCTATCGTAGCCTATGAAAATGGAGGCTCTATGTATGAAATGAGTGTAATTCCTAAAAGAGGTTCTTCCACAAAGCATATTCTACTTTTTCAAACCAGCATCCGGATATGAATACCTTTGTAATTGGATGTAACTAAAAAATTTGTATAGCCAGTGAGCTATTCAATAAAATGTATCTGTATAGTATGTTCTTTCCCTCATTTCGTGTCCACCTCACTGTTGTTGTCGCACGTGCTCAGTTTAAATCATCAACTGCCACCTGCTATATGTTCTGTTAGAAGCTGTGGCAGTTACAGGGAGAGAGCTGCAGCAGAAAGGACACACTCCTGAGCTCCAAGACTGAAGATAATCCAGCAGAGCAATTTAGCAGTGAAGATGGAGATCTCTGGCTCCATGTGAGGTACAGGGCTGGTTCTAGCTTATATGATGTCTGATATTCATTTTCACATCAATCATTGCGTAACCCCTTTAAAGCATGAAGGGAGTCTGTCACCTCCAAATTTAGTTTCAAAGCGAGCACACTGCCATGTAAGGTAGGTGAACTCCCAGGCTATGAGCTATGCGCTGCAGCAAGGGACACGCCTAATACAAAAAATCCGTCCAATACAACAGACGGAGCTGCAGACACCGGAGCCTATACTGGGCGAATGGAGCGGCGTGCAGACATACTAGTAAGTGCAGGGGGACCCCTGGGCGCTGCTCTGCCCACTGATATACAAACTGGATTCCCAAAAAGTTGGGACACTAAACAAATTGTGAATAAAAACTGAATGCAATGATGTGGAGATGGCAAATGTCAATATTTTATTTGTAATAGAACGTAGATGACAGATCAAACGTTTAATCCGAGTAAATGTATCATTTTAAAGGAAAAATAAGTTGATTCAAATTTTCACGGTGTCAACAAATCCCAAAAAAGTTGGGACAAGTAGCAATAAGAGGCTGGAAAAAGTAAATTTAAGCATAACGAAGAGCTGGAAGACCAATTAACACTAATAAGGTCAATTGGCAACATGATTGGGTATAAAAAGAGCTTTTCAGAGTGGCAGTGTCTCTCAGAAGCCAAGATGGGTAGAGGATCACCAATTCCCACAATGTTGCGCAGAAAGATAGTGGAGCAATATCAGAAAGGTGTTACCCAGCGAAAAATTGCAAAGACTTTGCATCTATCATCATCAACTGTGCATAACATCATCCGAAGATTCAGAGAATCTGGAACAATCTCTGTGCGTAAGGGTCAAGGCCGCAAAACCATACTGGATGCCCGTGATCTCCGGGCCCTTAAACGACACTGCACCACAAACAGGAATGCTACTGTAAAGGAAATCACAGAATGGGCTCAGGAATACTTCCAGAAACCATTGTCAGTGAACACAATCCACCGTGCCATCCGCCGCTGCCAGCTGAAACTCTACAGTGCAAAGAAGAAGCCATCTCTAAGCAAGATCCACAAGCTCAGGCGTTTTCACTGGGCCAGGGATCATTTAAAATGGAGTGTGGCAAAATGGAAGACTGTTCCGTGGTCAGACGAGTCACGATTCAAAGTTATTTTTGGAAATCTGGGACGCCATGTCATCCGGACCAAAGAGGACAAGGACAACCCAAGTTGTTATCAACGCTCAGTTCAGAAGCCTGCATCTCTGATGGTATGGGGATGCATGAGTGCGTGTGGCATGGGCAGCTTGCATGTCTGGAAAGGCACCATCAATGCAGAAAAATATATTCAGGTTCTAGAACAACATATGCTCCCATCCAGACGTCATCTCTTTCAGGGAAGATCCTGCATTTTTCAACAAGATAATGCCAGACCACATTCTGCATCAATCACAACATCATGACTGCGTAGGAGAAGGATCCGGGTACTGAAATGGCCAGTCTGCAGTCCAGATCTTTCACCTATAGAGAACATTTGGCGCATCATAAAGAGGAAGGTGCAACAAAGAAGGCCCAAGACGATTGAACAGTTAGAGGCCTGTATTAGACAAGAATGGGAGAGCATTCCTATTTCTAAACTTGAGAAACTGGTCTCCTCGGTCCCCAGACATCTGTTGAGTGTTGTAAGAAGAAGGGGAGATGCCACACAGTGGTGAAAATGGCCTTGTCCCAACTTTTTGGGGATTTGTTGACACCATGAAATTCTGATTCTACATATTTTTCCCTTAAAATGGTACATTTTCTCAGTTTAAACTTTTGTTCTGTGATTTAGGTTCTATTCTGAATAAAATATTAGAAGTTGGCACCTCCACATCATTGCATTCAGTTTTTATTCACGATTTGTATAGTGTCCCAACTTTTTTGGAATCCGGTTTGTAGTTAGTTTTTAGTTTGTAAACTAGTGAAAGGTCCTCTTTAAGTTCATATCTGGTGATGAACCAATGCAGTTGGGGGGAGCTATACAAAAATATTGTGGTGTTTGCAATTGATTCCGCTCGACTCACACAAAAATGTTTGTTATAAATGGTGCAGGACATCCGTCTAAAAGTGGGTAATTTTCATCAAGAATCCATTTTGTATTTTGTGCTGGAGGGTCTGCCTGCTCCCTTGGTGCTAGGTTTACCATGTTGAAGCAAACATAATCCTACAATCGATTGGCAAGTGAGACAGATTCTTGATTGGGGCATCGCATAGATAACTGTCTTAGCACATCACTTTCTGTTGTAACCACTAAAGTTATACCTTCGTTTATTTCAGATTTTTCTGATGTATTCTCTGAAAGGGGAAACCAGGAGTTACCTCCACATCGGGAGTATGATTTTCCCGTCAACCTTGTTCCCGGAGCTAGGTTGCCCAAGTCTCGGTTGTATAATCTTTCTGAACCCGAAAGAGCAGCCATGCGAGAATATATCACTGAGAGTTTGGCTAGAGGTCATATTAGACCATCCAAATCCCCAGTGGATGCAGGGTTCTTCTTTGTTAAGAAAAAGGATGGAACTCTTAGGCCATGTTTGGAATTCCGTGAGCTTACTGTCCGTGATCCTTATCACCTTATTTTGATCCCAGATTTGTTCAATCAGATTGTCTGAGCCAAGGTGTTCTCTAAGTTGGATTTGAGGGAGGCATATAATCTAGTAAGGATCATTGAGGGGGACGAATGGAAGATGGCCTTTAATACCCCTGAAGGTCATTTTGAGAATATGGTCATGCCTTTTGGGTTAACCAACGCTCCTGCGGTTTTTCAACATTTCATCAATAACATCTTTCATCTGGTAGGCAGGTTTGTTGTGGTGTATCTGGATGACATTCTAATTTATTCTCCTGACATGGAGACACATCAGTATCACGTGAGACAGGTGTTACAGATCCTAAAAGAGAATAAACTGCATGCTAAGATGGAGAAGTGTGTATTTGCAGTTCCGGAAATGCAATTCCTGGGTTACCTACTCTCATCTTCAGGTTTTCGTATGGATCCTGAAAAGGTCCGTGCTGTGTTGGACTGGGATCGACCCGAAAATCTGAACGCGCTTATGCAGTTTATTTTGAACTACTCGACTGTTGTTAAACCTTTAACGGACATGACTAGGAAAGGTTAGGATGTCTCAGTCTGGTCTGATGCGGCATTCCAAGCCTTTGCAGCTGTGAAGGAATGTTTTGCCTCTGCTCCTATATTGGTGCAGCCTGATGTGTCACAGCCATTTATTGCGGAAGTGGACACATCCAAGGTAGGGGTAGGAAGCACTCAACTGCTGAAAGAAATTATGACGTATGTAATAGAGAGTTGCTAGCCATTAAGTTGGCTTTTGAGAAATGTCATTGGCTGGAAGGAGCATTTCATCCGATTATGGTGATTACCGATCACAAAAATCTGGCTTACCTGGAGTTGGCTAAACGTCTGAACCCAAGGCAGGCCAGATGGTCGTTGTTTTTTACCAGATTTAATTTCGTTGTCACCTATCGCCCTGGGATTAAGAACATCAAGGTGGATGCTTTGTCGCGTAGTTTTCCGGGGGGGGGGGGAGTTTAGGAAGATTCTGGTCCGATATTGCCTAAATGGGTGGTAATATCCACCCTTTATCCCAACCTTGAGGCAGAGGTGTGGGAGGCCCAGAGAGATGCTCCGGGGAAGTTGTTTGTTCCTTCCGAATTGCAATACAATATGTTTGAGGAACATCACTGTACAGTTCTTACAGGACACCCTGGGAGCAGATCCATGGTCAATCCTATTTCTCGTAGATTCTGGTGTCCGGGGTTGCGTAAATGTGTTGAGGCTATGTATCGGCTTGTGGTACTTGTGCACATGCTAAGTGACACATACTCGGCCTTCAGGATCTGTACTTTCATTGTCCATCCCGTCCCGACCTTGGACTCATTTATCCATGGACTTTATCACAGCTCTGCCAAATTCCTCAGGAAAAACTATGATTTTGGTGGTTGTTGATCGCTTCAGCAAGATGTCACACTTTATAGCATTACCAGGTCTACCTAATGCTAAAACTCTCGCACAAGTGTTTGTCGATAACATCGTGAAGCTACATGGTATTCCCTCTGATGTGGTGTCTGATAGGGGACGTTTTTTTTACAGATTCTGAAAACTATTCTGTACTCGTCTGGGGGTAAAATTGTCCTTCTCTTCAGCCTTTCATCCTCAGTCGAACGGACTAACCAGAATCTGGAGATTTATTTGAGATGTTTTGTCTCAGAGAATCAGAAGGAGTGGTCTTCATTTTTGTCTTTGGCCGAGTTTACCATAAAGAACCATAGGCAGGAGTCCACTGATAAGTCGCCGTTTTTTGGGGCATATGGGTTCTACCCGCAGTTTGGCACATTTTCTTGTACTGAGACTTCTAGTATACCTGAAGAGGAAATATTTTCCTCTTCTTTGTCATCTATTTGGTGGAAAATTCAAAATAAGTTTAAAAAACTGGGCAACAAGTATAAACGGATGGCGGACAAGAGACGTATGAGTGGCCCGGACCTCAGAGTGGGTGATTCTGTGTGGCTGTCCACAAGAAACATTAAAGGGCTTCTGTCACCCCCCAAAAGTCATTTTTCATTTTTGGGCTAATTAAAATCCTTACAGTGCGATTATTCAATATATAGTGTTCTTACATTTTTCTGTGCTTTAGTTTCTTTAAAAATGGCACTTTTATAATATGTTAATTACCTGGCTACCAGCAAGTAGGGTGGTTACTTGCTGGTAGCTGCTGCATCCTCCTTTCAAAAAAACGCACCCTCCTCCTGTTGATTGACAGGGCCAACGAGCGCTCTCCTCCTGCGGCGGCTACCAGCAAGCAACTGCCCTACTTGCTGATAGCCAGGTAATTAACATATTATAAAAGTGCAGTTTTTAAAGAAACTAAAGCACAGAAAAATGTAAGAGCACTATATATTGAATAATCGCACTGTAAGGATTTTAATTAGCCCAAAAATGAAAAATGACTTTTGGGGGGTGACAGAAGCCCTTTAAGTTAAAGGTACCTTCTTGGAAGTTGGGTCCAAGGTTTATTGGTCCATATAACATCTATGCTATTATTAACCTGGTAGCCTTTCGTCTTGAACTTCCGCAGGCTTTAAAAATTCATAAACCAGCTGAACCGTCCTCCTTGCCTCCCACTCATGTCATGATGGATGGTTATCTTGAATTTCAAATCGCCAGGATAGTGGACTCTACAAATCCTCCGTAGATCCCTCTAGTATTTCGTTCACCGGAAGGGTTCCGGTCCAGAAGAGAAAATGTGGGTTCCAGCAGCTGACGTTAATGCCAGTCGCCTTGTAAAAGCCTTTTTACAGGGCTCATCCAGATAAGGTCGGTCCTGGGTGTCTGGAGGTCACCCGTAGAAGGGAAGGTACAGACACAGTCCCTCCTGTGACAGAGGTTAGAAGATCTGAGAGACTGGCTGCACGTTAGTTTATCTGACAGCTTATCTGTTTTCACTTGTTGCAGTGTAGTTGTTGGTAGTGACCAAACCTCTTGTCTCAGGTGTAGCTTGTTGTCATCACTGCTCCTCTATTTAGTCTGTACATACACTTCATACCATGCGGTTAATATTATCTGCCTGGAGTTGGAAGAGCTGGTGTGTTGTCCTCATCTGAGTTCCTGCTCATCTATTTTCTATTGAAGATGAATGTATATCCCTTTGTATTTTGTTTTCCCCTTTTGCTCATTGTTTCCTAGGCTTCAGGGAGACGCTGGTTCGTTCATCTGGGAAGGAACCACTGGTCTCAGACCTTGTCACTACACCTAGGGATTTTCAGGGTTTCTAGGGCCTAGGTATACGGTGTATAAATATTCCCACCTTCAGGGTCCATTCATACTGACAGGAGTCAAGGCTAGGTTTAGGGTTTCCTAGGTGGTAACCTTCTTCCTTTCCCTAGCCGTGAGGCCTAGTTTCGGGTCATTTTCCTTCTGTGTTCATTCTGGTGTTCCTCCCCTCCCCCTATATTGTGATAATATCAACCTAATGCAGGGATCAGCAACCTTAGGCACTCCAGCTGTTGTGAATCTACAACTCCCAGTATGCACATTTACTCGGCTGCTCTTGTAGCTCCCATAGAAATTAAAGGAGGATTCTGGGAGTTGTAGTTTCAGAAATTGCTGATCCCTGTCTTAATGTATTACTTATTATTTATACACAACATATCACACAATACACAACATATCACCACCATACAAAATTAACACCCATACCCCAAAAAATACATATTAAATCTGAAATAAAAAAGGTAAAAATGCTTTTTTATTAGCGAGTTGAATCAGTACATTCCTAAGTATCTGGTACCATGCTGCTATGTCAATAAAATTCATATCTGCAGGACATTCTTTTTGTGAACAGTATAAACAGGCAATTCTACCTATAAAACCCACTTGTTACAGTATATAAAGCTAATAGTTTCGGAAAAGTGCAGTGTTCCCTGAACATCAGGACGTGCAGCCTTCTGAGTGTACCTGATTAACACAGTGTCATAAAACCAGAATGGTCCTTAAACAGTAATAAGCATAAAAATGAATTATTTGTCTTCATGAAAAACTCTTTCTCTAAGGATTTCTGCTCCTTTGGAATACTTAATTAAATCAGAAGGTGAATAAAATCTATTGCTAACTCAGCTCATAAAAGTTAATGCTTTCCACAAAAGGGAAATTGTATTTGCAAAAAAATAAACCAAGAAAATATCTCTTTCTATTAAAGAAACAAAAAGGCAGTAAATACAAGATCTGTGGAGCGAAGCTCCAGAGATAGAGAGAAGAAAATAAATGAAGCTAAGAGCAGTGCAAATATTTAAAGGAACATTTTATGATAAACTAATACTATATTATGTTATACTTAGTGCAAGACCTCACAGAGTCATGGATGACTTCTATAAGTACTGGCCTTTAAAGGGAATCTGTCACCTGCTTTTACCATTTTAAGCTGTCACCACCGCTATGTTCACTAAAGTAGCTTATTTCCAGCAGTCTTCTTTTTACTTTATTTCGTTTTGTAGTTTTGATATAAAAGCGCTTTTTATGTTATGCTAATGAGGCTCCAAGGTGCCCAGAGGGGCGTTTTTTTCACTCTCCGGTGCACAGTGACGCCCCCTGCAGTGCCCAAGAATGCCTCCTGATGCTCAAATAACCTCCCACAGCCCCGGCAAACGATTCCGCCCCCTCCCCACGTCATAGTCTACCTTATAGAAATGCCCCGTCCTTCTTCCTGTCTGCGGCCACAAAACTCGGCAGGCGCAGTACCGCCTGCGCGATCATCAACGTCCTGAGGGCAACAGCGCCCAGGTTACATGACTGGGCTCGGCACATGCCCAGTGAGACTTTCAAAGTTGTTGCCCTCAGGAGGTTGATGATCACGCAGGCGCAGGCCGCAGGCGGTACTGCGCCTGCGTGAGTTTTCTGGCCGCAGACAGGAAGAAGACGTACCGTTCCTGAGATATTCCCCAAAAATGACCTGCATTAGCCAATAGAAGCCTGCAAGTCTTTCTCTTTATATCCCAACTGCCATACACACGGGTAACATACACACAGTTTTACTCTAGGTTTCCATATAAACCCAGCCATTTTTATTCACTGCTGTAGGTCAGTTTTAGGCTAGGGCTGCACAACGACATGTGTCATGCGACAATAGGTCACACAACACATAGGGCACAACTACACTGCTATGTGTGTCGTGCGACATTGATGTCGCACCAACGTCGCGCGACAATTTTTATCAGGGCCGTCTTTAATATTGATTGGACCCTGGGCAAAAATTTACTTGGGCCCCCTGGATCCCGCCTTCCCACACCTTAGCAGGCAATCACGCCCTTCACCACAACACACACACAAAAAATCCACACATCTGGTAGAGTCCATTGAATGACTGTAAATACTTTACAGTTCTGAAGACTCCAGCGGCTCAGGATCAGTGCTCTGGACAGCTGGGCTCAGGCTGGAAGTGGGCACCTCTCTGCAGGAAGGAGACCAGGGCTTGGCTCACCCTAGTGTTACAGTGCACCCCAGCACCCCACAGTATGCAGTATAGCACCCTATAGTATACAGCACTACACAATATGCAGTATAGCACCCACACTATACAGTACCCCACAGTATATAGTAGAGCAGTATAGCAGCCCACAGTATACAGCACCTCACAGTATAGCACTTCACCGTATGTGACGAGTAATATTGCTAGGTTACTGGTCACATGGTGATGATGTCATCTAAGGTCCTAGATCACAGCTCTAACACAGTACGATGCCTGGACTCAGTGCCGACAGGCATGGCATGGCAGCACCCCCTGTGTAGCTGACAGCCTGACACCTGAGGCAGCTGCCTTGGGCCCCCCAGGAGCAACTGGGCCCGGGGCAGCTGCCCCTTTTGCCCCTTGGTAAAGACGGCCCTGATTTTTGTAATGATAGTCTATGGTGTTGCACTGCGACAGGCAACATACTGCGACACGACAGTCACAGAAAAATCCATGGATGGATTTTTCGCGTCCCCTTGCCATCGCTTTACTTTGCCTCATGAGCAGTGCGCCCCTGCTCAAGAAATTCAGATTCTGCAATGTCATCATTTGATGTTGATGGGTTGTCACAGCAGCCAGGGGCCTAGGGAAGGCCCTGAGTAGAGATGATCTATATTTGAAGCCCAAATTAAGGGGCATTTTCAAGGGATTTTTTTTCAAGGGATTTTTCAGCGAATTTTTTTTCTGCCAGTTAAAAAAAACAGATAGCAACACATATCTTTCTTTTGGAATCTGTTTTTATTTTCAGATAAATAGATTTTTTTATTCTATTCCCTGAACATGATTATGGGGGAAGCTTTCTTGCCTGAGCTGTTCTTAACAAAATTTAGAGACTTATACTTTGCGGCAGCCCAATGGTCCATAGACACAATATACAGGAGGGGACCTTATTGACTTCTATGACAGAGTTTACTAGACATGTGCAGAGGTCAGGAGGGAGCAGTTTTGACAATGGCCAATGGTAAACCCTATGTGACCAGGATAGGGAGTCTAAAACAAAAGGAGATTATTCTGCCACTGGACAACCCTTTTACCCCCTTTCCACCTAACCCAGTTTTCGTTTTTGTCATATTGTATATTTTTTTGTTTTGTTTTGTTTTTTCATTTCTCTGTTGGAGATGTGTGAAGGATTTTTTATTTATTTTTTTGCCAAGTGAATTGTAGCTTTTATGCTTTTATTGGTACAATTTTGATATTCATACGATTTTCTGTGTACTTTTTATTCAATTTTTTAGAGAGTTGACCAAAAAACAATTCTGGCATTGTGATTTTTTTTTGTCGCAATACTAATCAATGTTTAGATTTTTTTACATGATGAGAAAATGGGAAACATTTTTTCCCGATAGGGAGTTTGATTATGTGATCGCTTATTGCTTCTGTATTGCAGTGTATTGTCATTTTTTTCCGCATCCCATTCCACCATGTCAGAGGCAGGGTATAATAGGTGTCCTAAAATGGCAGGCTGGGGGCTTTCGCTATTACAACCATAGTTGCCAATAGTCCTGATTTTTTTTCTGAATAGTTTCAAATTTTCAGAAACAACCTCAACTTGCCCCAGCTCGAAAATAGGTGGGCTTATGTTACCCCCTCCCAGAAGTAGGATGTATGAAGCAGGGAATATTGTCCAAGTTTACCAACACAATTGTTGGTAAGTATAGACAACTGATCAGAAACCTGTTATTGGATGAGATTGTGTGATTGAGGGAACCCCCTCCTTCTCATCACGGTCGTTATTAAGTGGTTAAAGGAGCAAGATCAGAATTATCTTCGATTTCAGTTGCAGCCCCTACATTCTGTATACCTCTATATGAAAGGTATACACAGGTACAATAAGGTCTCTTAGATATCAATGAGTGCTACCCATAATTATTCATACCCCTGGCAAATTTTGACTTAGAGTTACTTTTATTCAACCAGCAAGTAATTTTTTGATGGGAAAGGACATAGGTGTCTCCCAAAAGATAATAAGACGATGTACAAGATGTATTATTGTGGGGAAAAAAAACATTTCTCCGCTTTTATTTACATCTGAGCAAAAAGTGTCCAGTCCAAAATTATTCATACCCTTCACAAACTGTCACACTCTGTGGGAAAGTCAAAAGTTCTATACCATTCCAAATAGTCCAAGCTGTTCTAAAGCATCCTAATTACCCTGATTAATTGGAAACAGCTGTTTTATTCAACTCAACAGGTGAAAAACAGCAGCTCTCTGCAGTTGGTTTGTGGACAGTCATGGCTAAGACAAAGGAGCTCAGTGAGGACCTGCGGCTGCGCATTGTGGCTGTTCACAAGTCAGGAAAGGGCTACAAGGCCATTTCTAAATGTTTTCAAGTTCCAGTGGCTACAGTGCAAAGTGTTATTAAAAAATACAAGATGTTCCGCACTGTGGAAAATCTCAGAGGACGTGGTCGGAAGCCAAAAGTGACACCTGTGCTGGCCAGGAGGATAGTTAAAGAGGTGAAAAAGAATCCAAGGATCACCACCAAGGCTATCCTGGTGAATCTGGGCTCTGCTGGTGGCATTGTCTCAAGGCAGACAATCCAAGGGACACTGCACACTGCTGGGTTCCACGGATGCAGACCAAGGAGGACGCCACTTCTCCAGATAAGGCACACAAAAGCTCGCTTGGCCCTTGCAAAAGCTCATCTGGACAAAGAAGCAGACTTCTGCTCTTCTGTGTTATGGTCAGATGAAACAAAAATGGAATTGTTTGGTCACAATGATGTTTCCTTTATTTGGCGTAAAAAAGGAGAAGCCTTCAACCCAAAGAACACCATCCCCACTGTCAAACATGGTGGTGGGAACCTAATGCTTTAGGGGTGTTTTTCAGCCAATGGACCAGGGAACCTAATCACAGTAAACGGCACCAGGAAAAAAGAGCAATACATGAGGATTCTCAACGACAACATCAGGCAGTCTGCAAAGAAACTTGGCCTTGGGCAGCAGTGGACATTTCAGCATGACAATGACCCAAACCATACAGCAAAAGTGATGAAGAAATGGTTAGCAGACAACAACATTAACGTTTTGGAGTGGCCCAGCCAGAGTCCAGACTTGATTGTATTTGAGAATCTGTGGAGGGAGCTAAAGATCAGGGTGATGGCAAGAAGACCCTCAAACCTGAAAGATTTGGAGCTCATTGCAAAAGATGAATGGGCAAAAATACCTGTGGAGACATGCAAAAAAGCTGGTCTGCAATTATAGGAAGCGTTTGATTGCTGTAATAGCCAATAAATGCTTTTCTATTGATTATTGAAAAGGGTATGAATAATTTTGGACTGGACACTTTTTGCTCAAATGTAAATAAAAACTGAGAAAATGTGTTTTTTCAACAATAATGCCTCTTGTACATCATCTTATTATCTTTTGGGAGACACCTATGTAATTTCCCGTCAAAAAATTACTTGCTGGTTGAATAAAAGTAACTTTAAGTAAAAATTTGCCTGGGGTATGAATAATTATGGGCAGCACTGTATGTAAAGCTAGTATGGCCATGTGTATGAAACCTGAATCTTTAGAAATATTTAGCAGAAGCATGGAGCTGGAGTGGTGGTGGGGGCAATGAGAGTGGCTGTAGTCCTCATGGTGGCTAATCCTTTCTTTCTAGAACTCCCTGGGCCACACATGCAGTGAGTGGTGGGGTGCAACCCTTCTTACCTTCAGGGCACACCTTGGACTTTTGGGGTGTCCTGCCTGCTGGGAGCTGGGTGCCCTTGGTTTAAAACAGTTGAGTAGAATGGTGCAATGCCAGAGGTCAAGCCTGAAGGCTGGGGAATAAATGCCCAGGCTTATTATAACAAATAAAATCTCTTTCTTTACTGAATAGATGTCCATCAGTTCAACACAGCCTTTACAATGGTTCTCAACCTTGTGCAAATGTTCAATGCTTTCTCTCTCTCCAGCTTTTATAGTCTCAGGTACACAATTGTGTTCAAAATTAGTCAACCCCCACTGAAATTGAGTGTTTTGGCCAGTTTGACATTGATTTTGATCATTTCAGTCATCTTGTTTACAATTAAATCAAAGAGGCCCTTGTAAGTCAGACAAATATAACATAACATTTATAATGAAATAACCACAAATGTCTTTTCTGTACTCACATAATTATCAGTTTTATTCAACCCCCAAGTGACATTCAATCTTAGTACTAAGTACAACATCCTTTTCCAGTTATAACAGCTTTTAAACGTGAAGCATGGCTTGACACAAGTGTCTTGCAGCGATCTACGGGTATCTTCGCCCATTCTTCATGGGCAAAAGCCTCCAGTTCAGTCACATTCTTAGGCTTGCGCTGCAACAGCTTTCTTTAAGTCCCACCAGAGGTTCTCAATCAGATTTAAGTCGGGTGACTGCGATGGCCACTTCAAAATGTATCAGCCTTTAATCTGCAACCATGCTCTAGTGGACTTGGAAGTATGCTTGGGATCATTGTCCTGTTGAAAGGTCCAACGTCTCCCAAGCCTCAGGTTTGTGACGGACTGCATCACATTTTCATCCAATATCTCCTGGTACTGAAGAGAATTCATGGTATCTTGCACATGCTGAAGCTTCCCTGTACCTGTAGAAGCAAAACAGCCCCAAAGCATGATTGACCCCCCCCCCCCCCCCGCCATGCTTCACAGTAGACAAGGTGTTCTTTTCTTCATAGGCCTTGTTCTTCCTACTCCAAACATAGTGTTGATCCATGGGCCCAAACAGTTCTAATTTTGTTTCATCAGTCCACAGAATACTATCCCAAAACTTTTGTGGTTTGTCCACATGACTTTAGGCATACTGCAGTCGGCTCTTCTTATTCTTTGAAGACAGCAAGGGGGTGCGCCTGGGAGTTCTGGCATGGAGGCCTTCATTACGCAGTGTGCGCCTTATTGTCTGAGCTGAAACTTCAGTACCCACATCTGACAAATCTTTTTTCAGTTCCTCAGCAGTCACATGGGGACTTTTCTCCACTTTGCACTTCAGGTAGCACACAGCAGTCGAAGTCAGCATCTTCTTTTTGCCACGACCAGGTAGCGTTTCAACAGTGCCCTTTGCCTTGAATTTGCGAATGATGCTTCCTATGGTGTCTCTTGGTATGGTTAACATATTTGCAATCTTCTTATAGCCATTGCCCTTCCTGTGAAGAGAAATCACCTCTTCTCTTGTCTTCCTGGACCATTCTCTTGACTTCACCATGTTTGTAAACACACCAGTAAATGTCTAGAAGGAGCTGAGTATCACAGTCCTTTTAAATCTGCCTAATTGGTGCTTATTATGCTTGATTGCTGCTCCTTGACATCCACAGGTGTTTTCAATACCTGATTGAAAACACTTGAATGAACCTCTGTTCTTAAGAGTAGTAGTCTTTAAGGGGTTGGATAATTGTGTCAATGAAGAAATCACAAAAAAAAACATTTAATACTGTATTACAAAAACAATTGATGTCATTTTAGTTGCATTTGGTTCTTTAAAAAGTCCTTGTAAGATTTCATTCTGAACATAATTACAAATGTACACTAAATTCATTCATATGAATTTTCCTTTTTGCAAAAATGCTGAAAAAATTATATTTATTGTGATTTTTTTTTTAAACTGGCTAATTTGCCCCTTAAATGGGTTGTCCCAATGAAATAAAAACTGTGACAGTCGTTGTAAATTATCTAAAATAATAAAAGAGATAGCCCTTTTCTAACCTGATGCTTCCTGCGATGTGCTCTTTAAGGGGTTGAATAATTGTGTCAATGAAGAAATCACAAAAAAAAACATTTAATACTGTATTACAAAAACAATTGATGTCATTTTAGTTGCATTTGGTTCTTTAAAAAGTCCTTGTAAGATTTCATTCTGAACACAATTACAAATGTACACTAAATTCCCTAAAACCCTTTACAGCATTGGGGGTTGAATAATTTTGAACACAACTGTAGGTTACTTGGCAGCACACACAAAAGTCTTAACTCTAGCTACATCTGTTAGGAACTCCCTACTCTACAAGGCAGGGGGAATGGACCAGCCAGTCTCCTGGCTAAAGAGTGCCAGATTAACTAGCTCTTTTCCATATTTAACCTTTCACTGAATCACAATATTAACCCTTTAGCAGTGAACCACTGGGTCACTGCAATTTCATTGGCTGCTGTTTCCAACATAGTTATTTTCAGTCATTTGCCTTAGTATTGAGTTGCCCGTATTAATACCACACTTTTTTAAGTTAAATATTCCCTTTAAAGGAATTATACCATGAATTTAAAACTGCTTTTAGTCACAGATTTGGAGGACTTACGTACTTCCCTTCCACAGCTCATCAAGCACCTACATCTCCCAGAAAGCATTGCAATTAGCTACTACTACATACAAAATAGTCCCTCCCATATAGTCCCAGAGGTACATAAGGTATGTAAAGCCCCCACAATTCCCTTCTCCACAGAGATATAACTACATATTTTTTTTAAATGTAGAAGTGGGGATGAATGAATGGTATCTATGAAATCACTATGCTGGCACTGAGAGGAGTGAAACAGATCAGTAAAACTGTTGAGCATGTTGGTCCACCTCTGAATGCAGGAGAAGGTGGACCAGAAGTATAAATAGAAGGATGCACTACCACAGAGGTATATATATATACATAGTATGTATATTGCAATAATACTTCATTTGAAGCACCCTATTCATTGCATATTAATACTTATGAAACTTTTTTCTATATTTTTTATTTTTTTTGCATGATTGTCTCCAAATTTGATCTGAGCTCCCAATGTAAAATGAAATACAAGAGTGTTTTTGTCCACTGGTTGGTGCACTTAATTGTGATGTACCATAAATCAAGTCATTTGCTTTTATCCAGAATGATACATGATGTAACTGATATACAGATGACATCACATTTGCTATTAACACTGAATAGCTTTAGACAGACAGTGTATGCCTTTGATATGATTTTGGCAACTTACACAATACCTGGCATGTAGACCTTCTGAATCAGTGCTTAATAATGATTAAAACAAATGTGACTTTTAAGAGTCTGATATTCCGAGATGTTTCACTTCATTTTTTATGCATTCTTATACAATGTGCGCAACCTAAACATTTAATGGCACCTCGAGGAACAGAGACAGGAGAGGGATTAGAAATTTGTTCTTCACCATAAAAGCAATGATAGCATTCTTTACGTAGGTCGTGCTTGTCCTCACTGATGAGCCACACCGGAGGCTATGGTCACTGAGAGCCTATAGCTAACATGGCACTAAGCCTAGAAACATACATTAACATCAGTGGGAGTTTTCATGCATTAACAACTCCGCAGCAGTAGAGGACTTTGCAGAATACTCCATAAAGTATTACTTAACTAAAATTGGGACATGTCCATTTGTTCCTAACCTCTTGAGGACCAGCCGTTTTTTATATTTTTCCTCTATGCGGCAGTGAGAACTTTTTTTCTTTTTTTATTATGTTGGCGTAGGTTTTGGTGGGTTGTACTCTCTTTACAAACGCAAAAACACAAATGCAATGGCACTCTGCAACCAGCACTCTGCCCTGCCTCTATGCTGGATGTTGAATGAGGCATTAGTGTACATTTTGGCCAAAGCGTAATAAGCCACTCACCACATCAAGGTCGCCTCTATGAGTGGTCCCTAACACTAGTTCCTACCTGTTATGGGCCATGACAGCCACACAAAGTCCAGGGAGCGCAGGTGCAGCAAGCACGCCAGGCACACTCTGCTTTTAACCCCGTCCGGTGCCATAACAGCTTCCATCGGATCCAGGGATGCAAGTACCAACATGCATGCTGAGGCGTGGCGATCTCCATGCAGTCATGCACACCTGACCATTTAGTCTGCCCTGGAGGCTGGTTTTAAAGTCAGTATAAAACTGAGTCTGCTTTTATAGCGCCTACCAATAGCCATTTGGCTACAGGAGAAGTATATAGTGGGCTCAGCATGCATGTTGGTACTTGCATCCCTGGATCCGATAGAAGCTGTTATGGCACTGGACGGGGTTAAAAGCAGAGTGTGCCTGGCGTGCATGCTGCACCTGCGCTCCCTGGACTTTGTGTGGCTGTCATGGCCCATAACAGGTAGGAACTAGTGTTAGGGACCACTCATAGAGGCGACCTTGACGTGGTGAGTGGCTTATTACGCTTTGGCCAAAATGTACACTAATGCCTCATTCAACATCCAGCATAGAGGCAGGGCAGAGTGCTGGTTGCAGAGTGCCATTGCATTTGTGTTTTTGCGTTTGTATGTGTATTTCGCCATAGCAATGTGCACCTGCATACAGGGTTGTGCTGACTGAACCCCCCACATTTTTTTCTTTGTACTCTCTTTAGCCTTTTGTTTGGTACATTTACATTAGTGATTCATTCATATGAATTTTCCTTTTTGCAAAAATGCTGAAAAAATTATATTTATTGTGATTTTTTTTTAAACTGGCTAGTTTGCCCCTTAAATGGGTTGTCCCAATGAAATAAAAACTGTGACAGTCGTTGTAAATTATCTAAAATAATAAAAGAGATAGCCCGTTTCTAACCTGATGCTTCCTGCGATGTGCTCTTTAAGGGGTTGAATAATTGTGTCAATGAAGAAATCACAAAAAAAAAACATTTAATACTGTATTACAAAAACAATTGATGTCATTTTAGTTGCATTTGGTTCTTTAAAAAGTCCTTGTAAGATTTCATTCTGAACACAATTACAAATGTACACTAAATTCCCTAAAACCCTTTACAGCATTGGGGGTTGAATAATTTTGAACACAACTGTAGGTTACTTGGCAGCACACACAAAAGTCTTAACTCTAGCTACATCTGTTAGGAACTCCCTACTCTACAAGGCAGGGGGAATGGACCAGCCAGTCTCCTGGCTAAAGAGCGCCAGATTAACTAGCTCTTTTCCATATTTAACCTTTCACTGAATCACAATATTAACCCTTTAGCAGTGAACCACTGGGTCACTGCAATTTCATTGGCTGCTGTTTCC
Source organism: Bufo gargarizans (assembly GCF_014858855.1). Lineage (NCBI taxonomy): Eukaryota > Metazoa > Chordata > Amphibia > Anura > Bufonidae > Bufo > Bufo gargarizans. The sequence goes on along the minus strand of NC_058084.1, from coordinate 85,411,040 downwards.
AACATAGTTATTTTCAGTCATTTGCCTTAGTATTGAGTTGCCCGTCATGCAGTCATGCACACCTGACCAGTTAGTCTGCCCTGGAGGCTGGTTTTAAAGTCAGTATAAAACTGAGTCTGCTTTCATAGCGCCTACCAGTAGCCATTTTTACTCCAGGAGAAGTATATGGTGGGCTCAGCATGCATGTTGGTACTTTCATCCCTGGATCCGATGGAAGCTGTTATGGCACCGGACGGGGTTAAAAGCAGAGTGTGCCTGGTGTGCATGCTGTACCTGCGCTCCCTGGACTTTGTGTGGCTGTCATGGCCCATAACAGGTAGGAACTAGTGTTAGGGACCACTCATAGAGGCGACCTTGACGTGGTGAGTGGCTTATTACGCTTTGGCCAAAATGTACACTAATGCCTCATTCAACATCCAGCATAGAGGCAGGGCAGAGTGCTGGTTGCAGAGTGCCATTGCATTTGTGTTTTTGCGTTTGTATGTGTATTTCGCCATAGCAATGTGCACCTGCATACAGGGTTTTGCTGACTGAACCCCCCACATTTTTTTCTTTGTACTCTCTTTAGCCATTTGTTTGGTACATTAGTGATTCATTCATATGAATTTTCCTTTTTGCAAAAATGCTGAAAAAATTATATCTTTTTTTTTTAAACTGGCTAGTTTGCCATTTAAATGAGTTGTCCCAATGAAATAAAAACTGTGTCAGTCGTTGTAAATGATCTAAAATAATAAAAGAGATAGCCCTTTTCTAACCTGATGCTTCCTGCGATGTGCTCTGCCCCTCTCCACCACTTTATTTTCCTGGCTTTAAATTGTAACTGTCATTTTTTATTTTATTTGCTAGTTTATTAGAGCTAGGCATGTATACCTTAGTCTGTCAATGATTGTCAAAAGATCTGTTATTACCTTATAATAACGGCTTTCATTAATGTCCTCTGTCCCTTTCCACTGCTCCCTTAAAAGACAGTTGCTATGGCTTGTTACGAATAGTCGGGCGGCACTGTGTGCACGGTTAGCGGATGTCACTCCGGATGCTTAAATGAAGGAAGGAACTGGCACTCCTTTGTACTGCAATTATATCAGGTTTATTCGCCACTCATAGAAGAGGTGGCGCGCGTTTCGGCACATGCAAGTGCCTTTATCAAAACAATGTGAGCAGCAGGACACGCTTCACCTCTTCTATGAGTGGCGAATAAACCTGATATAATTGCAGTACAAAGGAGTTGCTATGGCTTGTCTGTCTCAGGCTAAGAAGACAGGAGGATGGAGGGGCGGTCCTTCACACTGTATGCCTGCACTAGGCTTCAGAGTGAGGTGACGTGTCTCTCAGTAATCCAATCTGATTGGCTGGCAGGAAGCTGCTGGCTACAGCAAGTATGTATGTGAAGTGAGGGAAAGCAGTTTTGGCCTCAGAGAACTGAAAGAGCAGCCATCTTGAGAAGGTCCTTATATTGTAAACGTTTCACGGGACGCCGACGAGGCGCTCACTCTCCACAGCGCCGTCGGTTTCCTGCCTATGTGCAGGAGCGAGGACGCATGCAGCGTCTTCGTCTCCTAGGTGATATGGGGCAGGGCGAACCTGGCCGCGCACGTTTCCTCAGCAGGGCCGGCGTCCTCGGTTCCCCCAGCAACCAGGGTAGTCTGAGCACCGAGCTGGGCACTCGGTGCTCAGCTGTATTCAGAGGGGCGGGTCATGTGACGCTGGCCACGTCACATGACCCCTGCTAATCAGTATTTAACAGGCAGCCTGCTGGCCACAGGTTGCCTGTTTTTTAGGTTCCATTTGCAATTCATAATACCTGGCGTACTTACCTGCTGCTGTTTTCCCTGACGATCCTCTGCCTGCTCCTTGTGTACTTCACTGCTCTCCTGGTATCCCGACCCCCGGCTTCCTCCTGACGATCCTCTGCTGACTCCTTAGGTACTTTACGACTCTCCTGGTATTTTTGACCCCGGCTTCTCCTGACTATTCTCTGCTTGCTCCATTTGTACTTCATTGCTCTCCTGGTATTGACTTGGTCCGTTCACGTTCTGTTGTTTGTCTGGTCAGTCCTCCCTGCACTTTTTCCAAGCTAGGGATTGCCGTACAGTTGCCCCCTGTCATTAGGACTTGCGAGGCAAGTAGGCAGGACCAGGGGTGAGGGTGGAGCACAGTGGTCACTTCCCTCCACCCCTGTCTGTTTGTGTACGCTACCGTTACAGAATAACAGGCCCTACGTAAACATTGTATCATAAATCCTCTGGTGACCCTGACAGATCACGTTTCTAACCTGACGCAGATTGTGCAGGAGCTAGGGGAGAAACTCTGTTCTTTTGAATTAGGACAAGGCTCTTCCACACTCAGGCCTCCAGTTCGCACATGGAGCCGCAGATTAAGCTTCCAGAACCCTTCTCTGGAGACAGGAGGAAGTTTCATTCTTTTAACCACCTCCCGACCGCTGTACGCACATATGCGTCCGGGAGGTGGTTGCTTTACTCCTCCTGGACGCATATACGCGTCATCTCGCGAGACGCGAGATTTCCTGTGAACGCGCGCGCACAGGCGCGCGCGCTCACAGGAACGGAAGGTAAGCGAGTGGATCTCCAGCCTGCCAGCGGCGATCGTTCGCTGGCAGACTGGAGATCCGAATTTTTTAACCCCTAACAGGTATATTAGATGCTGTTTTCATAACAGCGTCTAATATACCTCCTACCTGGTCCTCTGGTGGTCCCTTTTGTTAGGATCGACCACCAGAGGACTCAGGTAGGTCAGTACAGTCCCACCAAACACCACACTACACTACACCCCCCCCCCCGTCACTTATTAACCCCTTATAAACCCCTGATCACCCATGATCACCCCATATAAACTCCCTGATCACCCCCCTGTCATTGATCACCGCCCTGTCATTGATCACCCCCCTGTCAGGCTCCGTTCAGACGTCCGTATGATTTTTACGGATCCACGGATACATGGATCGGATCCGCAAAAAGCATACGGACGTCTGAATGGAGCCTTACAGGGGGGTGATCAATGACAGGCGGGTGATCACCCATATACACTCCCTGATCACCCCCTGTCATTGATCACCCCCCTGTCATTGATCACCCCCCCTGTAAGGCTCCATTCAGACGTCCGCATGATTTTTACGGATCCGATCCATGTATCCATGGATCCGTAAAAATCATGCGGACGTCTGAATGGAGCCTTACAGGGGGGGTGATCAGTGACAGGGGGGTGATCACCCTGATCACCCCTGTCATTGATAACCCCCCTGTAAGGCTCCATTCAGACGTCCGCATGCGTTCTGTGGATCCGATCCATGTATCCATGGATCCGTAAAAAATCATGCGGACGTCTGAATGGAGCCTTACAGGGGGGGTGATCAGTGACATGGGGGTGATCACCCTGATTACCCTGATCACCCCCTGTCATTGATAACCCCCCTGTAAGGCTCCATTCAGACGTCCGCATGCGTTCTGTGGATCCGATCCATGTATCCATGGATCCGTAAAAAATCATGCGGATGTCTGAATGGAGCCTTACAGGGGGGGGTGATCAGTGACATGGGGGTGATCACCCTGATTACCCTGATCACCCCCTGTCATTGATAACCCCCCTGTAAGGCTCCATTCAGACGTCCGCATGCGTTCTGTGGATCCGATCCATGTATCCATGGATCCGTAAAAAATCATGCGGATGTCTGAATGGAGCCTTACAGGGGGGGTGATCAGTGACATGGGGGTGATCACCCTGATTACCCTGATCACCCCCTGTCATTGATAACCCCCCTGTAAGGCTCCATTCAGACGTCCGCATGCGTTCTGTGGATCCGATCCATGTATCCATGGATCCGTAAAAAATCATGCGGATGTCTGAATGGAGCCTTACAGGGGGGGTGATCAGTGACATGGGGGTGATCACCCTGATTACCCTGATCACCCCCTGTCATTGATAACCCCCCTGTAAGGCTCCATTCAGACGTCCGCATGCGTTCTGTGGATCCGATCCATGTATCCGTAAAAAATCATGCGGATGTCTGAATGGAGCCTTACAGGGGGGGTGATCAGTGACATGGGGGTGATCACCCTGATTACCCTGATCACCCCCTGTCATTGATAACCCCCCTGTAAGGCTCCATTCAGACGTCCGCATGCGTTCTGTGGATCCGATCCATGTATCCATGGATCCGTAAAAAATCATGCGGATGTCTGAATGGAGCCTTACAGGGGGGGTGATCAGTGACAGGGGGGTGATCACCCTGATTACCCTGATCACCCCCTGTCATTGATAACCCCCCTGTAAGGCTCCATTCAGACGTCCGCATGCGTTCTGTGGATCCGATCCATGTATCCATGGATCCGTAAAAAATCATGCGGATGTCTGAATGGAGCCTTACAGGGGGGGTGATCAGTGACAGGGGGGTGATCACCCTGATTACCCTGATCACCCCCTGTCATTGATAACCCCCCTGTAAGGCTCCATTCAGACGTCCGCATGCGTTCTGTGGATCCGATCCATGTATCCATGGATCCGTAAAAAATCATGCGGATGTCTGAATGGAGCCTTACAGGGGGGGTGATCAGTGACAGGGGGGTGATCACCCTGATCACCCCCTGTCATTGATAACCCCCCGGTGACGCTCCATTCAGACGTCCGCATGCGTTCTGTGGATCCGATCCATGGATCCGTAAAAAATCATGCGGATGTCTGAATGGAGCCTGACAGGGGGGGTGATCAGGGAGTCTATATGGGTGATCACCCCCCCTGTCATTGATCACCCCCCTGTCATTGATCACCCCCCTGGTAAGGCTCCATTCAGACATTTTTTTTTGGCACAAGTTAGCGGAAATTTTTTGTTTGTTTTTGTTTTTGTTTTTTCTTACAAAGTCTCATATTCCACTAACTTGTGTCAAAAAATAAAATCTCACATGAACTCACCATACCCCTCACGGAATCCAAATGCGTAAACATTTTTAGACATTTATATTCCAGACTTCTTCTCACGCTTTAGGGCCCCTAAAAAGCCAGGGCAGTATAAATACCCCACATGTGACCCCATTTCGGAAAGAAGACACCCCAAGGTATTCCGTGAGGGGCATATTGAGTCCATGAAAGATTGAAATTTTTGTCCTAAGTTAGCGGAAAGTGAGACTTTGTGAGAAAAAAAACAAAAAAAAATCAATATCCGCTAACTTATGCAAAAAAAATAAAATTCTAGGAACTCGCCAGGCCCCTCATTGAATACCTTGGGGTGTCTTCTTTCCAAAGTGGGGTCACATGTGGGGTATTTATACTGCCCTGGCTTTTTAGGGGCCCGAAAGTGTGAGAAGAAGTCTGGGATCCAAATGTCTAAAAATGCCCTCCTAAAAGGAATTTGGGCACCTTTGCGCATCTAGGCTGCAAAAAAGTGTCACACATGTGGTATTGCCGTACTCAGGAGAAGTTGGGGAATGTGTTTTGGGGTGTCATTTTACATATACCCATGCTGGGTGAGAAAAATATCTTGGTCAAATGCCAACTTTGTATAAAAAAATGGGAAAAGTTGTCTTTTGCCAAGATATTTCTCTCACCCAGCATGGGTATATGTAAAATGACCCCCCAAAACACATTGCCCAACTTCTCCTGAGTACGGCGATACCAGATGTGTGACACTTTTTTGCAGCCAAGGTGGGCAAAGGGGCACCTTTCGGATTTCGCAGGCCATTTTTTACACATTTTGATTGCAAGGTACTTCTTACACATTTGGGCCCCTAAATTGCCAGGGCAGTATAACTACGCCACAAGTGACCCCATTTTGTAAAGAAGACACCCCAAGGTATTCCGTGGGGGGCATGGCGAGTTCCTAGAATTTTATTTTTTTTGTCACAATTTAGCGGAAAATTATGATTTTTCTTTTTTTTTCTTTTTTCCTTACAAAGTCTCATATTCCACTAACTTGCGACAAAAAATAAAAAATTCTAGGAACTCGCCATGCCCCTCACGGAATACCTTGGGGTGTCTTCTTTCCAAAATGGGGTCACTTGTGGCGTAGTTATACTGCCCTGGCAATTTAGGGGCCCATATGTGTGAGAAGTACTTTGCAATCAAAATGTGTAAAAAATGCCCTGCAAAATCCGAAAGGTGCACTTTGGAATATGTGCCCCTTTGCCCACCTTGGCAGCAAAAAAGTGTCACACATCTGGTATCGCCGTACTCAGGAGAAGTTGGGGAATGTGTTTTGGGGTGTCATTTTACATATACCCATGCTGGGTGAGAAAAATATCTTGGTCAAATGCCAACTTTGTATAAAAAAATGGGAAAAGTTGTCTTTTGCCAAGATATTTCTCTCACCCAGCATGGGTATATGTAAAATGACACCCCAAATCACATTCCCCAACTTCTCCTGAGTACGGCGATACCAGATGTGTGACACTTTTTTGATGCCAAGGTGGGCAAAGGGGCACATATTCCAAAGTGCACCTTTCGGATTTCACCGGTCATTTTTTACAGATTTTGATTGCAAAGTACTTCTCACACATATGGGCCCCTAAATTGCCAGGGCAGTATAACTACCCCACAAGTGACCCCATTTTGGAAAGAAGACACCCCAAGGTATTCCGTGAGGGGCATGGCGAGTTCCTAGAATTTTTTATTTTTTGTCGCAAGTTAGTGGAATATGAGACTTTGTAAGGAAAAAAGAGAAAAAAAAAAAATCATCATTTTCCGCTAACTTGTGACAAAAAATAAAAAATTCTAGGAACTCGCCGTGCCCCTCACGGAATACCTTGGGGTGTCTTCTTTCCAAAATGGGGTCACTTGTGGCGTAGTTATACTGCCCTGGCAATTTAGGGGCCCAAATGTGTGAGAAGAACTTTGCAATCAAAATGTGTAAAAAATGGCCTGCGAAATCCGAAAGGTGCACTTTGGAATATGTGCCCCTTTGCCCACCTTGGCTGCAAAAAAGTGTCACACATCTGGTATCGCCGTACTCAGGAGAAGTTGGGGAATGTGTTTTGGGGTGTCATTTTACATATACCCATGCTGGGTGAGAGAAATATCTTGGCAAAAGACAACTTTTCCCATTTTTTTATACAAAGTTGGCATTTGACCAAGATATTTTTCTCACCCAGCATGGGTATATGTAAAATGACACCCCAAAACACATTCCCCAACTTCTCCTGAGTACGGCGATACCAGATGTGTCACACTTTTTTGCTGCCAAGGTGGGCAAAGGGGCGCATATTCCAAAGTGCACCTTTCGGATTTCATAGGCCATTTTTTACACATTTTGATTGCAAAGTTCTTCTCACACATTTGGGCCCCTAAATTGCCAGGGCAGTATAACTACGCCACAAGTGACCCCATTTTGGAAAGAAGACACCCCAAGGTATTCTGTGAGGGGCATGGTGAGTTCCTAGAATTTTTTATTTTTTGTCGCAAGTTAGTGGAATATGAGACTTTGTAAGAAAAAAAATAATAAAATAAATCATCATCATTTTCCGCTAACTTGTGACAAAAAATAAAAAGTTCTATGAACTCACTATGCCCATCAGCGAATACCTTAGGGTGTCTACTTTCCGAAATGGGGTCATTTGTGGGGTTTTTCTACTGTTTGGGCATTGTAGAACCTCAGGAAACATGACAGGTGCTCAGAAAGTCAGAGCTGTTTCAAAAAGCGGAAATTCACATTTTTGTACCATAGTTTGTAAATGCTATAACTTTTACCCAAACCATTTTTTTTTTGCCCAAACATTTTTTTTTTATCAAAGACATGTAGAACAATAAATTTGGCGAAAAATTTATATATGGATGTCGTTTTTTTTGCAAAATTTTACAGCTGAAAGTGAAAAATGTCATTTTTTTTGCAAAAAAATCGTTACATTTTGATTAATAACAAAAAAAGTAAAAATGCCAGCAGCAATGAAATACCACCAAATGAAAGCTCTATTAGTGAGAAGAAAAGGAGGTAAAATTCATTTGGGTGGTAAGTTGCATGACCGAGCGATAAACGGTGAAAGGAGTGTAGTGCCGAAGTGTAAAAAGTGGCCTGGTCATGAAGGGGGTTTCACCTAGCGGGGCTGAAGTGGTTAAGGAGAATTGCAAACTTTATTTCAGATTGCGCCCCTTGTCCTTTGGCTCTGAGAGTCAACGTGTGGGCATTGTCATTTCCCGATTACAGGGTGATCCCCAGGAGTAGGCATTCTCTTTACCAGCTGACGCCACTTGTCTAACATCAGTAGAGGTTTTTTTTCAGGCCCTGGGTACCCTGTATGATGAACCGGACAGGGCCCTGGTAGCCGAGACCGCTCTTAAGGCACTGGTTCAGGGCGATCAACCCAAGGAGGAGTATTGCACCCAATTTAGAAGGCGGTGTGTACCCTCAGGTTGGAACGAACCGGCCCTTAAAGAGTCAGTTCAGGTCAGGTCTGTCTGATAACCTAAAAGACCTTCTAGTAAGTTATCAGCTTCCAGAGACTCTAGAGGAGATGATGACCCTAGCTGTTCGACTCGCCCGACGGGTTAGAGAGAGACGACAGGAACGACAGTTCTCTTCTCAGGTAGCCGGAGGTCTTTGCCAGGAACGGAGCTGAGGTCTCTTCCAAAGAACCCATGCAGATCGGCATGACCCAAGGGGATCTGCGTCGCAGACGTGGATTTTTTTTGCAATTTTTTTTTATTTGTATTGCGACATGGTCTTGAGAAACATTACAGTATCATCCAGAATACAGTACATACATTTGGTTCATATACATTTTTTATTTTATTCCCCTCCCATTCTCCTTCCCCCCTTATATAGACAGTAATAGTAATGATAGTGAACCAAATACAAAACTTTCAAGGGAATAGATATCTCTCTGGGCTCCCTAACTATTCCCCTCCATCTCTAACCCTCGGTCGTGGCAGGTCATCAACTCATCTGTCCCACCCTTTCCTAAGACACTAACGGCTACAAGCCTTAAGCCTTCCCAGCTGTCCCTTGATGTCCTCCTGCAAATACCAGGCTGTTAGAGTAAAGGGCTTCATGGCCACAAGTGTTTCTGCCTCCTCCATGTAGTTTAACATGAACTTTTTCCATGTTTTATACAACTTTTTCCCAGCTGTTTCATTATTACTAATTGCCTCCAGCCATTCCAAATTGAACATATGGCGTAAACGTCTCAGTAGCTCTTCCTTTGATGGGATCCTTGGCTCCAACCAAGCAGATAGCATGCACCTTTTAGCTTCCAAGACTATCCTGTGCCCCATTTCTGTGAGGCCTCCGCTCTGTCTACTTCCCCCCTCAGTCAACACTTCCTGCATTTCTGCATGTAATATTGCTACCTGAATATTAAGTTCCTCCCTATAATTACTACCATCCCGTAAAACCTGACCCACTATCTTCCAATACTCCTCCAATTTTGTGCAAAGGTCCGTTTTAGGTATAGAGCTTTTTGGACACGCTACTATCCTATTTGGTTTTGCGCTCGTTGTTGGCAGATCGAATCCATACAATGCATGGTGTATGATTTTTATGCAGGGCTACTATGCCAGTTCTAACAGTCTGTTGTACCTCTACCAGATCTAATTTGTTCCCCCATCTCTGGAACAATCTCTGAGAAACAGAGTCTTCCCAAAGGGACCGCAAACTGTTGTATAAATGTGATATGGATTGTCTGTTGTTGGACACAATGAATGAATCAAATTTATTTTGGTTCCATTCACCAGCCATGTTAAGAGCTAGGCTTTTACAATAGTTTCTGATCTGCATATATGGGAACAAATTCGATGCAGTCAGTCCCCATCTACTCTCCAGTTCCTGTAGAGTCACCCACCTGGCTTCTTGGTTGTGAAACAAATCACCTACCCTCCTAATTCCCTTGTTCTTCCAATCCTGGAATGCCTGTTCAGATAGCCCTGGTATAAAAGCTGGGTTATTATGAATAGGGAGATGTTTCGAGATCTGGTATGGTAGTTTATAAAGTTTTCTGATATTTTTCCACGTTATAATGGAGTCCCTCAGAATTAGCGTCCATCTAGCTAGGCGAGGTAATTTAGATAGTTTGGTATGCACTAGAGCCTTCAAGTCCCAGGGCGCCGCCAGTTGCTTTTCCAACCTCAGATTAGAGTAATGAGATGTCTCATTGAACCAATCTACTAGATGTCTACTCAAACAAGCTCAATTGTAACCCCTGACATCAGGGACATTTAGCCCTCCAATTTCCCTCCTCAGTTTCAATTTCCGCAGTGAGACTCTTGATTTCTTGCCATTCCAAATGAAACTTGCGAAACACCTATCTAGGCCCCTCACATCTACATGACATAGGAGTATCGGTAAAGTCTGGAGTGGATACATCAGTTTGGACATTGCCATCATTTTAATTAAATGGCACCTGCCCATTAATGACAATGGTAGTTTCTGCCATCTGGCTAGATCCTCTTTAATTTTATGAATCAAAGGTGGGTAATTTAACTGATAGATAGAGTGCGGTGTCCTTCCAATTTTTATACCTAAATATTTGATTTGGGATTTAAGTAGAGAAACCGTATCGCCCCTGCTACCGTCCGCATCATAATGTGTCCTTTGACCAATCGGCAAAAGTTCACACTTTGAAGTGTTTACTTTATACCCAGAATACTTCCCGAAGCTCTCCAAGGCCTTGAAAATTCTATCAATCTGCTCATGTGGTTTTGACATGAACAGAATAATATCATCGGCAAATAGTGCTGCCTTTACTTTTGTCTTTCCTACTCTAATCCCTTCAAATAAATCAGATTTGCAGAGTTCTCTAGCCAGGGGTTCGAGTGCTAGGTTGAATAATAAAGGGGATAGTGGGCACCCCTGTCGGGTCCCCTTTTGCAGGTCAAAAGGTTTGGACAAATTCCCCTGCCTAAAGACCCTCACCTGTGGCCTATGATACATCTGTGACAAAACCACCCTAAAGGCGCCTATGATCCCCATTCTATCTAGAACCGCCTCCAGCCATGCCCACCTGACATTGTCAAATGCTTTTTCGGCATCTAGTGTGAGCATGGCTGGTGACTCCCCCTCCCCTGGATCATGCTGTACCCTGTCCAAAACAGCGAGTACTGTTCTGATATTTGACACTGCAGCTCGCCCCTTGACAAACCCCACCTGCTCCTGTCCTGTCAATGATGGTAATGCTTTTGCCAATCGATCCGCTATAATTTTGGATAACATTTTTGCGTCCACATTTATCAGGGAAATGGGTCTGTAAGATCCTGGTGATAACGGATTTTTCCCAGGTTTGGGTAACAATTTGATATAGGAGAGGTTGGTTCTGTCCAGGGTCGATCCACCCCTGAATATGCCATTATATACTTCCACCAATACTCGGAGAACTTGATTGCATAAGGCTTTGTAATACTCCCCAGTATATCCGTCCGGCCCAGGGGCTTTCGAGTTACCCAGACTCTTTATCACTCCCTGCAACTCTGCTGCGGAAACATCCGAGTTTAAGATGTGTCGTTGTTCCTCAGTCATCTTAGGTAAACCGACTCTGTCAAGAAGGGTATCACTTAAGTCTGCCTTCTCTCCGTCTTTATATAGCTGCTCATAATATTCCCCCAGAATGGCATTAATCTTTGCCGGGTCATGTGTAACTTTCCCTGCAGAGGTCCTCAAACTGTTTATAAATTGCGGTTGACTCAATCCCTTCGCCAAATTGGCCAAGAGCTTCCCTGATTTATTGCCATATTTAAATAGCCTAGCTTCAAATTTAGAGCTACATAGTAATTCTTTTTCCTTGACACATTTTTCAAAAACCTGGCGTTCTTCAATCCACCTCTTCCTATTGTCATCTGTGGGTTTCTGCTTAAAATCTAGGTAAGTCATCCTAACCTTTTGGCTTGCCTGGTCAAACTGTGATTGGGTTTTCTTTTTAAGCCCTGTCAGGTACCCCATGATTCTACCTCTCAACACTACTTTGGAAGTGTTCCAAAACAGACTTGGTGTTTCAAGGTGAGTCGCATTATCGGACCAAATAGTCAACTTTTCCACAAACTCCTCTCTTGCACAGAGATGTGAGGGAAATCACCAGATATAATCAGGTCCCCTAGGAAAGGTGTCACTTACTACCAGCGTCACCGGTGCGTGATCTGAGATCACTATATCTTCTATATCTGAAAATTCCACCCTATTTACTAAATTGTGAGACACTAGCAAGTAATCAATACGAGACCAGGAGTTTTGGGCATGAGAGTAGCAAGTGTAACTATTGTCATCAGGATGAAGTTGACGCCAAACATCTACCAGTCCCCCACCCAACAATAACTGTTGTAAGGCTTTATCTTGGGAACTCTCCCCCCCCCCAACTTCTTCCGGTCTTCCAAACCATGGAGAACCACATTGAAGTCTCCTCCTATGATCTTATTTACACATGCATCTCCTAACAGTCTCCTCTCCAGATCCTTTAGGAAGGAAGAATTCCCTGTGTTAGGACAATAGACATTGTATATGCTATATTGAGTATTTTGCACCTGTATTAGGGTGTGAACCCATCTTCTCTGGGAATCATTGGTCTGTTGTAAAACCTGGCAGTTCAATTGCTTATTAATAAGCGTAATCACCCCCGCTTTCCGGGTGAGTAAAGGGGACCCAGCAACACTACCCACCCATAATTTTTTCATTCTATCAAAATCATTTGCCTCGAGATGAGGCTCCTGTAAAAGAACGACATTGGGCTGAAGTTTTTTAAGGAGGTCTTCTCCCCCTTGCCCCGGGTTCTGGATACTCCCGTTCTCTCCGTCTTCTTTGCTCCGGGTCACTCGGACTCTTTGCCCGGTACGAGCCTCTGCCACTTCTCCGGTCTTCTCCCACTGGCTCCCCTGGATTTTGTATGGACCTAAGCCACTCTTCCGCTGCCGTCGGCTCGTGATAAATCGTGCTTGATCCATTGGGGTGCATCACCCTCAGCTTTGCCGGGTACTGCAATTGGAACCTGCATCCCCTTTGGTGCACTCTGCATACGTGGCTGAATTCCCTCCTCTTTCTGGCCACAGCTGCGGAATAATCTCCAAAAACTAGCACAGAATGTCCCAACAGCTTCAATGGGCCTTTCTTAGCCCTGTAGGCCCTAAACAGGAATTCCTTGTCACAATAGTCCAGGTATCTCATAATAAACTGACACAGTTTAGGACCCTGGCTCCTAGACGTTCCCATCTGCCGCTGTTGTATCTCCATTGCTGGGCCTATCCTGTGCGCCCTTTCTACTTTATAGCGCCCTTCCAGTCCCAGTGCCTTTGGCAATTCTTTCTCACAAATGTCCATTAAGGCCTGCGGTTTAAGCGTTTCGGGTAGCCCCAGTAAACATAGATTACTCCGTCTAGACCGGTTCTCCAGGTCTTCCACCCGGTCATATAGGACAGCATTCTGCTTGGACAGCTCATTCATTCTTTGAGCAAATGCAGCCGTTTCATTCTCAGCCTGTGACACTCTCTGCTCTAGCTCCTCCAATCTCATGTCATGCTGGGAGACTGCCTCATGTAGCTGCTGCAGCGAAGCAGGCAGAGTCGTAGTGAGCGTGTCCCTTACAGTACAGACCAAAAGTTTGGACACACCTTCTCATTAAAAGAGTTTTCTTTATTTTCATCACTATGAAAATTGTAGATTCACACTGAAGGCATCAAAACTATGAATTAACACATGTGGAATTATATACTTATCAAAAAAGTATGAAACAACTGAAAATATGTCATATTCTAGGTTCTTCAAAGTAGCCACTTTTTGCTTTGATTACTGCTTTGCACACTCTTGGCATTCTCTTGATGAGCTTCAAGAGGTAGTCACCTGAAATGGTCTTCCAACAGTCTTGAAGGAGTTGCCAGAGATGCTTAGCACTTGTTGACCCTTTTGCCTTCACTCTGCGATCCAGCTCACCCCAAACCATCTCGATTGGGTTCAGGTCCGGTGACTGTGGAGGCCAGGTCATCTGGCGCAGCACCCCATCACTCTCCTTCATGGTCAAATAGCCCTTACACAGCCTGGAGGTGTGTTTGGGGTCATTGTCCTGTTGAAAAATAAATGATGGTCCAACTAAACGCAAACCGGATGGAATAGCATGCCGCTGCAAGATGCTGTGGTAGCCATGCTGGTTCAGTTTTGGAGGGCTTTCTGTCAGAAATGCCAGATTTCTTTGTCTTTTTTGTCCGCCTACCACCCTGAGAGTAATGGGCAGTCTGAACGCCACAATCAGTCTTTGGAACATCTCCTTAGGTCATATGTTGCTGATGACCAGCAATTATGGGTTAAATATCTTCGATTGGCCGAATTTGCTCTGAATAACCATGTTAATTCTTCTGCTGGTGTCTCCCCGCTCTTTTGTAACTATGGTTTCCATCCTCGTTTTAATTCTGGGTCACTCGTCTCCTCCTCTAACCCCTAAGCGCGCATAAGGTCTCCTCTGAACTGTGCACAGTTTGGGCTTGGGTTCAATCGAACCTAGAAAAGGCTCAGAATACTCAGAAGATCAAGGCCAATAGGAGACGTTCTAAGAAGTTTAACTTTCAGGTTGGGGATAAGGTGTGGTTATCCTCCAAGAATCTCTCGCTCAAGGTAGCTTCTAGAAAATTTGCTCCTCGTTTTATAGGGCCTTACAAAATGTTTTTTACAAATCTCAACTTAAAAAATATATTGAACCTGTTGTACCATCGCAAGTCACGCCTCCGCCGCTTCTTGTTAACGATTCAGTGGAATATGTGGTGTCTAAGATTGTGGAAGTCAGGACAGTGCGTAATGCTTTACAGTACCTGGTGCACTGGAAGGGCTATGGACCCGAGGAGAGATCTTGGGTACCTGCTAGGGAGGTTCATGCCCCTAGACTGGTTAGGAAATTTAATTTAGAACATCCTGAGAAGCCGTCGCCTGAAGTCTTGGGTCCGGTGGCCCCGCATAAGAGGAGGGGTACTGTCATGGCACGCTGACGAGGCACTCGCTCTCCACAGCGCCGTCAGCGTCCCGCCTCTTTGCAGGAGCGAGGACGCATACAGCGTCCTCGTCTACTAGGTGATAGGGGGTGTGGCCGACTTCTCCTCAGCGCGGCCGGCGTCCTCGGTTCCCCCAGCAATCAGGGTAGTGTGACCAAATTTACCAAAAAATAAAAAAAAATGCAAATTTCCAAGTTTCAATTTCTCTACTTCTATAATACATAGTAATACCTCCAAAAATAGTTATTACTTTACATTCCCCATATGTCTACTTCATGTTTGGATCATTTTGGGAATGATATTTTATATTTTAGCGATGTTACAAGGCTTAGAAGTTTGGAAGCAAATCTTGAAATTTTTGAGAAATTTTCAAAAACCCAATTTTTAGGGACCAGTTCAGGTCTGAAGTCACTTTGTGAGGCTTATATAATAGAAACCACCCAAAAATGTGGGGCGTAGAGGGAAAGGTGCGCCGTTTGGTTTTTGGAGGGCTGATTTTTATGGACCGGTTTATTTACACCGTGTCCTGTTTCAACCCCCCTGATGCACCCCTGGAGTAGAAACTCCCTAAAAGTGACCCCATCTAATAAACTAAACCCCTCAAGGTATTCAAAACTGATTTTACAAACGTAGTTAACCCTTCAGGTGTTGCACAAGAGTTATTGGCAAATGGGGATGAAATTTGAAAATTTCTTTTTTTTGCCTAATTTTCAATTTTAACCCATTTTTTCCACTAACAAAGCAAGGGTTAACAGCCAAACAAGACTGTTTCTTTATTGCCCTGACTCTTCCGTTTACAGAAACACCCCATATGTGGCCGTACACTACTGTACGGCCACACAGCGGGGCGTAGAGGAAAAGGTGCGCCGTTTGGTTTTTATAGGGCTGATTTTTATGGACCGGTTTATTTATTTTTTTCACAAAAATGTTTATTCGTATTGCATCCTGATCTTGATAAAAGACAATACAGTATCATCCATAATACAATAAAGATCACATTGACACAGTCTTGTCTAGATCCACCAACATAATGCAATACCATTTTTCCCATTTTATTCCCTCCCCCCCCCCTCCCCCCACATACAATAGTAACAATTCAAATGCGACTGCCAAGGGTATATATATATATCTCTCTCTGGGCCCCTCCTATTTCGCCCCCAAAGTTTAACCTAATATCCTGACTCCACTATATGTCCTCCAACTCCTCCCGTCCTCTACCATCAACAACTCAAACCTTAAACCTCCCCAATCGTCCCCTGAGGTCCTCCTGCAAATACCAAGCAGTCAGGGTGAACGGCTTCATGATCCTCACTGTTTCAGCCCTCTCCATGAAATTGATCATGAACTTTTTCCATGTGTTGTACAGCTTCTTTCCAGCTGATTCCTTTTTGCCTGCCGCTTCCAGCCACTCCAAGTGAAGCATGTGACACAGGCGTCTAATAAGCTCATCCTTAGATGGGACCTTGGAGTCTAGCCAGTTGGACAACAGACATCTTTTAGCCTCAAGCACTATCCTATGTCCCATGGCTGTGAAACCTCCATTCTGCCTATCACCCCCCTCATTTGACTCCTCCTGTTGTCTCGCATGCAGTATTGCCCTTTGTACATCCAGTTCCCCTTGAAAATTACTGCTCCCTCTAAGAATTAGTCCCACCATCTTCCAATACTCTACTAGTTTTGTGCAGCTCCACAACCCATGTAAAAGATCAGTTTTAGGTGTTGAGCACCTGGGGCAGGCTACAATCCTATTTGGTTTCGTACTCGTCACTGGCAAATCAAATCCATACAGGGCATGATGGACAATTTTAAAGTGGGTTTCTCTTATCGTCTCATTCACCACTGCCTTGTGTAAGGCCGCTATACCAATTCTTACAATTGGGCCAACTTCCGCCAGATCCAATTTGTTCCCCCATCTCCCAAACAATCCCTGAGAAGTTGAGCTCTCCCAAAGGCACCTCAAACTGCCATACAGGTGCGATATGGATTGTCTGTTACCAGAAATAATGAGCGAATCAAATTTATTCTGATTCCACTCACCAGTCATATTGATAGCCAGACTATTGCAATAGTGCTTGACCTGTAAATATGGGAACAAATTGGATCCTGCCAGTCCCCACCTATCCTCCAACTCACGCAAAGTCGCCCATCTATTTTCCTGAGTATGGAACAGATCCCTTACAGTCCTAATGCCTTTGATCCTCCATTCCCTAAACGACCGCTCCATCTGCAATAGCAAAAGGATTTGGCGGCTCACTCACTGTTAACCTATGGAGTAGGTGCTCTACCACACAGCACTCCCTATTGCTGATAAAATACAGTTAAAGAAAATAGAGTTTGGCGTCACTCAATATCGGGCAACAATCAGACAACAACATAGATCTGAAAATATTATTTTATATTCGCAACATGTTGCATAAAAATCACAATAAAATACAATAAAATTACAATGAAATTATAATATATAACCATATAAAAACATATAGAACGTGATCCCCTCTAAAAGCGCTAATTAGTCTGTCTGGCTTTAATGTGCGGTTTCCCTGATAGCCACCAGGGTAAAGCCAAGGGAACAGTTGCGTTGTAAAAGAGTCACAATGAGTTTTTTGTATTGATACAATATTGCTTGGGAGTTTAAATGTACTTTACCACTCCTATGGGTTGGATTTCCTGTAAGATGCAGTCGCTCTGTGAGCTGCGTGGAAATGTAAGTCCGATCTCTTTAGATTAAAACACCCGGCTGTTTGACGATGATCTTTGTTACTTTGGCCTTCCAGGACCTGCTTGTGGCGTCCCACGTGGTGCTACTGGATAGGTCACGTGACTTTCAATTCCAGGCGGGGTTTTCAAATCTGTTCAGTATCCGATCATAGATGTTAAATGCTTCCTTTTCTTGTCCCTCACTGTCTGCAAACCAAACGCGTTTCGGGGTACAGCAGCCCCTTCCTCAGTGGTACAGACAATGGGTTTGAAAGGTCATTTTTATATCGTCCTTAATTGGTCAATTGCATGCTGGGACAGTGAGGGGCATGGAAGATCCGGATATGGATTTTCATCTTATAGGGATCCAATTATAAACTCAAATGTTCCAAATACAATGTAATACAGATCCATATGTCCTTAACATTGGTAACATATATCTTTTCAATTGTTTTTACCTTGGTTAAAATCTATAACTTTAATTTGAATTAACAATAATAAGAATGAATAAAAATATGAATAAAAATATAAATAAAACGCATAAGTGTGCTGGTAATATAGTCCAATTCACCAAAAACGCACCTGCGGTTCCTATGCGTTTGTAATATAACATTAAAATATTATACATTAAACAAAACAATATCTAAAAACCGATGATGGTGAACTAATGTATCAAGAATGAAGTCTCAATTTTCCATGTGGAATGATCATCTCACATCCCTCGTAAATATGTGGAGACCTATGTTTCATTAAATTGAAATATTAAATTGAAACAAATGAATATTTTTCATTATTTTTCACTTAAACGATCTCACATTATATATTCTCATCCAAAACTTCAAACTGACCCAAAAACGCACCTGCGGTTTCGGTGCGTTTCTGGTGCGTTTTTTCTAAAATTTAGTAAAATTTAATAAAATTCAAAGTTTAGGCCGAAGATGATGAGGGGAAGCGCTTTTCGTATTTCTTTTTCGTATATATACTGTTTATGATGTATATAGGGATGCGAGCCTGCCAGGAAGGGGAGATCTGGGTGCCAGTAACACGGCCAGACGCCAGATGTCTCATTCATGACAGACCAACATCCCCCTACAGAAATCCAAAGAGTTCCATGTCTGCATTTAGACCCCTTGGGATGAGTGAGTCAAACTCGAAAATCCTCTTTGATTCATTTCTAGACATTCTGAGGATATGGTTTCCTCCTCTCCACGGATATTCTACTTTTTCTATTGCCATGTATATTAGGCTGGATGGATCACTTCTGTGGTGGTCCCTATAATGTTTGGATAGGGAGTGTAATTCGTATCCTTTCTTTATATTATTTACGTGTTCTGATATCCTTTTCTTTAGAGTGCGTTTCGTGCGTCCTATGTACTGTTTTTGACATGGGCACTCAATCAGATAAATCACGTTTGTCGAATCACATGTTAAGCCCTCTCTAATCTCCAGAGAAAATGAATTTTGGGTCGAGCTTACCTTCAGAGTCTTTTTTGGGAACGAAGTAATTCTGCAATTGGAGCACCGTCCACATCTATAAAAACCCTTGAAGGATAACCAGTTTTGTTTCTGCATCCCGCATTCTTTATTTTTTATGTTCTTTATAGAGGGCGCTACCTTCAATCCCAAATTTGAGGCCCTAGTGTAGGTAATCTGTGGTTTATTACTAAGTATGGATCCAATGATTTTATCTCCTAGCAGATGATGCCAATACTTCCCAATAATTCTCTCCATACTCTTATATTGGGCGTGAAATGGTAAGATCATTCTTATTGTCTCATCATTTGCTAATTTTTGCCTAGGGATAAAAAAATCATCTCTATCCATTGATTTGACCTCTTCCAATGATTTCTCTAGATAGTGAGCTGGGTATTGTCTATCAACAAATTGTTGTTTAAGGGTTTCTGCTTCCATCATAAACTGTTGATCACTAGTACAATTTCGTTTTAGCCTCCTGAATTGTCCTTTGGGAACATTAATGAGCCACCTCGGTAGGTGACAACTCGTATATAATATGTAGCTATTTTTGCTTACCAATTTGTGGTGTGTGCTGCATATTAATTTATTTCCCTCAACCTTGATGTTAAGGTCCAAAAATTGTATATTTTTCATATCAATTGTGGAAGTGAATTTTAGGTTCAGGTTATTTGTATTTATTTCTTCCAAAAAGGCAGTTAGGGACGCCATCGTGTCCTGCCATATAAACACAATGTCGTCTATATAACGACGCCATAGTACCAGACTCGTCCCCAGCCTTGGTTGGATGACAGTGGATTCCCACTCTGCCATAAATAAATTGGCATAACTGGGGGCGAATCTGGTACCCATGGCGGTGCCCTTACACTGAACGTAAAAATCTCCATTGAAGGAAAAATAATTATGTGTCAGTATATATCTGACTCCCTCTATTATATACTGTATCTGTTCTACCCTCATAGCTTTACTCAGGACTAATTGTTGTTGGAGTGCTCCCAAGCCTTGTTCATGGTCTATTATTGTATATAGGGAGTTAACATCCAATGTGCCCAATATATATCCTTCTTTATATTCCATCTCCTCCAAAATCCTGATCACCTCAGTGGTGTCTTTGATATAAGAAGGTATGTTTTTCACAATAGGTTGTAGTACTTGATCGATATATCTTGACAAATTGGAGGAGATGGAATTAATCCCCGATATTATGGGCCTTCCTGGGGGTTTTACTAAACTCTTATGTATCTTGGGAATACAGTACATTACTGGCATTCTTTTTTCTGTGTTCATAATATATTTGGCCTCCTGTTCCAACAAAACACCCGAGGTGGTGCCCCTTTTACAGTATTGAATTAATCGTTTGAAATAATCATCCGTGGGGTCTCGTTTTAATTTAGTGTATGTGGTCTCATCATTTAATTGTCGCAGACATTCCTCTATATAATCACTTGTATTGAGAACCACTATAGCACCCCCTTTATCTGCTGGTCTTATTGTTATGTCATTGATGGATTGTAATTGTTTAACTGCTTCTATTTCCTTTCTAGATAAATTGTATCTCAAGTTGTTACCCTTTAATTTCCTCAGATCATCTTCAACACACTTTTTAAAAGTTGCCATATGATGGCTAATCTCTTGTTTTGGATATTTTTTGAATTCATTCTTAAACTTGTATGTACGTATTGGTCATTGTCTAAATTGACATTAGTCACCACCATCGGATTTTTCATAAAATATTTTTTCAGACAAAGCTTCTGATAAATTTTTCCACACCTATATATGTGGAAAATTTATCCAATTTCGTAGTAGGAGCGTATTTTAGACCTTTGTTTAATAAAGTGACCTGTGCATCCGAAAGTTGGGTACTACTTAGATTCACTATACTCGATGTGTCTTCTGTTTGTTGTACCTGTTTCTTTTTACAGTGTCTCCCTCTTCTAACCTTTCTTCTACCCTGTGGGATTGTACTCGTGTCTGTGTTCTCACCTCCTGATTCTGTGATGGGTAGTGATTTCGTGATGAATAATGATTCTGTCTGGGATGGTAATAATCGTTGTGATTGTGTCTCTGTGATTTGTCTCTCGTGGGTGTATGTCGGTGTCTCAAGTTGTATTGGTGAGGTTGCCTCTGTTCCCTCGTGTTGTCCCTTACTGGGGTAGGTGTCCGTGTTTTTCTCATTCTTGTTTTGTGGTGGGGGGGAGTGTAGTCTAAAAAAAGGGGTGTTGAAAGTGACTCATACCGATTAGATGTTGAGACATTGTAATGGTTTTGATCTCTCTTTCTATTTGCATCATCATTTCTTTGTAATCTTGGGAATTCAATTGCATGCTCATTAGTAATGGATTCTTCCACAGCTGTATTGGGAATACCACTAGTATTGAGCTGCTTTAATTTTTTACATTTTTTATGCATAATGTCTTTCTCCAGTGTATCTAAATTTCTACAGATTCTCTGTTGCCATTTCTGTACTTGTTCTGTGTTTTGAAATTGATCCACTGTTGATTTCAAATCAATAATCTGGTCTGAAATTTCACTTAAAATTTGTGTCCGTCTATTAATAATAATGTGAATCAAACTAATGGATTGTGCTTTAAGGAATGTGTCCCACTCTTTTCTAAATATATCATTCACCAAATCCAGTGCAGGTGTCTTATTGAGTGTTAATCCCTTAGGGATGTTTCCACTTTGTAAATATTGATTGAGAGCTTTTACTTCCCATTTATTACGTAATTGCTTTTGCAGCAGTTTTTCTAGATTGTAATAGCTCTCATCAATATCTCTTTCAGGTTGGTCACAATTATTTTTTGAATTTTCAAAATTATACGCATCCATTGTTTTGTATTTGTTGTCTATATGCTGCCAGATATCCATAGTGCACCAGTGGGAGCTCAGCCAAGGGAGACAGAAGGGCAATAGCAAAGGATTTGGCGGCTCACTCACTGTTTACCTATGGAATAGGTGCTCTACCACACAGCACTCCCTATTGCTGATAAAATGCAGTTAACGAAAATAGAATTATGGCGTCACTCAATATCGGGCAACAAACAGACAACAGCATAGATCTGAAAATATTATTTTATATTATATTCGCAACATGTTGCGTAAAAATCACCATAAAAATCACAATAAAATACAATAAAATTGCAATAAAATTATAATATATAACCATATAGAAACATATAGAACGTGATCCCTTCTAAAAACGCTAATTAGTCTATCCGGCTTTGATGTGCAGTTTTCCAGATAGCCACCAGGATAAAGGCAAGGGAAGAGTTGCGTTGTAGAAAAGTCACAATGAGTTTTTTATATTAGTACAATATTCTTTGGGAGTTTTAAATGTACTTTACCACTCCTGTAGATTGGATTTCCTGTGAGATGCAGTCGCTCTATGAGCTGCGTGGAGATGTAAGTCCGATCTCTTTAGATTGAAACACCCGGCTGTTTTGGCGATAGTCTTTGTTGCTTTGGCCTTCCAGGACCTACTTGTGGCGTCCCACGTGGTACTGCTGGATAGGTCACGTGACTTTCAATTCCAGGCGGGGTTTTCAAATCTATTCAGTATCCGATCATAGATGTTAAATGCTTTCTTTTCTTGTCCCTCACTGTCTGCAAACCAAACGCGTTTCGGGGTACAGCAGCCCCTTCCTCAGTGGTACAGACAATGGGTTTGAAAGGTCATTTTTATATCGTCCTTAATTGGTCAATTGCATGCTGGGACAGTGAGGGGCATGGAAGATCCGGATATGGATTTTCATCTTATAGGGATCCAATTATAAACTTAAATGTTCCAAATACAATGTAATACAGATCCATATGTCCTTAACATTGGTAACATATATCTTTTCAATTGTTTTTACCTTGGTTAAAATCTATAACTTTAATTTGAATTAACAATAATAAGAATGAATAAAAATATGAATAAAAATATAAATAAAACGCATAAGTGTGCTGGTAATATAGTCCAATTCACCAAAAACGCACCTGCGGTTCCTATGCGTTTGTAATATAACATTAAAATATTATACATTAAACAAAACAATATCTAAAAACCGATGATGGTGAACTAATGTATCAAGAATGAAGTCTCAATTTTCCATGTGGAATGATCATCTCACATCCCTCGTAAATATGTGGAGACCTATGTTTCATTAAATTGAAATATTAAATTGAAACAAATGAATATTTTTCATTATTTTTCACTTAAACGATCTCACATTATATATTCTCATCCAAAACTTCAAACTGACCCAAAAACGCACCTGTGGTTTCGGTGCGTTTCTGGTGCGTTTTTTCTAAAATTTAGTAAAATTTAATAAAATTCAAAGTTTAGGCCGAAGATGATGAGGGGAAGCGCTTTTCGTATTTCTTTTTCGTATATATACTGCCCTGGTGGAAAAGCTGGGTTATCATGCAAAGGGAGGTGTTTCGAAATCTGATACGGAAGTTTGTACAGCTTTCTAAGGTTTTTCCATGTTATTATGGAGTCTCGCAAGATTAACGAGCACCTAGCTAAACGGGGCAATTGAGATAACTTGGTATGCACCAAGGCCTTTAAATCCCAGGGTGCCGCTAGCTGCCTCTCCAATCTCAGATTCGAGTAATGAGAAGTCCCATTAAACCAATCTAGTAAATGTCTACTCAGACAAGCCAAATTGTATCCCCTGACATCGGGCACATTTAACCCTCCAATCTCCCTCCGCAGTTTCAACTTCCTCAGTGAGACTCTCGATTTCTTGCCATTCCAAATGAATTTCATAAAACATCTCTCCACATTCCTCACATCCACATGCCTTAAGAGCACCGGTATGGTCTGTAGTGGGTACATCAGCTTGGACATTGCTAACATTTTAATTATATGGCACCTGCCCATTAAAGATAATGGCAGCGTCTGCCATCTGGCCAGATCCTCTTTAATTTTATTAAACAGAGGTGGATAGTTAAGCTGATAGATAGAATGCGGTGTCCGCCCAATCTTTATGCCTAAGTATCTAATTTGGGATTTTATCAAGGACCCTATAACACCCCCATTTCCGCCCCCCTCAAACTTAGTCTTCTGGCTTATCGGCAGAAGTTCACACTTTGACATATTTACTTTATACCCGGAATACTTCCCGAAACTCTCCAATGCCTTAAAAACTGCATCAATCTGTCCCTGCGGTTTGGACGGAAATAATATAATGTCATCGGCGAATAATGCCGCCTTCACTTGCGACTTTCCTATCCTAATCCCCTCAAATAGGTTAGACTTGCATAGCTCTCTAGCCAGCGGCTCTAACGCCAGATTAAATAACAATGGGGATAGGGGGCATCCCTGTCGAGTCCCTTTTTGTAAGTCAAATGGCTTGGATAAGTGCCCCTGCGTAAAGACCCTCGCCTGTGGTCTATGGTACATTTGTGACAAAACTGTCCTAAAGGCACCTGTGATCTCCATTTTATCTAGGACTGCCTGCAGCTATGCCCACCTAACGTTGTCAAACGCTTTTTCAGCGTCCAATGTGAGCATGGCTGGTGACTCTCCCTCCTCTGGATCATGTTGCACCCTATCCAAAACCGCCAGTACTGTTCTAATATTCGTCACCGCAGCACGACCCTGGACGAAACCCACCTGCTCCTGTCCCACCAAAGATGGCATCACTTTGGCCAATCGGTCTGCAATGAGTTTGGACAAAATTTTTGCATCTACATTTATCAGGGAAATAGGCCGGTACAAACCCGGTAACAGTGGATCCTTCTCCGGCTTGGGTAACAGTTTAATATAGGAGAGGCTAGTTCCGTCCAGGGTCGGTCCACCCACAAACATGCTGTTATAAACCTTCACCAACACTGGCGAGACCTGGGTACATAAGGCCTTATAATATTCTCCAGTATAACCGTCCGGTCCTGGAGCTTTAGAGTTACCCAACCCCTTTATCACTCCCTGTAACTCCGTCTCCGTGATTTCTGCATTTAAAGCATTCCGCTGTTCCCCAGTCATGGTAGGTAGGCCTACTTTGTCAAGGAGGGTATCTCTTAAATCCACTCTCCCCCCGTCTTTGTATAAATTTTCATAATATTCCCCTAAAATGGAGTTAATCCGAGCCGGATCATGTACAATTTTCCCCGCAGAGTTTTTCAAGCAAGGACCGGTTTATTTACACTGTGTCCTGTTTCAACCCCCCTGATGCACCCCTGGAGTAGAAACTCCCTAAAAGTGACCCCATCTAAGAAACTACACCCCTCAAGGTATTAAAAACTGACTTTACAAACGTCTTTAACCCTTCAGCTGTTGCACAAGAGTTATTGGCAAATGGGGATGAAATTAGAAAATTTCATTTTTTTGCCAAATTTTCCATTTTAACCCATTTTTTCCACTAACAAAGCAAGGGTTAACAGCCAAACAAAACTGTATCTTTATTGCCCTGACTCTTCCATTTACAGAAACACCCCATATGTGGCCGTACACTACTGTACAGCCACACAGCGGGGCGTAGAGGGAAAGGTGCGCTGTTTGGTTTTTGGAGGGCTGATTTTTATGGACCGGTTTATTTACACCGTGTCCTGTTTCAACCCCCCTGATGCACCCCTGGAGTAGAAACTCCCTAAGGCCTCTTTCACATGGGCGTTGCAGGAAAATGTGCGGGTGCGTTGCGGGAACACGCACAATTTTTCCGCGCGAGTGCAAACATTGTAAAGCGTTTTGCACTCGCGTGAGAAAAATCGCGCATGTTTGGTACCCAAACTTGAGATCGGTGTTCTGTAGATTGTATTATTTTCCCTTATAACATGGTTATAAGGGAAAATAATAGAATTCTGAATACAGAATGCATAGTACAATAGCGCTGGAGGGGTTAAAAAAATTTAAAAAAAATTTAACTCACCTTAATCCACTCGTGCAGCCCGGCATCTCTTCTGTCTGTCTTCTGTGCTGTGTGGAGGAACAGGACCTGTGGTGACGTCACTCCGGTCATCACATGATCTTTTACCATGGTGATGGATCATGTTATGACCGGAGTGACGTCACCACAGGTCCTGTTCCTCCACACAGCACAGAAGACAGACAGAAGAGATGCCGGGCTGCACGAGTGGATTAAGGTGAGTTAAAAAAAATGTACATTTTTTTTAACCCCTCCAGCGCTATTGTACTATGCATTCTGTATTCAGAATTCTATTATTTTCCCTTATAACCATGTTATAAGGGAAAATAATAATGATCGGGTCTCCATCCCGATCGTCTCCTAGCAACCGTGCGTGAAAATCGCACCGCATCCGCACTTGCTTACGGATGCTTGCGATTTTCACGCAACCCCATTCATTTCTATGGTGCCTGCGTTACGTGAAAAACGCACAAAATAGAGCATGCTGCGATTTTCACGCAACACATAAGTGATGCGTGAAAATCACCGCTCATATGAACAGCCCCATAGAAATGAATGGGTCGGGATTCAGTGTGGGTGCAATGCGTTCAACTCAAGCATCGCATCCGCGCGGAATACTCGCCCGTGTGAAAGGGGCCTAAAAGTGACCCCATTTTGGAAACTACGGGATAAGGTGGCGGTTTTGTTGGGATTATTTTTAGGGTACATAGTATTTTTGGTTGCTCTATATTAAATTTTTGCGAGGGAAGGTTACCAAAAATTTAAATTCTGAAATTTCATCTCCATTTGCCATTAACTGTTGAACACCTAAAGGGTTAATAAAGTTTGTAAAAATCAGTTTTGAATACCTTAAGGGGTGTAGTTTCTTAGATGGGGTCACTTTTATGGAGTTTTTACTCTAGGGGGGCATCAGGGGGGCTTCAAAAGGGACATGGTGTCAATAAAAAAGGTCATCAAAATCGGCCTTCCAGAAACCATGTCGGTCCTTTCCTTTTGCGGCCTCCCTTTTACTGATACAGCAGTTTACGACCACAAATGTGGCGTTTCTGTAAACTGCAGTATCAGGGTAATAAACATTACGTTTTGTTTGGTTGTTAACCCTTGCTTTGTTACCGGAAAAAACGGATTGAAATAGAAAAGTGCCAAAAATAGCTGTTTTGGCACCGTTTTTGTTTTTGTTTTTTTGACCGTGTTAATCTGGGGGGTTAGGTCATGGGGTATTTTTATAGAGGATATTCTTACGGATGCGGCGATACCTAATAAGTCTACTTTTTTACAATTATTTAAGTTTTTACAATTTTTTTGGGGTGTCTCAAGTCTGAGAACCAGTTTTTTTTTATCCGATGTCAGTGCTAAATTGGGATATAAATTTAGTACTCCATGGAAGTGTGATGCTCCCTGAAGCAACCGTCAATGCAGAGGCCCGGATGATCGGAGCACGTGTCGCACTGAGTAGTCGTGTCCTTCCGCGTATCCCCCTCCTGCGACACACTCTGCACTTTTTTTGGGTTCGTCCCTTCTTTCCAGTATGGGGGACCACACCTGGAAAGTGTTGGCCAGGGACGATCCGGGCGCCTCCACTTCCCGAGGTACTCAGGCCTGCTCTTTCCCGTTCCGAAAAGATCAGGTCCTTGAGGACTGCCTCATAGAACTGAAGGAATGTCCCTGTGTTGCCAGCGCTTCGGGATAGTACAAAAGAGTTGTACAAGGCAACCTGCACCAAGTAGACCACAACTTTTTTGTACCATGCCCGGGTTTCGCGCATGGCGTTATATGGCTTGAGGACTTGATCAGAGAGATCAACTCCTCCCATATACCGATTGTAGTCGACGATAGAATCGGGCTTGAGGACCGTTGCCACGGTACCTCGCACAGGGGACAGGGGTGATGCCATTACCATGAATTGTGGACAGTACAAGGACATCCCTCTTGTCCTTATATCTGACCAGCAACAGGTTTTCACTGGTAAGGGCACGGGTCGCACCCCTGGGGATAGGTACATTGAGGGGGTGGGCAGGAAGGCCGTGTTGATTTTTCCGCACGGTCCCAGAAGCGGACGTGGATCTTGCGGCAAGGGACTGGAACAAGGGGATACTAGTATAAAAGTTATCCATGTAAAGGTGGTAACCCTTATCTAGCAGTGGGTACATAAGGTCCCACACAAGTTTCCCGCAAACACCCAGAGTGGGGGGACATTCTGGGGGTTGAATACGGGAATCTTGCCCCTCGTATACACAAAACCTGTAAGTGTACCCTGAGGTACTCTCACAAAGCAGCAGCACCCCTGGGGGGTCTAGGGTCACACAGCTGTGCTGTGGACCCCAGACACCCTACTTAGGGTGATGCAACCAAACTTTTTTTTACCACTTTCCCTTTTATATCCCTGCCTAGCCCAACCTTTCCCTATACTTTCCCTAATTACCTGATGATAAAGATGGGGGTGCTGGGGCACAGATCGTGTCCTGGGGGCAAGGATGTGTGCTAGGGCACAGATTGCACGTGTAGCAGATTGCAGCGCTGCTATCATTTGAAACTGCCGCCGGCCCACCCTCCTACCAATCAGAAGCGATCCTGAGTGGTGATGTCACCATCACCACTCAGGATCGTAGGATGGTGATTGGTGGGGTAAAATCACACCACCGATCGCAATCCTGTTCCGGGTTATCGGGTCCTCAGAGACCCGAATAACCCGGAAACGCAGCAAACCGCAGGTCTGAATTGACCTGCGGTTTGCTGCGATCGCCTACATGGGGGGGTCACAGGACCCCCCGGCGCATTTGCCCCAGGTGCCTGCTCAATGATTTGAGCAGGCACCGGGTTCCGATCACCGGCCGCCGCGCGGCGATCAAAAATACACAGGGCACTATACGCTCTATGTCCGGAAGAGGTTAAGTGCTGATAACTTTAAAATGCTTTTACTTACCAAGGCCATTCTGAGGTTGTTTGTTCATCACATATTGTACTTCATGACACAGCTAAAAAAAATTGCATAAAAAAATACCAAATTTACCAAAAAAAATTAAAAATTTGCAAATTTCAAAGTTTCAGTTTCTCTACTTCTGTAATACATAGTAATACCCCAAAAAATTGTGATGACTTTACATTCCCCATATGTCTACTTCATGTTTGTATCATTTTGGGAATGATATTTTATTTTTTGTGGACTTCATGGCAAATGGACATAAAATTTAAGAATTTCGATTTTTTTGAAAAATGTTCCAATATAATCAATTTTTTTCAGGAAAAAAGCAAGGGTTAACTGCCAAACAAAACTCAATATGGGTTGCCCTGATTCTGTAGTTTGCAGAAACACCCCATATGTGGTCGTAAAATACTGTTTGGCCACTTGCACCCCTAGAATAGAAATTTCAAAAAAGTTACTCCATCTAAGAAAGTAAACCCCCCAAGGTATTCAAAACTGGGTTTACAAACTTTGTTAACCCTTTAGGTGTTCCACACGAGTTAATGGTAGATGGAGAAACTATTTAGAAATGTCTATATTTTCTGGAAGATTTACCATTTTAGCCCATTTTTTTCAGTAATAAAGTAAGGGTTAACTGCCAAACAAAACTCAATATGGGTTGCCCTGATTCTGTAGTTTGCAAAAACACCCAATATGTGGTCCTAAACTACTGTTTGGCCAAATGGGAGGACATAGAAGGAGGGGAACGCCATATGGGTTTTGGAAGGCAGATTTTGCAGGACTGGTTTGTTTATACCATGTCCCATTTCAAGCCCCCCGTTGCACCCCTAGAATAGAAATACCAAAAAAGTGACTCCATCTAAGAAAGTACACCCCTCAAGGTATTTAAAACTGGGTTTACAAACTTTGTTAACCCTTTAGGTGTTCCACAAGAGTTAATGGCAGATGGAGAAACAATTTTGGAATTTAAATTTTTCTGGAAAATTTACCATTTTAACCCATTTTTTCAAGTAATAAAGTAAGGGTTAACTGCCAAACAAAACTCAATATGGGTTGCCCTGATTCTGTAGTTTGTAGAGTTGAGCGAACACCTGGATGTTCGGGTTCGAGAAGTTCGGCCGAACATCCCGGAAATGTTCGGGTTCGGGATCCGAACCCGATCCGAACTTCGTCCCGAACCCGAACCCCATTGAAGTCAATGGGGACCCGAACTTTTCGGCACTAAAAAGGCTGTAAAACAGCCCAGGAAAGAGCTAGAGGGCTGCAAAAGGCAGCAACATGTAGGTAAATCCCCTGCAAACAAATGTGGATAGGGAAATGAATTAAAATAAAAATTAAATAAATAAAAATTAACCAAAATCAATTGGAGAGAGGTTCCATAGCAGAGAATCTGGCTTCCCGTCACCCACCACTGGAACAGTCCATTCTCAGATATTTAGGCCCCGGCACCCAGGCAGAGGAGAGAGGTCCCGTAACAGAGAATCTGTCTTCATGTCAGCAGAGAATTAGTCTGCATGTCATAGCAGAGAATGAGGCTTCACGTCAGCCACCACTGCAACAGTCCATTGGCATATATTTAGGCCCAGCACACACACAGGCAGAGGAGAGAGGTCCCGTAACAGAGAATCTGTCTTCATGTCAGCAGAGAATTAGTCTGCATGTCATAGCAGAGAATGAGGCTTCACGTCAGCCACCACTGCAACAGTCCATTGGCATATATTTAGGCCCAGCACACACACAGGCAGAGGAGAGAGGTCCCGTAACAGAGAATCTGTCTTCATGTCAGCAGAGAATTAGTCTGCATGTCATAGCAGAGAATGAGGCTTCACGTCAGCCACCACTGCAACAGTCCATTGGCATATATTTAGGCCCAGCACACACACAGGCAGAGGAGAGAGGTCCCGTAACAGAGAATCTGTCTTCATGTCAGCAGAGAATTAGTCTGCATGTCATAGCAGAGAATGAGGCTTCACGTCAGCCACCACTGCAACAGTCCATTGGCATATATTTAGGCCCAGCACACACACAGGCAGAGGAGAGAGGTCCCGTAACAGAGAATCTGGCTTCATGTCAGCAGAGAATCAGTCTGCATGTCATAGCAGAGAATGAGGCTTCACGTCAGCCACCACTGCAACAGTCCATTGGCATATATTTAGGCCCAGCACACACACAGGCAGAGGAGAGAGGTCCCGTAACAGAGGATCTGGCTTCATGTCAGCAGAGAATCAGTCTGCATGTCATAGCAGAGAATCAGGCTTCACGTCAGCCACCACTGCAACAGTCCATTGTCATAAATTTAGGCCCAGCACCCAGGCAGAGGAGAGAGGTCCCGTAACAGACAATCTGGCTTCATGTCAGCAGAGAATTAGTCTGCATGTCATAGCAGAGAATCAGGCTTCACGTCAGCCACCACTGCAACAGTCCATTGGCATATATTTAGGCCTAGCACACAGGCAGAGGAGAGAGGTCCCGTAACAGACAATCTGGCTTCATGTCAGCAGAGAATCAGTCTGCATGTCATAGCAGAGAATGAGGCTTCACGTCACCCACCACTGCAACAGTCCATTGGCATATATTTAGGCCTAGCACACAGGCAGAGCAGAGAGGTCCCGTAACAGACAATCTGGCTTCATGACAGCAGAGAATCAGTCTGCATGTCATAGCAGAGAATGAGGCTTCACGTCACCCACCACTGCAACAGTCCATTGGCATATATTTAGGCCTAGCACACAGGCAAGCAGAGAGGTCCCGTAACAGAGAATCTGTCTTCATGTCAGCAGAGAATTAGTCTGCATGTCATAGCAGAGAATGAGGCTTCACGTCAGCCACCACTGCAACAGTCCATTGGCATATATTTAGGCCCAGCACACACACAGGCAGAGGAGAGAGGTCCCGTAACAGAGAATCTGTCTTCATGTCAGCAGAGAATTAGTCTGCATGTCATAGCAGAGAATGAGGCTTCACGTCAGCCACCACTGCAACAGTCCATTGGCATATATTTAGGCCCAGCACACACACAGGCAGAGGAGAGAGGTCCCGTAACAGAGGATCTGGCTTCATGTCAGCAGAGAATCAGTCTGCATGTCATAGCAGAGAATCAGGCTTCACGTCAGCCACCACTGCAACAGTCCATTGTCATAAATTTAGGCCCAGCACCCAGGCAGAGGAGAGAGGTCCCGTAACAGAGAATCTGGCTTCATGTCAGCAGAGAATCAGTCTTCATATCATAGCAGAGAATCAGGCTTCACGTCACCCACCACTGTAAGAGTCAATTTTCATAAATTTAGGCCCAGAACCCAGGCAGAGGAGAAAGGTCCCGTAACAGACAATCTGGCTTCATGTCAGCAGAGAATCAGTCTTCATATCATAGCAGAGAATCAGGCTTCACGTCACCCACCACTGTAAGAGTCAATTTTCATAAATTTAGGCCCAGAACCCAGGCAGAGGAGAAAGGTCCCGTAACAGACAATCTGGCTTCATGTCAGCAGAGAATCAGTCTTCATATCATAGCAGAGAATCAGGCTTCACGTCACCCACCACTGTAAGAGTCAATTTTCATAAATTTAGGCCCAGAACCCAGGCAGAGGAGAAAGGTCCCGTAACAGACAATCTGGCTTCATGTCAGCAGAGAATCAGTCTTCATATCATAGCAGAGAATCAGGCTTCACGTCACCCACCACTGTAAGAGTCAATTTTCATAAATTTAGGCCCAGAACCCAGGCAGAGGAGAAAGGTCCCGTAACAGACAATCTGGCTTCATGTCAGCAGAGAATCAGTCTTCATATCATAGCAGAGAATCAGGCTTCACGTCACCCACCACTGTAAGAGTCAATTTTCATAAATTTAGGCCCAGAACCCAGGCAGAGGAGAAAGGTCCCGTAACAGACAATCTGGCTTCATGTCAGCAGAGAATCAGTCTTCATATCATAGCAGAGAATCAGGCTTCACGTCACCCACCACTGCAACAGTCCATTGGCATATATTTAGGCCTAGCACACAGGCAGAGCAGAGAGGTCCCGTAACAGACAATCTGGCTTCATGTCAGCAGAGAATCAGTCTGCATGTCATAGCAGAGAATGAGGCTTCACGTCACCCACCACTGCAACAGTCCATTGGCATATATTTAGGCCCAGAACCCAGGCAGAGGAGAAAGGTCCCGTAACAGACAATCTGGCTTCATGTCAGCAGAGAATCAGTCTTCATATCATAGCAGAGAATCAGGCTTCACGTCACCCACCACTGTAAGAGTCAATTTTCATAAATTTAGGCCCAGAACCCAGGCAGAGGAGAAAGGTCCCGTAACAGACAATCTGGCTTCATGTCAGCAGAGAATCAGTCTTCATATCATAGCAGAGAATCAGGCTTCACGTCACCCACCACTGTAAGAGTCAATTTTCATAAATTTAGGCCCAGAACCCAGGCAGAGGAGAAAGGTCCCGTAACAGACAATCTGGCTTCATGTCAGCAGAGAATCAGTCTTCATATCATAGCAGAGAATCAGGCTTCACGTCACCCACCACTGTAAGAGTCAATTTTCATAAATTTAGGCCCAGAACCCAGGCAGAGGAGAAAGGTCCCGTAACAGACAATCTGGCTTCATGTCAGCAGAGAATCAGTCTTCATATCATAGCAGAGAATCAGGCTTCACGTCACCCACCACTGTAAGAGTCAATTTTCATAAATTTAGGCCCAGAACCCAGGCAGAGGAGAAAGGTCCCGTAACAGACAATCTGGCTTCATGTCAGCAGAGAATCAGTCTTCATATCATAGCAGAGAATCAGGCTTCACGTCACCCACCACTGTAAGAGTCAATTTTCATAAATTTAGGCCCAGAACCCAGGCAGAGGAGAAAGGTCCCGTAACAGACAATCTGGCTTCATGTCAGCAGAGAATCAGTCTTCATATCATAGCAGAGAATCAGGCTTCACGTCACCCACCACTGCAACAGTCCATTGGCATATATTTAGGCCTAGCACACAGGCAGAGCAGAGAGGTCCCGTAACAGACAATCTGGCTTCATGTCAGCAGAGAATCAGTCTGCATGTCATAGCAGAGAATGAGGCTTCACGTCACCCACCACTGCAACAGTCTATTGTCATAAATTTAGGCCCAGCACCCAGGCAGAGGAGAGAGGTCCCGTAACAGACAATCTGGCTTCATGTCAGCAGAGAATTAGTCTGCATGTCATAGCAGAGAATCAGGCTTCATGTCAGCCACCACTGCAACAGTCCATTGGCATATATTTAGGCCTAGCACACAGGCAGAGGAGAGGTTCATTCAACTTTGGGTAGCATCGCAATATAATGGTAAAATGAAAATAAAAATAGGATTGAATGAGGAAGTGCCCTGGAGTCCAATAATATATGGTTATGGGGAGGTAGTTAATGTCTAATCTGGACAAGGGACGGACAGGTCCTGTGGGATCCATGCCTGGTTCATTTTTATGAACGTCAGCTTGTCCACATTGGCTGTAGACAGGCGGCTGCGTTTGTCTGTAATGACGCCCCCTGCCGTGCTGAATACACGTTCAGACAAAACGCTGGCTGCCGGGCAGGCCAGCACCTCCAAGGCATAAAAGGCTAGCTCTGGCCACGTGGACAATTTAGAGACCCAGAAGTTGAATGGGGCCGAACCATCAGTCAGTACGTGGAGGGGTGTGCACACGTACTGTTCCACCATGTTAGTGAAATGTTGCCTCCTGCTAACACGTTGCGTATCAGGTGGTGGTGCAGTTAGCTGTGGCGTGTTGACAAAAGTTTTCCACATCTCTGCCATGCTAACCCTGCCCTCAGAGGAGCTGGCCGTGACACAGCTGCCTTGGCGACCTCTTGCTCCTCCTCTGCCTTGGCCTTGGGCTTCCACTTGTTCCCCTGTGACATTTGGGAATGCTCTCAGTAGCGCGTCTACCAACGTGCGCTTGTACTCGCGCATCTTCCTATCACGCTCCAGTGCAGGAAGTAAGGTGGGCACATTGTCTTTGTAGCGTGGATCCAGCAGGGTGGCAACCCAGTAGTCCGCACAGGTTAAAATGTGGGCAACTCTGCTGTCGTTGCGCAGGCACTGCAGCATGTAGTCGCTCATGTGTGCCAGGCTGCCCAGGGATAAGGACAAGCTGTCCTCTGTGGGAGGCGTATCGTCATCGTCCTGCCTTTCCCCCCAGCCACGCACCAGTGATGGACCCGAGCTGCGTTGGGTGCCACCCCGCTGTGACCATGCTTCATCCTCATCCTCCTCCACCTCCTCCTCATCCTCGTCCTCCTCGTCCTCCAGTAGTGGGCCCTGGCTGGCCACATTTGTACCTGGCCTCTGCTGTTGCCAAAAACCTCCCTCTGAGTCACTTCGAAGAGACTGGCCTGAAAGTGCTAAAAATGACCCCTCTTCCTCCTCCTCCTCCTCCTCCTCCTGGGCCACCTCCTCTTCCATCATCGCCCTAAGTGTTTTCTCAAGGAGACATAGAAGTGGTATTGTAACGCTGATAACGGTGTCATCGCCACTGGCCATGTTGGTGGAGTACTCGAAACAGCGCAACAGGGCACACAGGTCTCGCATGGAGGCCCAGTCATTGGTGGTGAAGTGGTGCTGTTCTGTAGTGCGACTGACCCGTGCGTGCTGCAGCTGAAACTCCACTATGGCCTGCTGCTGCTCGCACAGTCTGTCCAGCATGTGCAAGGTGGAGTTCCACCTGGTGGGCACGTCGCATATGAGGCGGTGAGCGGGAAGGCCGAAGTTACGCTGTAGCGCAGACAGGCGAGCAGCAGCAGGATGTGAACGCCGGAAGCGCGAACAGACGGCCCGCACTTTATGCAGCAGCTCTGACATGTCGGGGTAGTTGTGAATGAACTTCTGCACCACCAAATTCAGCACATGCGCCAAGCAAGGGATGTGCGTCAAATTGGCTAGTCCCAGAGCTGCAACGAGATTTCGCCCATTATCACACACCACCAGGCCGGGCTTGAGGCTCACCGGCAGCAACCACTCGTCGGTCTGTTGTTCTATACCCCGCCACAACTCCTGTGCGGTGTGGGGCCTGTCCCCCAAACATATGAGTTTCAGAATGGCCTGCTGACGTTTACCCCGGGCTGTGCTGAAGTTGGTGGTGAAGGTGTGTGGCTGACTGGATGAGCAGGTGGAAGAAGAGGAGGAGGAAGCCGAGAAGGAGGAGGTGGCAACAGGAGGCAAAGAATGTTGCCCTGCGATCCTTGGCGGCGGAAGGACGTGCGCCAAACAGCTCTCCGCCTGGGGCCCAGCTGCCACTACATTTACCCAGTGTGCAGTTAGGGAGATATAGCGTCCCTGGCCGTGCTTACTGGTCCACGTATCTGTGGTTAGGTGGACCTTGCCACAGATGGCGTTGCGCAGTGCACACTTGATTTTATCGGATACTTGGTTGTGCAGGGAAGGCACGGCTCTCTTGGAGAAGTAGTGCCGGCTGGGAACAACATACTGTGGGACAGCAAGCGACATGAGCTGTTTGAAGCTGTCTGTGTCCACCAGCCTAAATGACAGCATTTCATAGGCCAGTAGTTTAGAAATGCTGGCATTCAGGGCCAGGGATCGAGGGTGGCTAGGTGGGAATTTACGCTTTCTATCAAATGTTTGTGAGATGGAGAGCTGAACGCTGGCGTGTGACATGGTTGAGACGCTTGGTGACGGAGGTGGTGGTGGTGGTGTTGGTGGTACATCCCCTGTTTGCTGGGCGGCAGGTGCCAACGTTCCTCCAGAGGCGGAGGAAGAGGCCGAGGCGGCAGCAGCAGAATAGGCCGAGGCGGCAGCAGCAGAAGAGGTAGCAGGGGGAGCCTGAGTGACTTCCTTGGTTTTAAGGTGTTTACTCCACTGCAGTTCATGCTTTGCATGCAGGTGCCTGGTCATGCAGGTTGTGCTCAGGTTCAGAACGTTAATGCCTCGCTTCAGGCTCTGATGGCACAGCGTGCAAACCACTCGGGTCTTGTCGTCAGCACATTGTTTGAAGAAGTGCCATGCCAGGGAACTCCTTGAAGCTGCCTTTGGGGTGCTCGGTCCCAGATGGCGGCGGTCAGTAGCAGGCGGAGTCTCTTGGCGGCGGGTGTTCTGCTTTTGCCCACTGCTCCCTCTTTTGCTACGCTGTTGGCTCGGTCTCACCACTGCCTCTTCCTCCGAACTGTGAAAGTCAGTGGCACGACCTTCATTCCATGTGGGGTCTAGGACCTCATCGTCCCCTGCATCGTCTTCCACCCAGTCTTGATCCCTGACCTCCTGTTCAGTCTGCACACTGCAGAAAGACGCAGCAGTTGGCACCTGTGTTTCGTCATCATCAGAGACATGCTGAGGTGGTATTCCCATGTCCTCATCATCAGGAAACATAAGTGGTTGTGCGTCAGTGCATTCTATGTCTTTCACCGCTGGGGAAGGGCTAGGTGGATGCCCTTGGGAAACCCTGCCAGCGGAGTCTTCAAACAGCATAAGAGACTGCTGCATAACTTGAGGCTGAGACAGTTTCCCTGGTATGCATGGGGGTGATGTGACAGACTGATGGGGTTGGTTTTCAGGCGCCATCTGTGCGCTTTCTGCAGAAGACTGGGTGGGAGATAATGTGAACGTGCTGGATCCACTGTCGGCCACCCAATTGACTAATGCCTGTACCTGCTCAGGCCTTACCATCCTTAGAACGGCATTGGGCCCCACCATATATCGCTGTAAATTCTGGCGGCTACTGGGACCTGAGGTAGTTGGTACACTAGGACGTGTGGATGTGGCAGAACGGCCACGTCCTCTCCCAGCACCAGAGGGTCCACTAACACCACCACGACCATGTCCACGTCCGCGTCCCTTACTAGATGTTTTTCTCATTGTTATGGTTCACCACAACAACAAATATATTATTTGGCCCAATGTATTGTATTCAAATTCAGCGGGATATAAATTTGAGGCCTAGTATTTAGGCGCTGGGTGACCGGTATGGATTTAGTGACAGAATTAGACTTGGAAATGCACAGAAGCGTGTGTGTGAAGTTATTCTGAATGACCCTATGTGCACCTTCAATATGATCTACCCTTTTAGGGATAGATTTCAAATAGCTCTGATATAGCAGAAACGACTAAATTATGAAATTGCTAAATTGGGAATTGTATTTCAACCCAGAACAAAAAATGTGCTTTGACGGACACTAAATAACTTTCCCAGCCACAACAGGACAGCGGTAACGAGAGATTTAGCGGGATATAAATTTGAGGCCTAGTATTTAGGCGCTGGGTGACAGGTATGGGTTTAGTGACAGAATTAGATTTGGAAATGCACAGTAGCGGGTGTGTGAAGTTATTCTGAATGACCCTATGTGCACCTTGAATATTATATACCCTTTTAGGGATAGATTTCAAATAGCTCTGATATAGCAGAAACCACTAAATTATGAAATTGCTAAATTGGGAATTGTATTTCAACCCAGAACAAGAAATGTGCTTGAACGGACACTAAATAACTCGCCCAGCTACAGCACTAGGGACAGATTTAGCGGGATATAAATTTGAGGCCTAGTATTTAGGCGCTGGGTGACAGGTATGGGTTTAGTGCCAGAATTAGACTTGGAAATACACAGTAGCGGGTGTGTGTGAAGTTATTCTGAATGACCCAATGTGCACCTTGAATATTATATACCCTTTTAGGGATAGATTTCAAATAGCTCTGATATAGCAGAAACCACTAAATTATGAAATTGCTAAATTGGGAATTGTATTTCAACCCAGAACAAGAAATGTGCTTGAACGGACACTAAATAACTCGCCCAGCTACAGCACTAGGGACAGATTTAGCGGGATATAAATTTGAGGCCTAGTATTTAGGCGCTGGGTGACAGGTATGGGTTTAGTGACAGAATTAGACTTGGAAATACACAGTAGCGGGTGTGTGTGAAGTTATTCTGAATGACCCAATGTGCACCTTGAATATTATATACCCTTTTAGGGATAGATTTCAAATAGCTCTGATATAGCAGAAACCACTAAATTATGAAATTGCTAAATTGGGAATTGTATTTCAACCCAGAACAAGAAATGTGCTTGAACGGACACTAAATAACTCGCCCAGCTACAGCACTAGGGACAGATTTAGCGGGATATAAATTTGAGGCCTAGTATTTAGGCGCTGGGTGACAGGTATGGGTTTAGTGCCAGAATTAGACTTGGAAATACACAGTAGCGGGTGTGTGTGAAGTTATTCTGAATGACCCAATGTGCACCTTGAATATTATATACCCTTTTAGGGATAGATTTCAAATAGCTCTGATATAGCAGAAACCACTAAATTATGAAATTGCTAAATTGGGAATTGTATTTCAACCCAGAACAAGAAATGTGCTTGAACGGACACTAAATAACTCGCCCAGCTACAGCACTAGGGACAGATTTAGCGGGATATAAATTTGAGGCCTAGTATTTAGGCGCTGGGTGACAGGTATGGGTTTAGTGCCAGAATTAGACTTGGAAATACACAGTAGCGGGTGTGTGTGAAGTTATTCTGAATGACCCAATGTGCACCTTGAATATTATATACCCTTTTAGGGATAGATTTCAAATAGCTCTGATATAGCAGAAACCACTAAATTATGAAATTGCTAAATTGGGAATTGTATTTCAACCCAGAACAAGAAATGTGCTTGAACGGACACTAAATAACTCGCCCAGCTACAGCACTAGGGACAGATTTAGCGGGATATAAATTTGAGGCCTAGTATTTAGGCGCTGGGTGACAGGTATGGGTTTAGTGACAGAATTAGACTTGGAAATACACAGTAGCGGGTGTGTGTGAAGTTATTCTGAATGACCCAATGTGCACCTTGAATATTATATACCCTTTTAGGGATAGATTTCAAATAGCTCTGATATAGCAGAAACCACTAAATTATGAAATTGCTAAATTGGGAATTGTATTTCAACCCAGAACAAGAAATGTGCTTGAACGGACACTAAATAACTCGCCCAGCTACAGCACTAGGGACAGATTTAGCGGGATATAAATTTGAGGCCTAGTATTTAGGCGCTGGGTGACAGGTATGGGTTTAGTGACAGAATTAGACTTGGAAATACACAGTAGCGGGTGTGTGTGAAGTTATTCTGAATGACCCAATGTGCACCTTGAATATTATATACCCTTTTAGGGATAGATTTCAAATAGCTCTGATATAGCAGAAACCACTAAATTATGAAATTGCTAAATTGGGAATTGTATTTCAACCCAGAACAAGAAATGTGCTTGAACGGACACTAAATAACTCGCCCAGCTACAGCACTAGGGACAGATTTAGCGGGATATAAATTTGAGGCCTAGTATTTAGGCGCTGGGTGACAGGTATGGGTTTAGTGACAGAATTAGACTTGGAAATACACAGTAGCGGGTGTGTGTGAAGTTATTCTGAATGACCCAATGTGCACCTTGAATATTATATACCCTTTTAGGGATAGATTTCAAATAGCTCTGATATAGCAGAAACCACTAAATTATGAAATTGCTAAATTGGGAATTGTATTTCAACCCAGAACAAGAAATGTGCTTGAACGGACACTAAATAACTCGCCCAGCTACAGCACTAGGGACAGATTTAGCGGGATATAAATTTGAGGCCTAGTATTTAGGCGCTGGGTGACAGGTATGGGTTTAGTGACAGAATTAGACTTGGAAATACACAGTAGCGGGTGTGTGTGAAGTTATTCTGAATGACCCAATGTGCACCTTGAATATTATATACCCTTTTAGGGATAGATTTCAAATAGCTCTGATATAGCAGAAACCACTAAATTATGAAATTGCTAAATTGGGAATTGTATTTCAACCCAGAACAAGAAATGTGCTTGAACGGACACTAAATAACTCGCCCAGCTACAGCACTAGGGACAGATTTAGCGGGATATAAATTTGAGGCCTAGTATTTAGGCGCTGGGTGACAGGTATGGGTTTAGTGACAGAATTAGACTTGGAAATACACAGTAGCGGGTGTGTGTGAAGTTATTCTGAATGACCCAATGTGCACCTTGAATATTATATACCCTTTTAGGGATAGATTTCAAATAGCTCTGATATAGCAGAAACCACTAAATTATGAAATTGCTAAATTGGGAATTGTATTTCAACCCAGAACAAGAAATGTGCTTGAACGGACACTAAATAACTCGCCCAGCTACAGCACTAGGGACAGATTTAGCGGGATATAAATTTGAGGCCTAGTATTTAGGCGCTGGGTGACAGGTATGGGTTTAGTGACAGAATTAGACTTGGAAATACACAGTAGCGGGTGTGTGTGAAGTTATTCTGAATGACCCAATGTGCACCTTGAATATTATATACCCTTTTAGGGATAGATTTCAAATAGCTCTGATATAGCAGAAACCACTAAATTATGAAATTGCTAAATTGGGAATTGTATTTCAACCCAGAACAAGAAATGTGCTTGAACGGACACTAAATAACTCGCCCAGCTACAGCACTAGGGACAGATTTAGCGGGATATAAATTTGAGGCCTAGTATTTAGGCGCTGGGTGACAGGTATGGGTTTAGTGCCAGAATTAGACTTGGAAATACACAGTAGCGGGTGTGTGTGAAGTTATTCTGAATGACCCAATGTGCACCTTGAATATTATATACCCTTTTAGGGATAGATTTCAAATAGCTCTGATATAGCAGAAACCACTAAATTATGAAATTGCTAAATTGGGAATTGTATTTCAACCCAGAACAAGAAATGTGCTTGAACGGACACTAAATAACTCGCCCAGCTACAGCACTAGGGACAGATTTAGCGGGATATAAATTTGAGGCCTAGTATTTAGGCGCTGGGTGACAGGTATGGGTTTAGTGCCAGAATTAGACTTGGAAATACACAGTAGCGGGTGTGTGTGAAGTTATTCTGAATGACCCAATGTGCACCTTGAATATTATATACCCTTTTAGGGATAGATTTCAAATAGCTCTGATATAGCAGAAACCACTAAATTATGAAATTGCTAAATTGGGAATTGTATTTCAACCCAGAACAAGAAATGTGCTTGAACGGACACTAAATAACTCGCCCAGCTACAGCACTAGGGACAGATTTAGCGGGATATAAATTTGAGGCCTAGTATTTAGGCGCTGGGTGACAGGTATGGATTTAGTGACAGAATTAGACTGGGATATGGCCAAAAAATGAACAGACTATTGCTGGTTAAATGCACTTGGTGTGACAGCTTCACCCTGATGTAGGCTTTAGCCAAAAAACAACCACACCATTGAGGGTTAAATGCACTTGGTCGCAGCTTGTGCTGGCGCACCACAAGACACAAAATGGCCGCCGATCACCCCAGAAAAATGTGACTGACAAACGGTCTGTGCAGCCTAAAAACAGTGAGCAATTGAGGATCAGCAGCTCAATGATCCACAGCTGCAGATCGATCAGTTAATCAAGTCCTTTGGAGGAGTTAATCTGCCTAATCTCGCCCTACTGTCGCAGCCGCAACCTCTCCCTACGCTAATCAGAGCAGAGTGACGGGCGGCGCTATGTGACTCCAGCTTAAATAGAGGCTGGGTCACATGGTGCTCTGGCCAATCACAGCCATGCCAATAGTAGGCATGGCTGTGATGGCCTCTTGGGGCAAGTAGTATGACGCTTGTTGATTGGCTGCTTTGCAGCCTTTCAAAAAGCGCCAAGAAAGCGTCACAAAAGCGCGAAGAAAGCGACGAACACCGAACCCGAACCCGGACTTTTACGAAAATGTCCGGGTTCGGGTCCGTGTCACGGACACCCCAAAATTCGGTACGAACCCGAACTATACAGTTCGAGTTCGCTCATCCCTAGTAGTTTGCAAAAACACCCCATATGTGGTCCTAAACTACTGTTTGGCCAAACGGAAGGACGCCATATGGGTTTTGGAAGGCAGATTTTGCAGGACTGGTTTTGTTTATACCATGTCCCATTTCAAGCCCCCCCCCCCTTGCACCCCTAGAATAGAAATTCCAAAAAAGTGACTCCATCTAAGAAAGTACACCCCTCAAGGTATTCAAAACTGGATTTACAAACTTTGTTAACCCTTTAGGTGTTCCACAAGAGTTAAGGGCACATGGAGAAACAATTTTGGAATTTCAATTTTATGGAAAATTTTCCATTTTAACCCTTACTTTATTACTGGAAAAAATGGGTTAACAGCCAAACAAAACTCAATATGGGTTGCCCTGATTCTGTAGTTTGCAGAAGCACCCCATATGTGGTTGTAAACTACTATTTGGCTAAACGGCAGGATATAGAAGAAGGGGAATGCCATATGGTTTTTGGAAGGCAGATTTTGCTGGACTGGTTTATTTACACCATGTACCCTTTCAAGCCCCCTGATGCACCCCTAGAGTAGAAACTCCATAAAAGTGACCCCATCTAGGAAACTACGGGATAAGGTGGTTGTTGTTTTGGGACTATTTTAGGGGTACATATGATTTTTGGTTGCTCTATATTACACTTTTTTGAGGCAAGGTAACAAAAAATGTAAATTCAAAAATTGTTTCTACATTCGCTATTTAGTTTTGTGGAACACCTAAAGGGTTAACAAAGTTTGTAAAGTAATTTTTCAATACCTTGAGGGGTGTAGTTTCTTAGATGGGGTCACTTTTTCTTTGGAGTTTCTAGTCTAGGCTACATCAGGGGGACTTCAAATGGGACATGGTGTCAAAAAGAACAGTCCATCAAAATCAGCCTTCCAGAAACCATATGGCGTTCCCTTCATTCTACGCCCTGCCGTGTGGCTATATAGCCATTTACGACCACATATGGGGTGTTTCTTCAAACTACAGAATCAGGGCAATAGATATTTAGTTTTGTTTGGCTGTTAACCCTTGGTTTATTACCAGAAAAAAAGGATTCAAATGGAAAATTTGCCAAAAAATTGGTGTTTTGCCACCGTTTTTATTTTATATTTTTAACGCTGTTCATCCGAGGGGTTTAGTCAAATGTTATTTTTATAGGGCAGATTCTTACGGATGCGGCGATACCTAATATGTCTACATTTTAGAATTTATTTAGATTTTACACTATATTATCATTTTAGGAACCCAAAAAAAAATATTTTTGTATCTCCATAGTCTGGGAGCTACATTTTTTTTTTTTGTTGGGCGACTATCTAATGTAGGGGCTCATTTTTTGCGAGATGAGATGGCGGTTTTATTGGCACTAATTGGGGGTGCAGATCACATTTTGATCGCTCGCTATTACACTTTTTGTGATGTTAGGTGACAAAAAATGGCTTTTATTTAACACGTTTTTTTTTTAACGCTGTTCATCCGGGGGGTTGGGTTAAATGTTATTTTTATAGAGAAGATTTTTACGGACGCGGCAATGCCCAATATGTATGGCTCTCAGACTTTGGAGACACTAAGCAGGCATCCTCAAACTGCGGCCCTCCAGATGTAAAACTGCAATTCCCACCATGACCTGCTGATGGCTGTAGGTTGTTTTACAACATCTGGAGGGCTGCAGTTTGAAGATGCCTGCACTAAAACTAATATTTTTGGAAAATAAAAAATTTGTTTCCGTGTCTCCAAAGTCTGAGAGCCATAGTTTTTTATGTTCTCTAGGGGATTGTTGGGGATTATAAAAATGGATGATCGGGGCACATGTCACATTGAGTGGTGGTGTCCTTCCATATCCCCCTCTTGTGACACACTCTGCATCTTTTTGGGGTTCGTCCCTTCTTTCCAGTATGGGGGACCACACCTGGAAAATGTTGGCCAGGGACGATCCGGGCGCCTCCAATTCCCAAGGTACTCCGGCCTGCTCTTTCACGGTCTGAAAAAATCAGGTCCTTGAGGACTGCCTCATAGAATTGGAGGAATGTCCCTGTGCTGCCAGCACTTCGGAATAGTACAAAAGAGTTGTACAAGGGAACCTGTACCAAGTAGACCACAACTTTTTTGTACCATGCCCGGGTTTTGCGCATGGCATTATATGGCTTGAGGACTTGATCAGAGAGATCAACTCCTCCCATATACCGATTGTAGTCGACGATACAATCGGGCTTGAGGACCGTTGCCGCGGTACCTCGCACAGGGACAGGGGTGATGCCATTACCGTGGATTGTGGACAGTACAAGGACATCCCTCTTGTCCTTATATCTCACCAGCAACAGGTTTCCACTGGTAAGTGCACAGGTCTCACCCCTGGGGATAGGTA
This sequence comes from Bufo gargarizans, assembly GCF_014858855.1. Lineage (NCBI taxonomy): Eukaryota > Metazoa > Chordata > Amphibia > Anura > Bufonidae > Bufo > Bufo gargarizans. Next base: position 85,366,052 of record NC_058084.1, on the reverse strand, counting down.
CCTGGAGGGGGTGGGCAGGGAGACCGCGCTGGTTTTTCCGCACGGTCCCGACAAGCGAACGTGGATCTGGCGGCAAGGGACCTGAATAATGGAATGCTAGTATAAAAGTTGTCCACGTACAAGTGGTAACCCTTATCTAGCAGTGGGTACATAAGGTCCCACACGAGTTTCCCGCTAACACCCAGAGTGGGGGGACATTCTGGGGGTTGAATACGGGAATCTCACCCCTCGTACATACGAAATTTGTAAGTGTACCCTGAGGCACTCTCACAAATTTTGTACAGCTTCACGCCATACCTCGCGTCCAGCCACCGGGTCTAGCCAAAAAGGGGCCCGGGTGGTGAGCAACGAACTGTTGGGCATACAGGTTCGTCTGCTCCACCATCAGATTCACAAATGGGTCACTGAAAAAAAAAATTAAAAAGTCCATTTCAGTAAACCCCACTGTGGGAATCTGGATTGCCAACAAAATCCAGAATCTCGGGCTCAAAATCCGAATGTAGTGAATATTCGAAAAAAAAATAATATAGAGCAATTTAGCTAATATAGTGCTATAATCTTCTTTGTCTAATAGTTGTAATTTTTTTCTCATCTGAAGTTCAGTTTGGAAAAAAATTACAACTATAAAAAAAAGATTATAGCACTAAATTAGCTAAATTGCTCTATATTCGTTTTTTCGAATATTCGCTATATTGCTATAACTTCGTTTTTTCGAATATTCATAATATTCTAAAACAAGAATATATAGCAATATAGCGAATATTTGAAAAAAACGAATATAGAGCAAAATTCGCAAACAACACTACTCCTAAAGTCAAGTACATTGCAGCCTTCTTATTGGCCCACAAGCTAGAAGCAGGGAGGGATCATGTGTACTGATTAAAAAAAAATCGATTAGAAAAAAAAAAGGGAAAAAATAATCGAATATTCGAAATTACGAATATATATAACTATATTCAATTCGAATGTTCGTGATCAACACTAATCATGTGTACTGATTAAAAAAAAAAAAAAAAAAAAGGGAAAAAATAATAATCCGTGGGCATCTTGATTACAGAAAACGCACTAAATCTCGCATGCATTGCACCGGCCTCTACATAACTTCGGCACGTCTTAGCTGGCTTACATTTAGACCATTTTCTACGCCTAAAACAGGCGCAGAAACTGATGAATGAGACGAGCCTGCCGGTTCAGGTGTTCATAATATGGGAGAAATGAATCACCCGTGTTAAACACATCTGAAAGCGTGCTTAGTTAATGCATTATATTAAGTTTAGCAATTTATCATTGTTAATTCAGTTTACAGTTTGTATAGGCGTATTAAAATTATATACTACATACTTCCCAATGCTTGCATGAAAAGTTTAGTTGGTGCATTCCTGGAGTTTTTGCATTTCTTTAAGTATGCAGTATTGAGTGTAGACTTGAGCAACATGTCTCACATCTTCTGGTAAGAATTCTGCAAGAGTACTCATTTCAAATTTGAATTCACGTCCAATTTTTTATATAATCACTAACAAAGATTTTGGTAAGATGGCAGCTCTTTGCTGTGTGTAGTATACATTTTTTATGCATTTCTGGATGACTTCCAAATATAACATGACCTCTGTGTCAGTACTTTTAAGAGCACAAGCTGCACTCAATGATCATTATTGATTTTGAGGCTTTCAAGGGGTTTTATAGCCATTGCCCCACTTCTGATCATGTGGATTGTATCAACAATGCTGGTCATCATGCAGTCACTGCCTGCCAGTAATGATAAGCATATTTGCTGTGTTTCCCCATGAGGATTTAGTGGATAGCGGAAAAAAAAAAAAGGGGTAGAATTAGAAAAAAAGCCCAATTCCTCCCCAGTTTTAGTTTTTTTGTACGGTAAAAATGACTTGTGCTCTTCATTTTCCAGGTCAGTACAAATCCAGCAATACCACATATGTATAGTTTTTCTTGCATTTTAATACTGAAAAAACTATCCTGACCCAGTGTATTAGGTGAGGTATTTGAGGTATTTCACATGCGCAGTGGCCTCATGTTAGGACACTAGTGCAAGTTGTGGATGTGCAGCGGACCGGACCGCAGGGGCAACACGTGAGGCTACAGTGGGCCGATGGGGTAGTAGTTCATTTACTCACTGTTAGCAGAGCCTCCCTGGGCCAGCGTGCAGTGATAGGGAAGACAGGACTAAATCCTCCGGGGCACTCTCTATTGCAGGAAACACCAGCCAGATGGAAGTTGATGGTATAGGTGTTTAGGGTGCTTCGTGTGTTCATGACGCCAGCACCGTAAGGTGTTGAGCGTAGTAGAAATAATGGGGAGTCAGTTGTTGTAGAAAACAGTTGAACGTTTACTGAATCAATCGTCTCAGGGCAGTTGTTACAGTTCATCAATACAGCAAAAGCAATAATCCAGATGTTGGTTTAACCAGAATTCCTTAAAAAGGTCTGCAATTGTCTGGCTTGGATGTTTTTCTTCGTAAGAAAAGGCTTTCGTCTTGCCACTCTACCCCATAGCCCGGGCATATGAAGAATACAGGAGATTGTTGTCACATGTACCACACAGCCAGATATTCCTGCAGCTCCTTTTATGTTGCTGTAGGCCTCTTGGTAGCCTCCCAGACCAGTCTCTTCTCATCTTTTCATTAATTTTGGAGGGACATCCAGTTCTTGGTAATGTCACTGTTGTGCCATATTTTCTCCACTTGATGATGACTGTCTTCACTGTGTTCCATGGTATATCTAATGCCTTGTACCCTTCTCCTGACTGATACCTTTTAACAATGAGATCCCTCTGATGCTTTGGAAGCTCTCTGCGGTCCATGGCTTTTGCTGTGGGATGCGACTAAGAAAATTTCAGGAAAGACCAACTAGAGCAGCTGAACTTTATTTGGGGTTAATCAGAGGCACTTTAACCCCTTAAGGACACAGGGCGTACAGGTACGCCCTTGTGCCCTGGTACTTAAGGACACAGGGCGTACATGTACGCCCTGTGCATTTTCAATCACCGCCGCGCGGCCGGCGGCGATCGGAACCCCGTGCCTGCTCAAAACATTGAGCAGGCACTTGGGGCAAATGCGTCGGGGGGTCCGGTGACCCCCCCATGTATGCGATCGCAAAAAACCGCAGGTCAATTCAGACCTGCGGTTTTCTGCGTTTCCGGGTTATTCGGGTCTCTGAAGACCCGATAACCCGGAACAGGATGGTGATGGTGGTGTGATTTCACTCCACCAATCACCATCCAGCGATCCTGAGTGGTGATGGTGACATCACCACTCAGGATCGCTTTCTGATTGGTCAGGGGGCGGTGCGGCGGCAGATTCAAAAGAGGCAGGCGCCCCTCTCCTCCTCCTTTTGTGTTCCAGCGCCGGAGGAGAGAGGAGCTGCCTGCTTGTGTCCACCATCGCTGCCAGCACCCCTGATCTGTGCCCCCAGGACCCGATCTGTGCCCCAGCACCCCATCAGGTACATAGGGACAGCTAGGGAAAGTTTGGGATAGGCAGGGGAAAAAAAGGGAAAGTTAGTTTTTTTTTACTTTTTATTGCATCACCCTAGTTAGGGTGTCTGGGGTCCACAGCACAGCTGTGTGACCCTAGACCCCCCAGGGGTGCTGCCACTTGCCCCCCTCCCCCTGCCACTTGCCCCCCCCCCCCCACCTTTTTTGGGGTGCTTTTTTTTTTTTTTTTGAGTTCGCTGACTGTGACCGGCACTTAGCGTCCGGCCACTGTAAGCGCATCGCACACCCCACCGCTGATCAACTTCGGACGGTTGATCAGCAGTTTTGAATTTTTTTTCCTCACTTTTTTGCCCTTTTTTTTAGTTAGTTTTATTTATTTTTTTCTGTTAGTTTTAGGGTGAGTTCGTGAACACCCGTGCCCCCTCACACACGCACACCAAATAAAGAGTTACACACACGCACATATACACGCAGACACACACTCCCCTATGGCCCGCCGGACGTTCTCGGCCGAGGAGGCATACGCCCAGCTTGCCTCCGAGTCCGAGAGTCCCAGTGAGGATGAGGATGACCCCACATTCCTGTTGTCATCCGCATCCTCCTCATCATCTAGCGATGATGATGAGCCCCCAAGGCGGCGGAGACGCCGCCAGGCGGAGCAAGGGGACCGCCATGTTAGGGACCCTGTGGCCCACACTAGTACGAGCAGCTCTGGGGCTCGTACTGGTTTCCCGGCCCACCAGTTAAATCCACCGGAGCACCCTGCCGGTGAACTTGTCTGGTGTAGCCCAGAGCGATACGAGCCCGTGATTCCTGATTTTGTAGGCCAATCAGGAATCCAGATTTCCACAGTGGGCTACACTGAATATGACTTTTTTTGTCATTTTTTCAGTGACTCACTGGTAAATCTGATGGTGGAGCAGACGAATCTGTACGCCCAACAGTTCGTCGCTCAACACCCGGGCTCCTTTTTGGCCAGGCCCGGTGGCTGGACGCCGGTCAGTGCAGCCGAAATGAGGACATTTTGGGGCCTCGTGCTGCATATGGGCCTGGTCAAGAAACCCAGTGCCAGGCTGTACTGGAGTGGGGACGTCCTATATCAGACCCCACTTTACAGTACGGTTATGACACGCTCCCGGTTTGAGGCCATCAGGAAATGTCTGCATTATTCCGATAATGCAGCATGTCCACCCCGAGGTGATCCTGCCCATGACCGTCTGTACAAGATACGGCCGGTCATCGATCACTTTGGGGCCAAATTCATGGAGGCCTATGTACCTGGAAGGGAGGTCGTGGTTGATGAGTCTCTCATTGCGTTCAAGGGGAGACTCATTTTCCGCCAGTATGTGCCTTCCAAGCGGGCGAGGTATGGCGTGAAGCTATACAAAATTTGTGAGAGTACCTCAGGGTACACTTACAAATTTCGTGTGTACGAGGGGCGAGATTCCCGGATTCAACCACCAGAATGTCCCCCCACTCTGGGTGTTACCGGGAAACTCGTGTGGGACCTTATGTACCCACTGCTGGATAAGGGTTACCACTTGTACGTGGATAACTTTTATACCAGTATCCCCTTGTTCCAGTCCCTTGCCGCCAGATCCACGTCCGCTTGTGGGACCGTGCGGAAAAATCAACGCGGCCTCCCTGCCCACCCCCTCCAGGTACCCATCCCCAGGGGTGAGACCCGTGCCCTTACCACTGGAAACCTGTTGCTGGTCAGGTATAAGGACAAGAGGGATGTCCTTATGCTGTCCACAATTCATGGTAACGGCATCACCCCTGTCCCTGTGCGAGGTACCGCGGCAACGGTCCTCAAGCCCGATTGTATCGTCGCCTACAATCGGTATATGGGAGGAGTTGATCTCTCAGATCAAGTCCTCAAGCCATATAACGCCATGCGCAAAACCCGGGCATGGTACAAAAAAGTTGCGGTCTACTTGGTGCAGGTTGCCATGTACAACTCTTTTGTACTATCCCGAAGCGCTGGCAGCACAGGGACATTCCTCCAGTTCTATGAGGCAGTCCTCAAGGCCCTGATCTTTTCGGACCGGGAAAGAGCAGGCCGGAGTACCTCGGGAACTGTAGGCGCCCGGATCGTCCCTGGCCAACACTTTCCAGGTGTGGTCCCCCATACTGGAAAGAAGGGACGAACCCAAAAAAAGTGCAGAGTGTGTCGCAGGAGGGGGATACGGAAGGACACGACTACTCAGTGCGACACATGCCCCGATCATCCGGGCCTCTGCATTGACGGTTGCTTCAGGGAGTATCACACTTCCATGGAGTACTAAATTTATATCCCAATTTAGGACTGACATGGGATAAAAAAAAAAAATGGTTCTCAGACTTGAGACACCCAAAAAAACTAAAATAATTTATTAAAAGTAGACATAGGTATTGCCGCGTCTGTAATAATCTCCTCTATAAAAATGCCCCATGACCTAACCCCCCAGATTAAGGCTGCTTTCACACTAGCGTTCGGTATTCCGTTCGTGAGCTCCGTTTGAAGGAGCTCACGAGCGGACCCGAACGCAGCCGTCCAGCCCTGATGCAGTCTGAATGGAGACGGATCCGCTCAGACTGCATCAGTCTGGCGGCGTTCAGCCTCCGCTCCGCTCGCCTCCGCACGGACAGGCGGACAGCTGAACGCTGCTTGCAGCGTTCGGGTGTCCGCCTGGCCGCGCGGAGGCGTGCGGATCCGTACGGATCCGTCCAGACTTTCAATGTAAGTCAATGGGGACGGATCCGTTTGAAGATGCCACAATGTGGCTCAATCTTCAAGCGGATCCGTCCCCCATTGACTTTACATTGAAAGTCTGGACGGATCCGTACTAGGCTATTTTCACACTTAGCTTTTTTTTGCTAAAATAATGCAGACGGATCCGTACTGAACGGAGCCTCCGTCTGCATTATTATGGGCGGATCCGTTCTGAACGGATCCGCCCGAACGCTAGTGTGAAAGTAGCCTAACACGGTCCAGAAAAAAAAAAAAGGTGCAAAAAAAGTTTTTTTTGTCACCTTACATAATAAAAAGCAAGCGATCAAAAAGTCATATAGCCCCCAAATTAGTGCCAATACAACCGTCATCTCATCCCGCAAAAAATGAGCCCCCACATAAGATAATCAGATAAAAAAAAAAATTGAAAATGACTCTTAGACTTTAGAGATACAAATTTTTTTTTAGGGTATCAAAAAGGATAATATAGTCTAAAACCTAAATTATTGTAAAAAAAAAGTTGACTTATTAGGTATCGCCGTAAGTCAACTATAAAAATACCCCATGACCCAACCCCCCAGATTAACACAGTAAAAAAAAAAAAAAAAAAATAGGTGCAAAAAATTTTTTTTTGTCACCTTACATAACAAAAAGTTTCATAGCAAGCGATCAAAAAGTCATATAGCCCCCAAAATAGTGCCAATAAAACCGTCCGCTCATCCCGCAAAAAATGAGCCCCCACATAAGATAATTGGCTAAAAGAAAATTAAAAAAATTACACTTAGACTTTAGAGATACCCAAAAAAAAAAGTTGTATCAAAAAAGATAATATAGTCAAAAACCTAAATAATTGTAAAAAAAAGTAGACTTATTAGATATTGCCGCGTCCGTAAGAATCTCCTCTATAACAATATCCCATGACCTAACTACCCAGATTAACACGGTTAAAAAAAAAAAAAAAAAAACGGTGCCAAAACCGCTATTTTTGGCACTTTTCCATTTCAGTCCGTTTTTTCCGGTAAGAAAACAAGGGTTAACAACCAAACAAAAGTTAAAATTTATTACCCTGATACTGCAGTTTACAGAAACGCCACATTTGTGGTCGTAAACTGCTGTATCCGTAAAAGGGAGGCTGCAAAAGGAAAGGACCGACATGGTTTCTGGAAGGCCGATTTTGATGGCCTTTTTTATTGACACCATATCCCTTTTGAAGCCCCCCTGATGCCCCCCTAGAGTAAAAACTCCCTAAAATTGACCCCATCTAAGAAACTACACCCCTCAAGGTATTCAAAAATGATTATACAAACTTTATTAACCCTTTAGGTGTTCCTCAACAGTTAATGGCAAATGGAGATGAAATATCAGAATTTCAATTTTTGGTAACCTTACCTCACAAAAATGTAATATAGAGCAACCAAAAATTATATTTACCCTAAAAATTCTCCCCCAAAAAATGCCACCTTATCCCGTAGTTTCCAAAATGGGGTCACTTTTAGGGAGTTTCGACTCCAGGGGTGCATCAGGGGGGTTGAAACAGGACACGGTGTAAATAAACCGGTCCATAAAAATCAGCCCTCCAAAAACCAAACGGCGCACCTTTCACTCTACGCCCCGCTGTGTGGCCGTACAGTAGTGTACGGCCACATATTGGGTATTTCTGTAAACGGCAGAGTCAGGGTAATAAAGATACAGTCTTGTTTGGCTGTTAACCCTTGCTTTGTTAGTAGAAAACATGGGTTAAAATGGAAAATAAGGCAAAAAAATGAAATTTTCCAATTTCATCCCCATTTGCCAATAACTCTTGCGCAACACCTAAAGGGTTAACGACGAATGTAAAATCAGTTTTGAATACCTTGAGGGGTGTAGTTTCTTAGATGGGGTCACTTTTAGGGAGTTTCTACTCTAGGGGTGCATCAGGGGTCTTCAAATGGGACATGGTGTAAATAAACCAGTCCATAAAAATCAGCCCTCCAAAAACCAAACGGCGCACCTTTCACTCTATGCCCCGCTGTGTGGCCGTACAGTAGTTTACGGCCACATATTGGGTGTTTCTGTAAACGGCAGAGTCAGGGTAATAAAGATACAGTCTTGTTTGGCTGTTAACCCTTGATTTGTTAGTGGAAAAAATGGGTTAAAATGGAAAATTAGACAAAAAAATGAAATTTGCAAATTTCATCCCCATTTGCCAATAACTCTTGCGCAACACCTAAAGGGTTAACGACGAATGTAAAATCAGTTTTGAATACCTTGAGGGGTGTAGTTTCTTAGATGGGGTCACTTTTAGGGAGTTTCTACTCTAGGGGTGCATCAGGGGTCTTCAAATGGGACATGGTGTAAATAAACCAGTCCATAAAAATCAGCCCTCCAAAAACCAAACGGCGCACCTTTCACTCTATGCCCCGCTGTGTGGCCGTACAGTAGTTTACGGCCACATATTGGGTGTTTCTGTAAACGGCAGAGTCAGGGTAATAAAGATACAGTCTTGTTTGGCTGTTAACCCTTGATTTGTTAGTGGAAAAAATGGGTTAAAATGGAAAATTAGACAAAAAAATGAAATTTTCCAATTTCATCCCCATTTGCCAATAACTCTTGCGCAACACCTAAAGGGTTAACGACGAATGTAAAATCAGTTTTGAATACCTTGAGGGGTGTAGTTTCTTAGATGGGGTCACTTTTAGGGAGTTTCTACTCTAGGGGTGCATCAGGGGTCTTCAAATGGGACATGGTGTAAATAAACCAGTCCATAAAAATCAGCCCTCCAAAAACCAAACGGCGCACCTTTCACTCTATGCCCCGCTGTGTGGCCGTACAGTAGTTTACGGCCACATATTGGGTGTTTCTGTAAACGGCAGAGTCAGGGTAATAAAGATACAGTCTTGTTTGGCTGTTAACCCTTGCTTTGTTAGTGGAAAAAATGGGTTAAAATAAAAAATTTGACAAAAAAAAGAAATTCTCAAATTTCATCCCCATTTGCCAATAACTCTTGTGCAACACCTAAAGGGTTAACAACGTATGTAAAATCAGTTTTGAATACCTTGAGGGGTGTAGTTTCTTAGATGGGGTCATTTTTGGGTGGTTTCTATTATGTAAGCCTCGCAAAGTGACTTCAGACCTGAACTGGTCCCTAAAAATGTCGTTTTTGTAAATTGCTGAAAAATTTCAAGATTTGCTTCTAAACTTCTAAGCCTTATAACATCCCCAAAAAATAAAATATCATTCCCAAAACAATTCAAACATAAAGTAGACATATGGGGAATGTAAAGTCATCACAATTTTTGGGGGTATTACTATGTATTACAGAAGTAGAGAAACTGAAACTTTGAAATTTGCTAATTTTTCCAAAAATTTGTTAAATTAGGTATTTTTTGGTGCAAAAAAAAATATTTTTTTGACTTCATTTCACCAGTGTCATGAAGTACAATATGTGACGAAAAAACAATCTCAGAACGGCCTGGATAAGTCAAAGCGTTTTAAAGTTATGAGCACTTAAAGTGACACTGGTCAGATTTGCAAAAAATGGCCTGGTCCTAAGGTGTAAAAAGGCTGTGTCCCTAAGGGGTTAAATGATGGCAGGTGTATGCTGACTCCTATTTAACAGGATTTTGAATGTGATTGCTTAATTCTGAACACAGCTACATCCCCAGTTATAAGAGGCTGTGCACACTTATGCAACCACATTATTTTAATTTTTTTTGTTTTCTTCCCTCCACCTAAAATATTTCAGTTTGTTTTTCAATTGAGTGGTACAGTTTATAGATCACATTAAAGGTAGAAAAAGTTCTGGAATGATTTATATTTGTCTCATTTTTTTACAGCACATAAACCTGACATTTTAACAGGGGTGTGCAGACTTTTTATATCCACTGTATATGTCGGACCTGAATGGCCAGTGGGGGGGTCCTAGTATGTATATGTGTGTGTATATATATATATATATATATATATATATATATATGTATGTATGCCCCTGTATTTACATACATGTCTATATATACTTATTTTATATATATCCCCTGTAATCATAGGCCCAGTATATGTAAGTATATATATATATATATATATATATATATACACAGTACAGACCAAAGGTTTGGACACACCTTCTCATTCAAAGAGTTTTCTTTATTTTCATGACTATGAAAATTGTAGATTCACACTGAAGGCATCAAAACAATGAATTAACACATGTGGAATTATATACATAACAAAAAAGTGTGAAACAACTGAAAATATGTCATATTCTAGGTTCTTCAAAGTAGCCACCTTTTTGCTTTGATTACTGCTTTGCACACTCTTGGCCTTCTCTTGATGAGCTTCAAGAGGTAGTCACCTGAAATGGTTTTCACTTCACAGGTATGCCCTGTCAGGTTTAATAAGTGGGATTTCTTGCCTTATAAATAGGGTTGGGACCATCAGTTGCGTTGTGGAGAAGTCAGGTGGATACACAGCTGATAGTCCTACTGAATAGACTGTTAGAATTTGGATTATGGCAAGAAAAAAGCAGCTAAGTAAAGAAAAACGAGTGGCCATCATTACTTTAAGAAATGAAGGTCAGTCAGTCCGAAAAATTGGGAAAACTTTGAAAGTGTCCCCAAGTGCAGTCACAAAAACCATCAAGCGCTACAAAGAAACTGGCTCACATGCGGACCGCCCCAGAAAAGGAAGACCAAGAGTCACCTCTGCTGCAGAGGATAAGTTCATCCGAGTCACCAGCCTCAGAAATTGCAGGTTAACAGCAGCTCAGATTAGAGACCAGGTCAATGCCACCAGTGTTCTAGCAGCAGACACATCTCTAGAACAACTGTTAAGAGGAGACTGTGTGAATCAGGCCTTCATGGTAGAATATATGCTAGGAAACCACTGCTAAGGACAGGCAACAAGCAGAAGAGACTTGTTTGGGCTAAAGAACACAAGGAATGGACATTAGACCAGTAGAAATCTGTGCTTTGGTCTGATAAGTCCAAATTTGAGATCTTTGGTTCCAACCACCGTGTCTTTGTGCGACGCAGAAAAGGTGAACGGATGGACTCTACATGCCTGGTTCCCACCGTGAAGCATGGAGGAGGAGGTGTGATGGTGTGGGGGTGCTTTGCTGGTGACACTGTTGGGGATTTATTCAAAATTAAAGGCATACTGAACCAGCATGGCTACCACAGCATCTTGCAGCGGCATGCTATTCCATCCGGTTTACATTTAGTTGGACCATCATTTATTTTTCAACAGGACAATGACCCCAAACACACCTATTTTATGTTTAATGGTTTATATTACCTACAGATATCCGGAGTTTCAATGGGTGCCAAATTTTCGCCTTCAGTGGCAAATGTGTTCATGTCATGGTGGGAGATGAATTTTTTATTTTCAGATTAGAAACATAGAATGTGTCGGCAGATAAGAACCATTTGGCCCATCTAGTCTGCCCAATATACTAAATACTATGGAAAGCCCCTGGCCCTATCTTATATGAAGGATGGCCTTATGCCTATCCCATGCATGCTTAAACTCCTTCACTGTATTTGCAGCTGCCACTTCTGCAGGAAGGCTATTCCATGCATCCACTACGCTCTCAGTAAAGTAATACTTCCTGATATTACTTTTAAACCTTTGCCCCTCTAATTTAAAACTATGTCCTCTTGTAGCAGTTTTTCTTCTTTTAAATTACAACCCATATGTAACATCTCTAAAATGGTATGGGCGTTTCATTGACGACATGCTGTGGGTTTGGCAGGGTGATGCAGAAGAGTTTACATCATTTGTGGATTTTCTTAATGGTTGTATTCCATCAATCAAACTTACTATGGTCAGTGATTCCACCTCAATTGTTTTTCTTGACCTAGTATTATCTGGTAATCGAACAACCCAGAAAGTTAGTACCTGTACACATGGTAAAGTTACGGCTGGGAACACTTTGCTTCATGCATCATCCTGCCATCCCCCACATGTGGCCAAGAACATACCCAAAGGGGAGATGCTGAGGGCGCGTTGAAATTGCTCATCTCTGGATCTGTTTGTGAAAGAGGCATCCGATATTTCAACCAGGTTGCAGATCAGGGGATATTCGAGAGAAAATATTCGCAAAGCCAGGGAATATGCGATTTCGGTGGATAGGGAGTCGCTTATTATTGGTTGAATAAAGAGTGCGAATAAGAAGAAGCAAAAAAATCAAAAAAATCTAAACAAAAATATTCGGGTCCACACTCGGGATCCGAGCAACCCTGCGACTTTTGTCACTAATTATAGTGTAGAATATCCCCTTATCTGCAATATTCTGCACAGGCATTTTCCGGTTATAGGCTTTGATGAAGGTTGGGGGGAGATTGCGGAGGCAGGTATCAGATGTATCGCGAAAAAAGCACCAACTATAGGACAAAAAGTCAGCCCCAGTTTGTATATGGAAAACGCAAGGTGTGAACCAGTCTGGCCGAACACTAAAGGAAACTTCAAATGTGGAAGTAAAAAATGTATATGTTGCACGCACATGTCAGTGAGTAAAGAGATTGTATCATCTACATCAAATAATAGCATACACAAAATGCGGCAATATATCAATTGCAATACAGAGTATGCAGTTTATGTCATCACATGTCGTGCATACATGTTGCAATATGTGGGATGTACAATCAACCAGCTCAAAGTGAGAATTCGGAAGCATCTGAGCGACATCCCACATATTGCAACACGCAATGTTTCAGCGGCTACATCGCACTTTGCAATAGTACATAAGGGCGATACCTCTGCGTTTTGTGTGCAGGGAATTGAGAGAGTCACGGCTCCAGTTAGAGGAGGAGACCATAGGCAAAAATTATACAGTCGTGAAACATACTGGATGTTTAATTTAGGGACATGTATACCTAAAGGATTGAATAGGAAGCATGACCTAACTTTACAATATAAGGCCTCATGCACACGACCGTTGTGTGCATCCGTGGCCGTTGTGCCGTTTTCTGTTTTTTTTTTTCGCGGACCCATTGACTTTCAATGGGTCCGTGGAAAAATCGGAAAATGCACCGTTTGGCAGCCGCATCCGTGATCCATTTTTCCTGGCCGTTAAAAAAATATGACCTGTCCTATTTTTTTCACGGCCAATGGTTCAAGGACCCATTCAAGTCAATGGGTCAGTGAAAAAACACGGATGCACACAAGATTGTCATCCGCGTCCGTGATCCGTGTCCGTGATCCGTGTCAGTTTTTTCCTATCATTTCAATGGCAAACTTGACTTAGATTTTTTTTTTCATTTTTCATGTCCGTGGATCCTCCAAAAATCAAGGAAGACCCACGGACGAAAAAACGGTCACGGATCACGGACCTACGGACCCCGTTTTTGCGGACCTCCTTAAAAAAAAACGGTCGTGTGCATGAGGCCTAAATGAAGTGTTTTTTCCTGAAACTGTGGATTACTTCCCACCTGATTGGAATTGTTTCTCCCTGGGATTAACAGGTCAGGAACACCTGAAACTGTTCTAGGGCATGGAAGCCAACCAATCAAGAGGGAGGGGTTGTTCCTCACTGTGTATAAAAAGGAGATTTTAAGTTTGTATATTTGTCTTGATGAAGGGCTAAGATGTAACAGCCCGAAACGCGTCACAGCATACTACTCTGCTCTTGATGTCTGTTTTTAAAGAAGTGGAATAAAAAAGCCTTTTATTGTGAAGAGCTGGAATTAGTTTTATTTTTCACAATTATTAATAGGTGTATCCCAATACTTTTGTCCATATAGTGTATGTCTGGCACACAATCTGTAGGACCGTTTTAAGAGGTCCTGCCAAGTATAATTTCATTGTGAACCGAGCCTTTACCAGACAAGGGACACTAGATATCAGGTAACATGGAGAATTAGCCCATCTTTGACTTTCTGCCACTTCAGCACATTATTCCTGACTACTTATAGCCTAAATGTCTTCCTATCTAAAGACTTCTCATTTTAATTATACAGCAGTGAGTAACTGGAGCACTTGACAGAATACGAGGCAGAGAATCGGCCTAGTACTTTATGATGGGAGGAATTCCTACAGCTGGCACATATAAAACCTGAAATGAAATGTCTAGCACACTTCAACCTGTAAAAGTGGCCCTGAGCCGACAAACGAAAATGAAATAAAGCTCTGCACGTTTGTTTGACTTCACTGGTGAAATGACCATTTGTTTCCAAATAGTCCCCTGGCTAATGTCTTTAAAGCCCATTACTCCACTGTACTGGCATCCTGCGAACACTTGTGTATACTCCTTTACTGTCAGGACCGAGCTGCTGGAATTCATTAAAGTGCTTTACCGGTAAAGAAACCTCAAGATCACCATATAAGAATAATCTCATCAGTGATCAGCAATCTCTAATCCAGATTACGCACTTGCTGCCTAGACTGAACCGACTCTTGGATGCTTTCCGGAAAGTTGTAATATTTCTGTGTTTTATAGAATAAATAAGCAACAAAAAGTCATAGCAGCAACTTTGTTTTCTAATGCAGAGACCCAAACTCCCTTTATAACCATAGAGTTAAAGGAAATCTGTCGGGGTTTATGTCGCCCCGATCTGAGGACAGGGTAAACTAGTGACAGAGATCCTGCTCTGTGATGAGCGTGTACTGTGTAGTCAATGCATGAGCGCCAGGATCCGCCCAGCCCTCCTCTGGTTGTTGGTAAATGGCTATTGGAGGTGGAGCCACGCAGAAAAACGGACAAACAGCAGTCAATTGTATTCATGGATCTTAGTCTCTAAGTCTAAAGTACAATGGCAGGCATTGCAACCTATGGACGAAAGGTTATGCCAATATTATTATTAATATTATTATTGTAACATTAATTTAACACCTTAAGGACCTTTCCATTTTTCACCTTAAGGACCAGGCTGTTTTTTGGAAACTTGACATGTGTCAATTTATGTGGCGATAACTTCGGAATGCTTTTACATATCCAAGCCATTCTGAGATTATTTTCTCGCGACACATTGTACTTCATGGTAGTGAAAAAATTTTGTCAATATAATTTGCCTTTATTTATTAAAAAATCCAAAATGTACAGAAAATTTTAAGAATTAGCAATTTTCAAAATTTTTATTTATCTGCTTTTAAGTCAGATAGTGATACATCATACATATTACCTTACATTCCCCATATGTCCACTTTCATGTTTGCATCATTTTGTAAATGTAATTTAATTTTTTTGTATCTTATAAAGCTTAGAATTTTAGAAGCAAATTTTTAAGAACATTTCCAAAACCCACTTTTTTAAGGACCACTTCAATTCTAAAGTCACTTTGTGGGGCTTACATAATGGAAAACACCCATAAATGACCCCATTGTAGAAACTACACCCCTCAAGTTATTCAAAACTGATTTTACAAACTTTTTTAATCCTTTAGGTGTTCCACAAGAATTAAAGGAAAAGGAGATGACAGAAACACCCTATATGTGGTCGTAAACTGCTGTACAGGAACCTTGCAGAGCGCACAATTTTTGAAAGAAAAACAATCATGTTTTTATGTCTCCATTTTCAGAAAGCCAAATAATTTTTATTTTTTTAGTCGATTGTCTTATTTAGGGTCTCATTTTTTGCAGGATGAGATAATGGTTTGATTAGTACTATTTTGGGGTACATACTACTTTTTAATCATTCGGTATTACACTTTTTGTGATGTAACGTGACCAAATAAGTTTTGGGCACGATTTTTTATTTTTTTATTTTTTTACGGTGTTCACCAGACGGGTTAGCTCATGTGATATTCGATGGTATAAAAGAGACTCCAGACTTTACATTGAAAGTCAATGGGGACGGATCCGTTTGCAATTGCACCATATTGTGTCAACGTCAAACGGATCCGTCCCCATTGACTTGCATTGTAATTCAGGACGGATCCGTTTGGCTCCGCACGGCCAGGCGGACACCATGTCCAGGCGGATTTTTCCTGTCCGTGGATCCTCCAAAAATCAAGGCAGACCCACGGACGAAAAAACTGTCACGGATCACAGACCTACGGACCCCGTTTTTGCGGACTGTGAAAAAAAACTGTTGTGTGCATGAGGCCTAAGGCGTTAAGTACCGGCCAGTTAGGACGAGCGTTCTCGTTCTAGGTCGGCAACCTGTTAATTAAAATGCATACAACTTGCAAATCTACAAGACCAAAAGCTAAAAGTCTGATAAAAGGTAACCAATTAAAGACTCATCTGATTAAAAAAGAAATACTATCAAGCTCCTTACACTCATCAAGCACACATGAGTTTGAGGGCTCATGCACACGAACGTATATTCTTTCAGTGTCCATTGCATTTTTTTGCAGACCATATGCGGAACCAATTATTTTAATGGGTCTGAAAAAAAATGAAAAAACGGAAGATGTTCTATTACTGTCCACATTACAGACAAGGATAGGACTGTTCTATTAGGGGCCAGCCTTTCTGTTCCGCAAAATATGGAATGCACATGAACGTCATCTTTTTTTTTTTTTTTGCGGTTCCGTTTTTTGCGGACCGCAAAATACATATGGTCGTGTCCCTGACACTGATGTTTTGTCCCCAGTGGAAAAAACACCAGAATAAGCACAGGCACTTTTTTCTAAAAAAATTTGCTGTTTTTGTGGTGGGTTTTGTTGTATTTTTGACAGTGTTACTGCACTAGGAAGTGTCCTGATTTGTGACACAATTTTGGTGTATGCGCCACAATTTTGTTTTATTTACAACATTCCAGACATCAGGTTTTATAGGTCATTTTGGCGCCAACTTTTTGAATAGTCCTATTTTGCGCCTTGTTTGGCGCAGCCTTAGTTTTAGGCATGTTTTGGATAAAAACTAAAAAGTGGTAGCATAAAGCCCTAAGGTTCCTTGTATTGCAAATAGGGATTTTTGCGGTGCATTGTGTCACATCTTCCCTTTACTGTTTTCTAAAACATCATCACAGATTTAGACACATTTAACAAACATTTAATAAATCTGAAGCAAAGTATAAATGGTGCAGGCACAATAATCTGGCAAAAAATAAATCTATCTTAATATATCTGCCCGGTGTGTCTTACCACTAATTCTTGCTTCAAGATATTTTTCCTTATAAAAAAGGTAATGTAAAAATGCTTGAAAAAAATTGTATTAGCTCCCACATGCTGTATTTTTGAAAAGAAAAAAAAAGACAGAAAGACAAAAAAATGTACAACCTAATAAACAAAAACTCCAGGAGCAAAAAAATGCTTACCTGTCCTGCATTTCATATTTTCATAGACCTGCAGCTAACATCTAGAGTTGGCATTTTAGAAACAAAAAATTCCAGTGCAAAAAACACCACTAAGAACGCAAACATGTAGAAAAATGCCACTCAAAACTATATGTAAAAGCAGCAAAATAGTGTGATAATTTTGCAAGCAATTTATTTCTCCCCCTCTCTCTCTCTCTCTCTCATTCTCCCAAAGAGAATCAACAAAATTTCTAATATTTTAAAATTATATATATATATTTTTTTTAAGTGTGAATTTACACAGTTTAGAATCGATTTTCTAATCTGTAATATTTACTTTTCTATTATCTTCCAATAATCCAAAGTTCTTGGTGATTTAGCACTTACCAAGGTCAATTCATACAGATTAGAGGAATTCATTATTATTTTATTTTATAATTACCGGTATATTTTTTGTTCTTGCAGTTTTTTCTTTTTTAACTCATTTAAAATGTATACTTTTAAATGACTTCACATAAATTTACAATGAGTTGTGATGGATCCATTCATGTATGCAATTATTTTTACTAATAGACTCTCTTTAATTCCAGGAGGTTTCCAATCACTTGTAGAAACAGCTACGGGTCACTTAGGTCACCGTGTACTTTCACACAACTTTCGTAAACTCTGCCACCATCATATATATTATGTTTAGTGATTAAAAATCTAGCCAGGAAAATTAAGTTTGCTCATGCCTCAAATGAAACAATTTCTCTGCCCATTTGCTCTGGAAATTTGATAATTTAAATGTTATATACTTTGTATAAAACAATACTGGCTCCCATGATATGCTTATCCACATGAAGTAAAGTAATTAGACCTCAGATGACAAATCTTGACACTACAAAGGAAAAAGCATAATCTAAAATCAGAGTGAAGTTAAAAGATGTCATTGAGCGGAATGATTAGCTGATGATGGAAAGTCACACCAAGTATGGTTTTCACAGTTGACAGATCAAACTTCAACTTACCCTTTTATTTAAGGAAACGGCTTTCAAAGAGGGTTCTTCATACTATAATGCTTAGCTGACTATATAATTGTGTACAAATATAATGACTATAATGGATTCTGTTCGGAAGTCTGGAATTTAACCGGCCAAAAATCCTGCATGTAGAACCAGTATTTTGAACTGAATCTGTAACAGAGGCCGTGAATAGAGGGTCTGACGCAAATGTGAACTTAACCTAAGGGCATGTTCAGACCATGCCTTCAGATCACCGATGTTTAGTGATGAGCATACTTCAGTTTTTGAAGTTCGAGTTCAGGTTCGGGTTTACGCTGAATTGTGTTATGGATTCCGTTACCACGGAACATAATGCAATTCAAGAACGGAATGCATACTGTTCTTGACTAGCATTATGTTGGGTGAAAACTGAATCCATAACGCAATTCAGTGTAAACCTGAACCAGAACTCGAACTTCAAAAACTGAAGTTCGCTCATCCCTACAGATATTTACTTCCATTGCTCTGCTCTGTTAAAGGAGCAAAACAACAAAAAATGGAAGTGCCAGATTTGACACATAACTCAACCAAATGGAGCCCAACAGACCACAATGACTACGGGGTCCATTCAGGCATCTGCATCAGGACTTTTTTTGTCTGCTGTTTATGGTGGGATCAGCGAGTGAGGCCCAGAACGGCACTGAACGGAACCCATTAACTAGTATGAGTTCACTTCAGTTTCCATCTGGGAGTCTGACTTTGGGCATCCCCACCTCATGAAAGAGCTGCTTCCTCTTCAAAGTTGACCTGCTTGCCATCTCTTTTGTATCAGCGGTGCAGTATACAGCAATTACAACTGCTCATCCCATTCACATGAATGGTAGAGGAAGGTGTAATTACCCTGTACTAATGCTACAATCTATACAAAAAAAAGGCAGCTCTCACCTGTTGTACCTGTTGTGAGCTCGGATGCCAACCTGGGGACGGCTGTATTTTTAAAATTCAAGAAATCAAAGGAAAATCCAGCTCTAACAACAGAGAATACTTTATTTGCAGTGCGGTAAAAACTTTCAACTCACAGATGCAAGGATTAGTCTGCGCGTTTCAGACCCTCACATTCCGGTTCTTGTCATGATTAAGGACCTCAATGTGAGGGTCCGAAACGCGTAGACTAATCCTTGCATCTGTGAGTTGAAAGTTTTTACAACACTGGATTTTCCTTTGATTTCTTTAATGCTACAATATAGGTGTTATGCAGGTAAACAGCTGATCAGCGGGAGTTCAGGGATTCAGACCCATGCCAATCTGATATTCATGACCTATCCAGAAGATAGGTCCTCAATATTACGCCACAGCACAACCCCTTTAACATTAAATACTGCAAAACTGTAGAAAAAAAAGAAAACATGGCTTGCACATCTATATGCCATGCATTGAAACATGAACACAGTACTCTTTATATACGTTCCTATCAAAATGCATAAGCCCACTCACCACATCACAGTGGTCTCTTTTTTAGAGTAGGTCCCTACACTAATTTTGTGCAACCCCACATGGCAAATCTTACTGTAGATGTGATAAGTAGGTAACAGGTAGCATTTTACATTTCTACCTCCACACTCCTAAGATAAATCTTGGGCCAATTTCACACCCCATGTAAACGCAGCCATTCACATTTCTGTCCATATTTTCCACTACAGTTGTTCAACCTGGCCATACCGTACCTGTTCAATGAAACCGGGTGATGGATTAAAGATCTTTCTGGGAATGTTCTTTCAAAGAAAGATCTTTCATCCAAATACAATCTTTCATCTGATTATTGGACAAAAAAATTCAAACAGGGCCATCTTCAGACTATAATGGTCTATTGTCAGTCAGCTAAAACGATCGTTCGTTGTTAAATTTCACGCAATGAACCACCATTAGCAGCTGCATGCCTGTTGCTGTCTTGGTCTTTTTGATGGAGATCCTTGAATCCTTGTCCCATTTGATGCTTAGAAGACACTTGTATGATTATTAAAAACATTTGAGTTAACACCAGGCAACAGGCCTTGTAAAATAGCCACCGTCAAAGTTATCACAGTCAATGTGACTGCAGTTGGAAATTCTATTATCTTTTGAATTATAAAGCTTTCCATTGCTCCAGCCAAACAAATATCCTCCTGATCGCTCTAGCCCACTAGTCTGTTCTAGTCCTTAATCTGTTCTACATGAAACATTTATGCTTTTTAAGCAAGTCCCAGGGCAAAAAAATGTCTCCAAGACTAATACAATAAAGCAAGGCTTAACCTTTGTTCTATTGGTGATACAATGTTATCACATGTCTAACCTTTGAGTGAAGCAGCTGACACGGTTAGTATTTTAAGGTTACTGAATTAATGAAATGCTAGAAGTGATTCTACATAGTTAGAGGACGTCAATGTAAATAAATATTATTAATGTATATTTCAATATAATCCATTCTGAGCCTAAGAACATACAATAATATTGCTAAATGTGATAAATTAAAATCTCCTGTCTTTCCTTTCTCCTTCTACAACTTTGTCCCAGGTTCTCAACTATATTGATTTCTATTGAAATCTAAACAGTAGGAGAAGCTACTGCCTTCTACACTGTCACCCAAAAGCTACACTTCCCTGTTTTTCTTGGTTTTCAATGTGTTAAAAAAGAATTATAGCCTATAAATAAGTGGAAAGGCATAATCTGTTCTGCAGTGCCATAGCAATATAGTAATATACCCTGTAAAGCCAGTTGAGTCTATTATCCTGCAAAGTTGATTCAGAGTAATTCTTTAATTTTTGACTCTTCTTCAGAATTCTAGTAACTATAACCTGTATTATGTCTCTCCAGAAATACATCCAGGCCCCTCGAAGTCTTTTAGTGAACTCACCATCACCACCTCCTCAGGCAGAGAGTTCCATTGTCTCACTGCTCTTACCATAAAGAATCCCCTTCTATGTTGATGGTGAAACCTTTTCTCTTCTAGCCCCCTTGCTCTAGCTAAAGTGATGCTCTTGCGATGTGGGTGGGATAGATCGAGAGCCTGATGAGGAAATGTTGCAGACACCTCACTATTTGCAGGAAACTCACTTTACTCAAAAGCATGCATTCTAATATGTTATAGAGGAACTCCTCCATAATTGTAGATACAACAGATCAATAACACCTGAAATGCTGGAGCCAGCTGGTTTAGTAACAGTCTCTGAACATGGCTAAACAGCACAATCTCGGTCTTGGCATTGGTAAACCAGTTGCCTCCAGCTACTGACCCAATCTCTTACTGATCATGTATCTCGGGCTAATTTGCAGACTGGTTCTTTATTGTAAGAGTAGTGAGACTATAGAACCCTCTGCAGGAGGAGGTGGTGATGGCTGATACATTGAACAATTTCAAGAAGGGCCTTGATGCCTTTCCTGAATGTAAAATATTGCATCGTATGACAACTAGATTTCTGGAGATGGGATATTGATCCAGAGATTTATGCAGATTTTCAGTTGAAGTCAGGGAGGAATTATTTTCTCCCTTAATTGTTATCTGCTTAACCCCTTAACGCAAAATGCTGTGCATGTATGGCGGGGGAAGCTGTGCCAGAATGCATTCCGCCATACATGCACGGCGGGCTAATCGGGCGGGTGCAGGAGCTGCGCCCGCCTGATCACTGCAGAGGTCTGGCAGTCCATGGTAGCCGGGCCCCTGCTGTATCCGCCGACATCACTGTTTACAGCGATGCCAGCGTATTAACCCCTTCTATGCCGCGGTCAGCTCTGACCGCGACATAGCAGTGGTTTGCTGCGGGTGAAGGAGTGCATCGGGTCCCCGTGCTGCTGTGGCGTGGGACCCGTAGTGTGACAAGGCAGCCCAATGCCGTGCAGACGCTGCCCAATGCCTTGCACGGCATGGGGACCTGCCTTCTACGGGTGTCCAGGAATGTTAGTGTATTACTCAGTGTAATCCACTAACAGGCAATGCATTATAATACAGATGTATTGTAATGCATTGCTGTCACCGCCAGTTCTGCAAAAAGGTCTGGCAGATGTCCTTCTCTACCTCTTGCATGACGTTCTTTGTTTTGGTTTCACTTTGTCATCTCCTTTCCTTCTCCCAGGTGTCACCTATTTAGACGAATCGTCTCCCTTTATATTCCCTCCCATACTGCCTCAATTTGTGGTTTATACTACTTCCTGGATGAAGTGTTCACTGCTGGATGCTGCTGCTGTTTGCTCAGATAAGTCTTTTAATGTATTGTGTTTCCTTTCTGGCTTGATTCTAGGTGACCCTGACTCCGTCCGTATTAAGTGCAGGGAGCCGGTGGTCGTGTCCCATCACTATTATAGGGTTTTCAGGTGTCACACAGTCTTAGGTACGTGGGCATGCAATCGTCTATCATTGAGATCCTTGCATGGGCATAGCAGTCAGGGAGAGCTCTTAGGGTTTTATAGGGCTCACCTATATGCTCCTTAGTTTGGGATCAAGCCCGTCGGACGTTTATTCATAAGTTCCAGCTATCTGCAACATCATCCGTGACAATTTCAGAGGGGATCAGACCCCCAAAAGTTGAAGTCCCAGAGTGGGACAGAAATAAAGTTTAAAAAAAAATGTTAAAATAAATATATCACATGATCCACCCCGTCCGAGACACCATAAAAATAAATAAAAACTAAATAAATAAAAAAATAATTTAAAAAAAGAAGCTATTTTAGTTACCTTACATCACTAAAATTGCAACACCAAGCGATCACAAAGGCATATACCCCCAAAATAGTACCAATCTAACCGTCACTTCATCCCACACAAAACTGAGCCCCTACATAGGACAAGCGCCCAAAAAAAAAAAAAAAACTGTCTCTCAGACTATAAAGACACTAAAACATGCTTTATTTTTGTTTAAAAAATGTTTTTATTGTGTTAAATATAAAAAAGTATACATATTAGGTATTGCCGCCTCCCTAACAACCTGATCTATAAAAATACCACATGACCTAACCCATCAGGTGAACACCGTAATAAGAAAAGGTGTCAAAAAAGCCTTTTTTTGTCATCTTACATACAAAAAGTGCAATAGCAAGTGATAAAAAAGTTATACGCACCCCAAAATTGTACCAATCAAACCACCATCTCATCCCGCAAAAATGATACTCTACCTAAGACAATCTCTCAAAAATAAAAATAAACTATGGCTCTCAGACTATTGAGACACTAAAACATGATATTTTTTTCCAAAAATGATATTAGTGTATAAAACTTACATTTAAAAAAGTATACATATTAGGTATCGCCGCGTCAATAACAACCTTCTCTATAAAAATATCACATGATTTAACACCTCAGGTGAACACTGTAAAATAATATAATAAAAATTGTGTCAAAAAGCCATTTTGTCACCTTAAATCACAACAAGTGTAATAGCAAGTGATCAAAACTTCATACGCACCTCAAAATCATACCAATCAAACCATCACCTCATCCCTCAAAAATAATACCCTACCTAAGACAATCGCTCAAAAATTAAAAAAAACTGTGTCTCTCAGACTATGGAGACACTAAAACATGATTTTTTGTTTTAAAAAAAAGAAATATTATTGTATAAAATTTAAATAAATAAAAAATATATGCATATTAGGTATTTCCACATCCGTAATGACCTTCTCTATAAAAATATCACATGACCTAACCCCTCAGGTAAACACTGTAAAAAATATTTTTTTCTTACCTTACATCGCAAAAAGTATAATACCAAGCGAACAAAAAGTGATAAGCACCGCAATATTGTACCAATCAAACCGTCATCTCATCCTACAAAAAATTAGCCCCTACCTAAGACAATTTCCCCCAAAATGAAAAAAAAAACTATGGCTCTCAGAATATGGAGACACTAAATATTTTTTTTCTAAAATGCTTTATTATGCAAAACTGAAACAAACAAAAACAAAAAAGTAGTCATATTTGGTATTGTCGCATCCGTAAAAACCTGCTCTATAAAAATAGCTCATTATCTAACTTGTCAGATGAACATTGTAAATAACAAAAAGTAACAGTGCCAAAACAGCTATTTTTTTGTTACTTTGCCTCACAAAAAGTGTAATATAGAGCAACCAAAAATCATATGTACCCTAAAATAGTACCAACAAAACTGCCACCTTATCGCGTAGTTTCCAAAATAGGGTAACTTTTTTGTAGTTTCTACTCTAGGGGTGCATCAGGGGGTCTTCAAATGTGACATGGCAAGTTAAAATTATCCCAGTGAAATCTGCCCCCCAAAACCATATGGCGTTCATTTCCTTCTGCGCCCTGCCGTGTTCCCGTACAGCAGTTTACGACCACATATTGGGTGTTTCTGTAAACTAAAGAATCAGGACACTAAATATTGAGTTTTGTTTGGCTGTTAACCCTTGCTTTGTTAGCGGAAAAAAATGATTAAAATGGAAAATCTGCCAAAAAAGTGAAATTTTATCTCCATTTTCCATTAATTCTTGTGGAACACCTAAAGGGTTAACAAAGTTTGTAAAATCAGTTTTGAATATCTTGAGGGCTGTAGTTTCTAAAATCTAGTCACTTTTTTGGAGTTTCTACTCTAGGGGTGCATGAGGGGGGTTTCAAATGGGACATGGCGTCAAAAAACCAGTCCATCAAAATCTGCCTTCCAAAAAACATATAGCGTTCCTTTCCTTCTGCAGCCTCCATGTGGCCATACAGCAGTTTACAACCACATGTGGGGTGTTTCTGTGAACTACATAATCAGGGCAATAAATATTGATTTTGTTTGACTTTTAACCTTTGCTTTGTTAGCGGAAAAATATGATTAAAATGGAAAATCTGCCAAAAAATCCATACATTTTTGTGGAAAAAATTAAAGGGTTAACAACACTTGTAAAATCCGTTTTTTAATACCTGGAGGGGTGTAGTTTCTAAAATGGGGTCATTTTTGGGCGGTTTCTATTATGTAAGCCTCACAAAGTGACTTCAGACCTGAACTGGTCCTTAAAAAGTTGGTTTGGGAATTTTCTAAGCCTTTCTAAGCCTTCTATTGTCCCCAAAAAATAAAATGGCATTCACAAAATTATCCAAACATGAAGTAGACTTATGGGAAATGTACAGTAATAACTATTATATGAGGTATCACTATCTGTTTTAAAAGCAGAGAAATTGAAATTTAGAAGGTTGCTAATTATTTTTAAATTTTTGGTAAATTTGATATTTTTTATAAATAAAAATGAAATATTTTGATTCAAATTTACCACTATCATAAAGTACAATATGTGATGAGAAAACAGTCTCAGAATGGCTTGGATAAGTAAAAGCATTTTAAAATTATCACCACATAAAGTGACAAGTCAGATTTGCAAAAATCAGTCTGGTCCTTAACCCCTTCCCGACCGCATTCTGTATATATATACGTGATAGCTGCACATACCCCGTGGAGCTACCACGTATATAAACGTTCTGGCAGCTCTTTAATCCAAGCGCTGCAAAGCGATTGGATTAAAGCTTCTGCCCCTGCACTGCTGCTGTCACGGACAGCATACAGTGCAGTAATGCCGGCAAGGGACCAATCAGAGTGGCCCCTTGCCAGCAATAATTGATCCGATTGGTTAGTCTGTGCAGACTAACCAATCGGATTGAGGCAGTGAAAAAATGCCGGTTTCAGGCTCTGATCTGAAAACCGGCATCAGAGCCTGAAATCACAGTGTCCTCGTGCCCACCCCCCCCCCCCCCCCGATCTGTGCAGCCCCCCGATCTGTGCCCCCTCGATCTGCGCCCCACCTTGTCTCCACAGTGCCCCTCCTTGAGTCCGCCCCCTCCCCGCCCCATACATTCCTCCTGCTGCCCACTCCCTCAATGCTGGCTGTGAAACCCTCCCCACCCCCTACCAGCGCTGCCCCCCGCTCGGTCCCCCTGCTGTGTTTGATAGAGGCGGCTCCATTCCTGAGCCGCCGCCATCATCAGAGTGTCAGCTCTATGCTGACACTCTGCTGTAACCCCATAGATGCCACTGGTTGCCATGGCAACCGGACGCTTTGCAACCGGACAGCCATCAGCCCCACTAGATCTTCAAGATCCAAGAGGGACTTGATAAAAAAAAAAAGTGAAAAAAATAAAAGTTAAAATAAATAAATAAATAAAAATGTAAAATTAAAAAAATAAATTGCCTTTTCCTATAAAAAATAAAAAAAACTACACATATTAGGTATCACTGCGTCCGTAACGACCGTCTCTATAAAGATATCACATGATATACCCCGTCCGATAAACACCATTAAAAAAAACGGTGTAAAAAAATGCCATTTTTGTCACCTTACATCACAAAAAGTGCAACAGCAAGCGATCAAAAAGACGTATGACCCCAAAATAGTACCAATCAAACCGTCACCTCATCCCTCAAAAAATTATACCCTATTTAAAACAATCGCCCAAAAAAATAAAAAAGCTATGGCTCTCAGACTATGGAGACACTAAAACACAATTTTTTGGGTTTCAGAAATGCTATTATTGTGTAAAACTTAAATAAATAAGAAAAAGTATACATATTAGGTATTGCCACGTCCGTAACGATCTGCTCTATAAAACTGTCACATTACCGAACCCCTCAGATAAACGCTGTAAAAATAAATAAAAACTGTTTCAAAACAGCCAATTTTTTGGTCACCTTGCCCCATAAAGTGTAATAGTGAATAATCAAAAAATCCTTTGTACCCAAAAATGGTACAAATAAAAACCTCAACTCTTTCTGCAAAAAACGAGCCCCTGCACAAGACGATCGGCTGAAAAATAAAAAACATGGCGTTCAGAAAATGGACACACAAAAACATAATTTATTTTTCAAAATTGCTTTATTATGTAAAACTGAAACAAACAAACAAAGAAAGTAGACCTATTTGATATCATTGCGTTCGTAACAACCTGCTCTATAAAAATAGCACATGATCTACCCTGTCAGATGAATCTTGTAGAAAAAAAAAACCTGTGCCAAAACAGCCATTTTTCAGTTACCTTGCCTCACAAAAAACTTAATATAGAGCAATTAAAAATCATATGTACCCCAAAATAGTACCATTAAAACTGGCACCTTATCCCCTAGTTTCCAAAATAGGGTCACTTTTTGGGAGTTTCTACTGTATGGGTGCATCAGGGGGGCTTTAAATGGGAGATGACATTTAAAACCAGTTTAGCTAAATCTGCCTTCCAAAAACCATATGGCATTCCTTTTCTTCTGCACCCTGCCGCGCACCCTTACATCAGTTTACGACCACATGTGGGGTGTTTCTGTAAACCGCTGAATCTGGGTAATAAATGTTGAGTTTCGTTTGGCTGTTAACCCTCAATGTGTTAAAGAAAAAAATGTAATAAAATGAAAAATCTGCCAAAAAGTGAAATTTAGAAATTTCATCTCCATTTTCCTTTAATTCTTGTGGAACACCTAAAGGGTTAACAAAGTTTGTAAAATCAGTTTTGAGTAACTTGAGGGGTGTAGTTTCTACAATGGGGTAATTTACGGGCGGTTTCCATTATGTAAGCCTCACAAAGTGACTTCAGACCTGAACTGGTCCTTAAAAAGTGGGATTTGGAAATTTCCTTAAAAATGTTAAGAATTGCTTCTAAATTTCTAAGCCTTCTAACGTCCTAAAAAAATAAAATGACATTTCCAAAATGATGACAACATAAAGTAGACATATGGGAAATGTTAAGTAATAAATATTTTATTAGGTATGACTTTCTGTTTTAGAAGCAGAGAAGTTGAAATTTAGAAAATTGTGAATTTTTCAATTTTTTTTAGAAAGTTGGGATTTTTTCATAAATAAAGGTGAAATATATTGACGCAAATTTATGACTATCATGAAGTACAATGTGTCACAAGAAAACAATCTCAGAATTGCTTGGATAAATAAAAGTGTTCCAAAGCTATTACCACATAAAGTGACGCATGTCAGATTTGTAAATTTTGACCTGGACACTGGGGCATCAATGACCCTTGGTCATGAAAGGGTTAAGGTGAGAAATGGCCCAGTCCTTAAGTCTGTATTAACACTGTAGGGTTATAATTTGGGTTTGGTGGACCGGTGTCATTTTCCAGGCTTATCAACTAAATAACCTTTAACTGGGGAACTGCAGTGACGGAATTAACTAGCGTAAAATTTTCGATCTGTGTTTTGGCACTTCACTACAGTCATGTCCCCTTGCCACCTTTCTGGTTCTCTTCTACCTCTGTACGGCTTCCAGCCATACCTGGTGCTTCTCTGACTAGGACACATGTGGTGCTGCATGTGTTTGAGTAAGAGTACGGTGCAGCACTATGGAACATTCACTTCCTGTCCTGTCTCCAACTCTTCTCCTGACCACCAGATCCTCTCACTCTGGTACCTCTACTGTAGGTTACACTCCATCTATGAAGGGTACGAAGGGGTCTATATGCATCCGAAGGAGCATGGCATGTATAAAGTCCAACAAAAAAAATCCCCTACATATGCCTCTCTATAAGATCAGAGGCATATAGATGTACAGTGACGGGCACCATATTGTGGCTCTGTACAATGCATATGCATGAGTCCCCTTACAGTGATTTTCAACCACTGAGAAGTAAGAATGGGACATCAAGAACAATTGGGTGACCAGGTGACATAGAAAATAGTACCTGAAGAGCTAAAATGACTGACAGGAACAAGATTTCAGGCAACTAATTGACACACCCAAGAAACGGAGACAAGTGGGAAATCACAAAATCAAAGTTTACTGGAGGAAGGCTGCACATAGAGATTTAGGAGAACGTTTAAAGGCTATGTACACCTTCGGAGGCAATTATTTTTTATGAATGCACGTTACACATTTTTGACAAAAAATCTTTTTTTCAATTGGCCTTTATTAAAAAATATTGAGCTGTTCTGTCACAAAGGGTTAACAGTTTTTTTAGCTGTGTGACTGGTACATTCACTTTGTGTCATATATTTAACCTTATCTCTAAACTATTGAGAGGTCATAAAGACTTATTTAAGCCACATTTTTATCAGTAAAATAAGAACTGAGCTATAATGAGTGTTCATAATGTCAGAGAGCAGAGATAAAAAGCCTGCAATCTCCCCAGATGACGGAAAAGACAGAAAATCCAAAGAATAATTCTAGAGCATGTCAGCTTTGTACAGAAAAAAGGATGTCATATTGCACTTTTTAGCTCAACATGAGTACAATGCAATAATAATAATAAAAAAATCCCAAAGGTGTATGTTAAAGGGGGATATTAATTATTGATATTTATGCAAATCTCAATAATTAATATTCATAAATAGGCGTGAATCGTCTAGTGATGACTCCGCCTATTTATGCCTAAATCATAAAATATAAATACCTAACTAGCTAGGTTATGTTAACTAGCTAACTACCTCTGTTACCTATACACTCCACTGAACTACACTACGGCTATTGCTGCGGCACCTACTACTACAAAAGACTACACACTGTGCTTAAATAAAAGGTATTTATTAACACACTATACGTAACAGTCTAATATTTGCTTAGAATTATATATATCTATATCAATGGAATAGATATATATATATATATATATAGCAGCACACAGCAATATAAGTAAACACACTATAGCAACACACTAATACGGTTCTAACTACACTAACACAGTCCCAAGTCCTCCCCAGAATCTAACTACAATTACAATAATACACATACATACACTTTACCTGTAGCCCACCCAGTCATGTCAATCTACTATCCCTACGGGGCATAACAAGGGGTTATTACGGACACTGCTGCTGCTGGGGTAAGCAGAGCAGCCGTGAAGGGGTATCAGGGTTAGAAGCACAGGGGCGATACCAGGGTAGCAGGGGATATGAGGGATCTACAATCCTGGGGGAACACAGAGGATTTAGGAGTATAGGGGGAATCAGGGCAGGGGGAGGTAAGGGTTACCAAGGGTTCTAGGGGGATTAGGGGTTTGGAGGGAAAGGGTTACTCAGCCATCTCCAGGGGCATGTGGCCTCTCTTCCTTCAGGGAGCTGTTCCCATGTGTCTCTGATTGTAGTCTGGTTGCAACAGAGGGCCTTGTTCCTGGCTTCGGGCTCAAATATCAGCCTCAGAAACAGCCCACCTCCCCCCTCCTCAGGGATGTGACATCATAGTGTGACTGTGACGTATGCCTGCACTCAGGACTGCCAGTTGGCCCCCTGAGGCTAGCAGCACCACACGCCCAGCCATGTCACAAACATAAGTTGGGGCAGAGCATAGTAACTAGGCTGATAAACTCAACAAAAGGCCTTAGATCTATTGATCCCTTAGCCTTTGAAGTCACCAGCCACCTTGAGATATATCCACCCCACTGCAGGAACTGGCTGAACGCTGTCCCTAGGGGGGGCATTTAAGTATATATATGTATATAGATGCTTGGGGCGCATCTATATACACATATATACTCATTATAAACCTAGGGCATACATGGGCAGTTATAGGCCCACATATATATATATACCTGGGGGAGAGCCATGGCAGATACACATATATAGATGTTTGGGGCACATCTACCTGCATGTACATGTACACAATATAATTCTGGGGCACAAATGGGCAGTAATAAGCCCACCTGCCTACGGATATATTATACATAGAGATGTATCCTGACAAGGGGGCATACATACATCTCCATGTATACACCCATACCACCTGGACCGACCCATGCAAAAGGGCCAATATACATGCATATATGTAAGGGCATATATACATATGTATTTAAATCCAACACTCCCCTCAACAGTGTACGTAGCTTTTTTACAATTTTTGTTTAGAAGTATGCTTTACTGATAGTATATTTTTTTAAAGAAAATTACTGTTTAATTGTACAGGAAAGGTAAGGGATTGGTGAGATAAATGAGACCACTGCCACCACTTTTTTTTCTGCTGGAAAACCTCTTTACATGCCTTGTCTACCTTCACAACAAAAACACAAAAAGAAGCAACATTGCTAATAATCTTAATTTAAAATGGTCTGTATTGTATGTCTGCTGCTTCTATAGAGACGTGTGTTTTCATAGTAACAGACTACAAAGCCTTTGTGTTCTGATTCCACGGTCAAATTGCTATGCATCTGTCCCCTAATAATTAAATGAATTGTAGAGGACAGATAGACAGCAATATGACTGCAGGATCAGACTACACAGTGTTTGTTTGTTGTCTGTTACCATGGATACAAATATGAGTTTATAAACACAACACAATAGGAAAATAATATTTTCAAACTTGCAAAGGTGCAAACAATTTTACAGGTTTCTACTCGTATCTCATTACGATTTCTATTTAGTGGAATCAAAAATTATTTTGTAGCACGTTATAGTGTAGTTTACTATCTACCTTTTACTTTATTTAGCTTCTAAAGGAATAGTAAATGCACACAAGTGCGCATAGATCTGTACAGAGACACCTAATTCTGAAAAGTTTGTGTTGTTTTTGGCAGCCTACCTGATGATGTATTCCACTTAACATGTCATCAGCCCGATACCCCAACTACATCAGGAACCTCACCTTGCCTATGGCATCCAATTGCTGCAGAGTCTCATCTGGGTTACATTTCTGTCATTTCCTTTCTTTCCTCTTTTCTTCTCAGGAGAGATGATTAATGCACCATTTTCAGGTTTCATTATGCTCTATGTCAGGAGAAAATGATTCTTCAAATCATCACCTTTAATATTTCCTTGCAAATTTCTTCAATTTGTGTTTCAGAGTATGCCTTGACACAGTGACCTTTCCTCTGCTCATTATTTTGCTTGGCTGACCACTATGCCTTGTCCCTGTTTATAGCCTCACAAACCTGTGAGAATATTCTGCCAGTTCAAATAATGATTTTTACAAGGTCAAAGCAAAGTTTTACATATTCACGGAATATATGTGGCACCAAAAATGTTAGCACTTTGTACAGTTTTAACAGAACTATAATGAAGATATTAAACTGAAAAAAATGCAAAATTTTCAAAAAAAGATTGCTGCCTTCTAACACTGCACATGAACACCAAAACCTCATCTTAATCTGTGAAGCATGGTGGGAGGTTGTTATGTTGGCAATCCATGCCCTCCGCTGCTCCTCTCCTCATTGTAGGCATAGCTGCTTTAACTCCTACCCAATGTGGTGCTCTCGTGTCCCAGCATCTCGAACCAGGTGACCATTCCCCTCCTCTTACCGAGCAGGCTCAGCTGCCAGAGTACCACTGCCAAAATCGCTCTCCTCCAGAATGGCTGAGACCTTCTTCTACTGTACTAGTTTGCTAGTGTCCCGCAAAGTTGTACTGTTTCTATGTTCATTTGACCATGTACTGACTTCTTCCTATTTTCTGGATTTGACCCTTTGCTGCCTGACTTTTGCCTAATTCTGACCCTGAGCTTCCCGCCCTGACCTCAGACTGTTTATTGGATCGTACTAACTCTGCCTCCATTGACCTTGATCTTTCCCTTACTACAGTTTTAAGACATATCAGAATATAAACAATTATTATATTATATTATTATTTTTTCAATATGGTGTAAGATCCACCTCCATATTCTTCAATAGTTAAATAAGACCAATAAAGTGCAGTGTCCGATACAGTACAATGTCCAATATAAAACATTTTGATACTTATCGATCCAGATGTAATGAGACCATTTACATGGAAGAAGGAGAGTTGGCGTGCCCACATGTTTAGCAATGTTTTGGGAAAACACGCCCCCATTCTCAAGCATGCGTGGTAATGATCCTATGCAAGTTTAAATACCCGCAGCCTCCTATTCACATTACAATATTAAATACATTACAAACAATATTGCAAAAATAAAATCTAAACAAATGCATCAAAATAGTTTTTACAGATCACATATCAGGATGCCTAATCTTAACACTTGGATAATCATACAAAATACATACAGTACAGACCAAAAGTTTGGACACACCTTCTCATTCAAAGAGTTTTCTTTATTTTCATGACTATGCAAATTGTAGATTCACACTGAAGGCATCAAAACTATGAATTAACACATGTGAAATGATATACATAACAAAAAAGTGTGAAACAACTGAAAATATGTCATATTCTAGGTTCTTCAAAGTAGCCACCTTTTGCTTTGATTACTGCTTTGCACACTCTTGGCATTCTCTTGATGAGCTTCAAGAGGTAGTCACCTGAATGGTTTTCACTACACAGGTGTGCCCTGTCAGGTTTAATAAGTGGGATATCTTGCCTTATAAATAGGGTTGGGACCATCAGTTGCGTTGTGGAGAAGTCAGGTGGATACACAGCTAATAGTCCTACTGAATAGACTGTTAGAATTTGTATTATGGCAAGAAAAAAGCAGCTAAGTAGAGAAAAACGAGTGGCCATCATTACTTTAAGAAATGAAGGTCAGTCAGTCCGAAAAATTGGGAAAACTTTGAAAGTGTCCCCAAGTGCAGTCACAAAAATCATCAAGCGCTACAAAGAAACTGGCTCACATGCGGACCGCCCCAGGAAAGGAAGACCAAGAGTCACCTCTGCTGCGGAGGATAAGTTCAGCAGAGTCACCAGCCTCAGAAATCGCAGGTTAACAGCAGCTCAGATTAGAGACCAGGTCAATGCCACACAGAGTTCTAGCAGCAGACACATCTCTAGAACAACTGTTAAGAGGAGACTGTGTGAATCAGGCCTTCATGGTAGAATATCTGCTAGGAAACCACTGCTAAGGACAGGCAACAAGCAGAAGAGACTTGTTTGGGCTAAAGAACACAAGGAATGGACATTAGACCAGTGGAAATCTGTGCTTT
Source organism: Bufo gargarizans (assembly GCF_014858855.1). Taxonomy (NCBI): domain Eukaryota; kingdom Metazoa; phylum Chordata; class Amphibia; order Anura; family Bufonidae; genus Bufo; species Bufo gargarizans. Next base: position 85,331,993 of record NC_058084.1, on the reverse strand, counting down.
GGTCTGATGAGTCCAAATTTGAGATCTTTGGTTCCAACCACCATGTCTTTGTGCGATGCAGAAAAGGTGAACGGATGGACTCTACATGCCTGGTTCCCACCGTGAAGCATGGAGGAGGAGGTGTGATGGTGTGGGGGTGCTTTGCTGGCGACACTGTTGGGGATTTATTCAAAATTGAAGGCATACTGAACCAGCATGGCTACCACAGCATCTTGCAGCGGCATGCTATTCCATCCGGTTGGCGTTTAGTTGGACCATCATTTATTTTTCAACAGGACAATGACCCCAAACACACCTCCAGGCTGTGTAAGGGCTATTTGACCATGAAGGAGAGTGATGGGGTGCTGTGCCAGATGACCTGGCCTCCACAGTCACCGGACCTGAACCCAATCAAGATGGTTTGGGGTGAGCTGCTGTTAACCTGCGATTTCTGAGGCTGGTGACTCTGATGAACTTATCCTCCGCAGCAGAGGTGACTCTTGGTCTTCCTTTCCTGGGGCGGTCCACATGTGAGCCAGTTTCTTTGTAGCGCTTGATGGTTTTTGTGACTGCACTTGGGGACACTTTCAAAGTTTTCCCAATTTTTCGGACTGACTGACCTTCATTTCTTAAAGTAATAATGGCCACTCGTTTTTCTCTACTTAGCTGCTTTTTTCTTGCCATAATACAAATTCTAACAGTCTATTCAGTAGGACTATCAGCTGTGTATCCACCTGACTTCTCCACAACGCAACTGATGGTCCCAACCCCATTTATAAGGCAAGATATCCCACTTATTAAACCTGACAGGGCACACCTGTGTAGTGAAAACCATTTCAGGTGACTACCTCTTGAAGCTCATCAAGAGAATGCCAAGAGTGTGCAAAGCAGTAATCAAAGCAAAAGGTGGCTACTTTGAAGAACCTAGAAAATGACATATTTTCAGTTGTTTCACACTTTTTTGTTATGTATATAATTCCACATGTGTTAATTCATAGTTTTGATGCCTTCAGTGTGAATCTACAATTTTCATAGTCATGAAAATAAAGAAAACTCTTTGAATGAGAAGGTGTGTCCAAACTTTTGGTCTGTACTGTATATCAATTATTACCATAACCACTACTGAGTAGACACCACCATCTTTGTGAAACTTCACAAAAATCCTTAAATTTGCAGGTTTCAAGCTGTCCAACATTGTTATCCAATATACTTCCCTTTGTAACTGTTTAATTTTTACATATTGTTCATCAGCACCTTCAGCTCCCTCCAATACTAACCATTTCAGGTCTGATACATTATGCCCGCTTCTACAAAGTGTCTAGCTAGACTTGTTTCATGCATCTTTTTTATATCACTCTCCTGCAGTAAATTCAGTACACACAATTGCGGTTTATCTTTCCTAGCATTTTTTTGCAGTGCAAAAAAAAAAAAAAGCTTTCAGCCTCTCTTTGGCTCTCGTAGGATGACAGACATTATTTCCTCTTATAATAGAAGAACAATTCTGTTAGGACAAGAATCGCTTCTTAAACACAATGCACTATTTATGTAGTGCAATGCATTTTACTCAGTGCTATACAGATAATCACCAGCAGGCTGCACCAGAGGGGTGCACCCTGTTAAGACTGGAGGAAGGCCTGGGTCCTTCACTAGGTGCCAGCCAGTGTGCATTGACATTGGCAAGAATCTGCTCCCTCTGTAACTGCTATTGCCTGCAGAATTTAAGAGGTTAAACGGCCCAGATTGGTGCTTCTGCTTCTTTGGGCCACTCAAGTGTCAATCTCGACTCCCCTCTGCACAGGAAACCTGTGCAGTGCTTAGACTGGGCCACTATAAAAAGAAGCGGCCCAGCCTTAGAGACCACCATAAAAAGGTGTAGTAGTGGTCATTAACCACTTCACATCCGGGCCATTTGCCCCCTTCCTGACCAGGCCTAATTTTGCTAATCTGACATATCTCATTATGTGGTAATAACTTTGGAACACTTTTACTTATCCAAACCATTCTGAGATTGTTTTCTCGTGACACATTGTACTTCATGATAGTCATAAATTTGAGTTAATATATTTCACCTTTATTTATGAAAAAAATCCCAAATTTACCAAACATTTTGAAAAATTTGCAATTTTAAAAATTTCAATTTCTCTGCTTTTAAAACAGTAATGTTATTACTTAACATTCCCCATATGTCTACTTTATGTTGGCATCATTTTGTAAATGTAATTTTATTTTTTTAGGACGTTAGAAGGCTTGGACGTTTAGAAGCAATTCCTAAAATGTTTAATAAAATTGCCGAAACCCAGTTTTAAAAGACCAGTTCAGGTCTGAAGTCATTTTGTGGGGTTACATAGTGAATACCCCCATAAATGACCCCATTGAAGAAACTACACCCCTCAAGTTACTTAAAACTGATTTTACAAACTTTGTTAACCCTTTAGGCGTTCCACAAGAATTAAAGGAAAATGGAGATCACATTTGTAAATTTCACTTTTTTGGCAGATTTTAAATTTTAATCCAATTTTTTCTTTAACACATCGAGGGTTAACAGCCAAACAAAATTTTATATTTATTACCCAGATTCTGCGGTTTACAGAAACACCCCACATGTGGTCATAAACTGCTGTATGGGCACACGGTAGGGCGCAGAAGAAAAGGAGTGCCACATGGTTTTTGGAAGGCAGATTTTGCTGAACTGGTTTTTAGATGCAATGTCCCATTTGAAGCCCCCCTGATGCACCCTTACAGTAAAAACTCCCAAATTGACCCCATTTTGGAAACTAGAGGATAAGGTGCCAGTTTTATTGGTACTATTTTTGGGTACATATGATTTTTTGATCATTCATTATAACACTTTATGGGGCAAGGTGACAAAAAAATTGCTTGTTTTATTGATTTTTACAGCGTTAACCTGAGGGTTAGGTCATGTGACATTTTTATAGAGCAGATGGTTACGGACATGGCGATACCTAATATGTATACTTTTTCTTATTTATTTAAGTTTTACACAATAATAGCATTTTTTAAACAAAAAAAATTATGTTTTAATGTGTCCATGTTCTGAGAGCTATAGTTTTTTAGTTTTTAAATTATTTTCTTATGTATGGGCTAATTTTTTGCGGAATGAGGTGACTGTTTCATTGGTACCATTTTGTGGGACATACGCTTTTTCGATCACTTGGTGTTGCACTTTTTGTGATGTAAGGTGACAAAAATAGCTTTTTTTTACACCGTTTTTATTTGAATTTTTTTACGGTGTTCACCCGACAGGTTACATCATGTGATATTTTTATAGAGCTGGTTGTTACAGATGCGGCGATACCTAATATGTATACTTTTTTTTATTTATTTCACTTTTAACACAATAATAGCATTTTTGAAACAAAAGAATTATGTTTTAATGTGTCCATGTTCTAAAAGTTATAGTTATTTTATTTTTTTAGTGATTTTCTGATGTAGGGGCTCATTTTTTGTGGAATAAGGTGACGGTTTTATTGGTACCGTTTTGTGGGACATACGCCTTTTTGATCACTTGGTGTTGCTTTTTTTGTGATGTAAGGTGACAAAAATGGCTTTGTTTGACACAGTTTTTATTTTTTATGGTGGATCATGCGATATATTTATAGAGCCGACCATCACGGACGTGGAAATACCAAATATGTCTATTTTATTTTTTCAAAAAATTACTTAATTCCTTACCTGGGAAATTAAAATTTTAAATTTTTTAAATTTTAACACTTTATTTTTTTATTTTTTATTTTCCACTTTTTTGTCCCCCATAAGGTCATACAAGACCTCTGGGGGACATTTCACTTTTTTTTTTTCACTATTGATTTCTCCGTTAACTGGGGCTGACATAGTAGCCCCAGTTACAGGGGAAATACACCCCCCAGAGAGGCTGTACAGCGCAATACAGCGCTGTACAGCCTCAGAGCAGGGCTGATCGAGGTCTGTGAAAGACCGACAGCTCCTGCACTCTCCGGCCCTGGCGGTCTCGGTGAGCGCTGTGTATACAGCAATCTAGAAGGCAGGGACACCTGGGAACTGTCCCTGCCTTCTCTAAGGGTTGCCCTGCTGTCACTGACAGTGGGTAACCCGATCTGCAGCTGCACGATTAGCGTGCAGCTGTGATCTCTGAATGGACGTTCAGAAACGTCCATTCAGACATAGAGAACCACCTCCTGGACAGTTATAGTCAACGTGCGGACGGGAGGTGGTTAAGGTGTTAACCTCTTCACGATCTCCGCTGTACATGTTAAACATGGGGCTTGCTCACACGTGCAATGGGCACCACAGTTGCCGGGTTTCTGCTGTCAAACAGCAGAGACCCGCTGCACATGTATGTGATCAGCCATAAGGCTGATCTCTTACATTTCACAGCATCTGAGCAGTCTGGAATTGGGGAACCTGTTACACTGTTCTAATAGCCCGAAGCCTCAAGCAGGCTTCGGCAGCTATTAGTGGAATATACCAATACAGGCCACTAGGTGGCAGCACTGTATTGTTATATTGAAAATGAAGTGTTCATTGATGGCTATATAGCCATCAATGAACACAATGTGCAACCTAATGATTGCCAGTTATAGTTACCCAGGGTGGCTTTAAAAAAAAAAGCAAAAAGAAAGTAAAAAAAGTTTTAAAAAATATAGAAAAATATAAAAGTTCAAATCACCCTTTCCCCCCAAAAAGAATACCTAACCAATAAAAAAATAAACATCATGGACAATGTTGTGTGCGAAAACGCCCAGGCTATTAAAATATAACAATATTAATCCCATACAGTGAATAGCACAACGGGGAAAAAAAATAAAACCAGTCAATTCGCCTTTTTTTGTCACTTTAACTCCCCCAAAAAATGTTTATAAAAAATGATCAAAAAGTCATACACACCATTAAAATGGTATCACTGAAAAGTACAGATCGCCCCACAAAAACAAAGACCTCACTCAGCTCCATAAGCTTAAGTACAAAAAAGTTATAGGGGTCAGAATATGATGATAAAAACTTTTTTCAAGGTTGGTTTTTTTTCAGTATTAAAACGCAAGAAAAACTATACATGTGTGGTATTGTTGTAATCGTACTGGCCTGGAGAATGAAGGAAACAGGTCAATTTTACTGCATAGTGAGCACAGTAAAAAAAAAAAAAACTGTGGCAGAATTGTGTTTTTTTCCCGACACACCGAATTGTGTTTGGAATTTTGTTCCTTCTTCCCACTACATTGCATGCAACCGTAAATGATTCCATTACAAAGTATAACTTGTCCTGCAAAAAATAAGCCCTAATAAGGCTATATAAATGGAAAAATAAAAGTTATGACTCTGAGAATGCGGAGAGTGAAAAATGAAAATGCAAAAAAGGAAAATCGCCTTGTCCAGGCCAGTACGATTACAACAATACCACACATATAGAGTTCAGGCCCCTCTTGAACTCTTTTAGTGAACTCACCATCACCACCTCCTCAGGCAGAGAGTTCCATAGTCTCACTGCTCTTACCGTAAAGAATCCTCTTCTATGTTTGTGTACAAACCTTCCTTCCTCCAGACGTAGAGGATGTCCCCTCGTCACAGTCACAGTCCGGGGGATAAATAGATGATGGGATAGATCTCTGTACTGACCCCTGATATATTTATACATAGTAATTAGGTCCTTTTCCATGTCAGTGTTACCCAGTGTTTTACCATTTAGTATGTACGGGTGACTTGCATTATTCCTTCCCATGTGCATAACCTTACATTTGTCAGTGTTAAACCTTATCTGCCATTTCTCTCCTCAAGCCTTCAATCTATCCAGATCCCTCTGTAGCAGTATATTGTCCTCTTTCGTGTTAATTACTTGACACAGTTTAGTGTCATCTGCAAAAATTTATATTTTACTGTGCAAGCCTTCTACAAGATCATTAATAAATATATTTAGAGAATAAGGCCCAATACTGACCCCTGAGGTACCCCACTAGTGACAGTACACACTCAGATTGGGTCACTATTAATAACCATCCTCTGTTTAATATCACTCAGCCAGTTACTTACCCACATACAGACATTTTCTCCCAGTCAAATAATTCTTATTTTATATACTAACCTTTCATGTGGTACAGTGTCAAATGCTTTGGAGAAGTCCAGATATACGACATTCATTGATTCGCCGCTGTCAAGTCGTTGGATGATCTGTGGTGTGGCACTGCCCAAAACTTTCTCCCAAGACATAAAAAACCTCCAATGCCGGGTTTTCCTCACTACAGATGGGGCTCTGCCTCCAAATCACAACAACTTATGTCACAAGGGAGAAAACAAATGTGGGCGGCACTCGACAAAAAAGTAGCTTCTTTATTCAGACATCATTATTGCAGACAAAAAAACATTATTGTTGCAGACATGGAGCGGACTTGGCATAGAGCAGGCAACAAGGATCGTGGCGACGGCCGTTTCGCGTGTCAGCGCATTGCATGGTAGGGTGTGGGAAGGCGGGATCCAAGTAAATTCTTGCCCAGGGTCCTATCAATATTAAAGACGGCCCTGCTCTTAGGATACAGGGGTGTATGCTATCTGGTCCTGGCGATTTGTCTATTTTAATCTTTTTAAGACGCTGCTGTACTTCTTCCTGGGTCAGACAGGACACTTTTAATAGGGAATTTACTTTTACATTCAGCATTTCATCTGACAGTTTCTTTTCTTCAATGAATACATTGGAGAAAAAAATATTTAATAGCTTTGCTTTCTCCTCATCGCTCTCTGCAACTCTCCTCTCATTACTCTGTTGAGGGCCGACACCTTCAGATTTATACTTTTTACCATTTATATAATTGAAGAACATTTTAGGGTTAGTTTTGCTCTCTTTGGCAATTAATCTCTCAGTCTCTAGTTTGGCTGCCTTTATTTGTTTTTACATATTCTATTTTTCATTCTCGCAACCCTCCGGTTTTAGTGATTTAAATGCTTTCTTTTTGTCATTTATTGCTTTCTTTACAGTTATATTTATCCACATTGTTTTTTTTTTCTTGTTCCTTAACCTTTTATTTCCATAAGGTATGTACCTTTCACAATTAGATTTTAGGATGCTTTTAAAAATATCCCATTTTGTGGCTGTATTTTTATTTTTGAGGACTTTGTCCCAGTTAGTTAGGCCTATGGCCTCTCTTAGTTGGCTAAATTTAGCTTTTTTGAAGTTTGGTATTTTTGTTCCTCCCTGAAGAAACAGTCTTTTGAATGACAATTGGAAGGTTATTACTTTAGGGTACTTTCACACTTGCGGCAGAGAGATCCCGCAAGCAGTTCTGTCGCCGGAACTGCCTGCCGGATCAGGCACAATGTATGCTAACTGATGGCATTAGTAAGACTGATCAAGATCCTGATCAGTCTTAAAAATGCCTGATCAGTCGAAAAAATGCATTGAAATGCCGGATCCGTCTTTCCGGTGTCACCTTTTTTTCAGTCTGCGCATGCGCAGAACGGAAGGACGGATCCGGCATTCCGGTATTCTGAATGCCGGATCCGGCACTAATACATCCCTATGGGAAAAAATGCCGGATCCGGCGTTCAGGCAAGTCTTCAGTTTTTTTCGCCGGAGATAAAACCGTAGCATGCTGCGGTTTTCTCTTTTGCCTGATCAGTCAAAACAACTGAACTGAAGACATCCTGATGCAAACTGAACAAATTACTCTCCATTCAGAATGCATGGGGATAAAACTGATCAGTTCTTTTCCGGTATAGAGCCCCTAGGACGGAACTCTATGCCGGAAAAGAAAAACGCAAGTGTGAAAGTAGCCTTATTGTCACTATTTCCCAGGTGTCCCCCAACCTGCACATCTGTGGTTCTGTCAGGTCTATTGGTTAATACTAAGTCCAGTATGGCCGTCCCTCTAGTCGGGTCCTGAACCAGTTGGTACTTCTATCAACCCTCACCTCTACATCTAAATAATAAATAACTGCACAATGATTCTCAAGGGTGAATTTAAAGGGGTTGACCACTTTCTGGTTACTGTTGACCAATGTATTTCTAAGATGAATATTTGGCACTTACTGATATAGCTTTTGTTGTTATTCTGCATATTTTTCTATATTTCATAAGGTATGACTCCTTGTTTGCCAAGGGTTTGTGCTGTCCACACAGGTCTTGTGTATAAAATGGCTGCTGATGGAGGGTCTTGTGACCAAGCAAGTCACCTTCATGTGATGTCTCCTCCATTCAAATACACTGAACCTGCCATCTGTTGGGAGTTTAGTACAGGTGCAGTGTTTGAATAAAGGAGACATCACATGGAGGTGATTTGTCTGGTCAAATGATCCTTCATCAGTGACCATTTTATGGACAAGACCTCTGTGTGGACTGCAGAAAAGATTTGCTTAACAAGGGGCATGACTTATAACATATAGAAAACGGTAAGAAATATCAACAAAATCTATATTAGTAAGAAGTGCCATATAGTCAACTTAGCTACACATTGGTCACAAGTAGCCAGAAAGTGGGCAATGCCTTTATAAAAGGATGACAACTATTTAAACATTCAACAAATGCATCTAGTTGTTCCTCACTTCCTTTCCGACAAACCAAAATTGTCATTCACACATCATAACTATACCTATATGTTCTCTCCAGACAGGGCCGGTGCAACCATATAGGCGAACTGGGCTCCCCCTGACTGGGGCTGCAGCCCTGGGCGAGCGGATCTTGAGCCGCCCCCAGCGCCGTTACAGGGGGGCCAGGAGGTGGAGGTCCTTCTTAAATATGGCAGAGCAGGCATCTGCCTACCCTGATGGCAGGTGCCTGCTCTGCCAGTAAATTACCGGAGGAGAGGAGGCGGACGGCAAGGGAGGCTGTTCTAGCAGCTCCCCACTCCTCCCTCGTGCGCCCTCTGTGATGCCGGAATATGACGTCATTCTGGCCCCGGCATACTAAATGGCGCGCTGGAGGACTGAGGAGCTGCACCACACTGGACCCCACGGAAGGTGAGTGTTTAAATGTTTGACTGAGGGAGTGTCTGCCTGTGTATTTATGTCAGTGAGTGAGTGTATGTATGTATGTCTTTCTATCTGTCAGTAAATGTATGTGTGTCTGTCATTGAGTGTCTGTGTGTGTATGTCAGTGAGTGAGTGTATGTCAGTGAGTGTGGATGTCTGTCGGTCAGTGTTTGTCAGTGAGTATATGTGTGTATTTGTCTGCCAGTGAGTAAGTGTCTGTCAGTGAATTTCTGTGTGTGTGTATGTGTGTTTCAGTGGGTAGGTGTATGTCTGTCAGTGAGTGTCTGTCTGTCAGTGAGTGAGTGTGTGTCTGTCAGTCAGTGAGTGTATATGTGACTATCAGTGAGTATGTCTGTCAGTGAGTGTCTGAGTGCGTGTCTGTCAGTGTGTGTGTGTGTCTGTCAGTAAGTGAGTGACATGAGGGCGGCAAAAATCCTTGCACCGGCCCTGTCTCCAGAGGTACAGTCGTGGCCAAAAGTTTTGAGAATGACACAAATATTAGTTTTCACAAAGTTTGCTGCTAAACTGCTTTTAGATCTTTGTTTCAGTTGTTTCTGTGATGTAGTGAAATATAATTACACGCACTTCATATGTTTCAAAGGCTTTATCGACAATTACATGACATTTATGCAAAGAGTCAGTATTTGCAGTGTTGGCCCTTCTTTTTCAGGACCTCTGCAATTCGACTGGGCATGCTCTAAATCAACTTCTGGGCCAATTCCTGACTGATAACAACCAATTCTTTCATAATCACTTCTTGGAGTTTGTCAGAATTAGTGTTTTTTTTGTTTGTCCACCCGCCTCTTGAGGATTGACCACAAGTTCTCAATGGGATTAAGATCTGGGGAGTTTCCAGGCCATGGACCTAAAATGTCAACGTTTTGGTCCCCGAGCCACTTAGTTATCACTTTTGCCTTATGGCACGTGCTCCATCGTGCTGGAAAATGCATTGTTCTTCACCAAACTGTTGTTGGATTGTTGGAAGAAGTTGCTGTTGGAAGGTGTTTTGTGTACCATTCTTTATTCATGGCTGTGTTTTTGGGCAAAATTGTGAGTGAGCCCACTCCCTTGGATGAGAAGCAACCCCACACATGAAAGGTCTCAGGATGCTTTACTGTTGGCATGACACAGGACTGATGGTAGCGCTCACCTTTTCTTCTCCGGACAAGCCTTCTTCCTGATGCCCCAAACAATCGGAAAGAGGCTTCATCAGAGAATATGACTTTGCCCCAGTCCTCAGCAGTCCATTCACCATATTTTCTGCAGAAGATCAATCTGTCCCTGATGTTTTTTTTTTGGAGAGAAGTGGCTTCTTTGCTGCCCTTCTTGACACCAGGCCATCTTACAAAAGTCACACCTGCCTGCTGCCATTCCTGAGAAAGCTCTGCACTGGTGGCACTCCGATCCCGCAGCTGAATCCTCTTTAGGAGACGATCCTGGCGCTTGCTGGACTTTCTTGGACGTCCTGAAGCCTTCTTAACAAGAATTGAACCTCTTTTCTTGAAGTTCTTGATGATCCTATAAATTGTTGATTGAGGTGCAATCTTAGTAGCCACAATATCTTTGCCTGTGAAGCCATTTTTATGCAACGCAATGATGGCTGCACGCGTTTCTTTGCAGGTCACCATGGTTAACAATGGAAGAACAATGATTTCAAGCATCACCCTCCTTTTAACAGGTCAAGTCTGCCATTTTAACCCAATCAGCCTGACATAATGATCTCCAGCCTTGTGCTCGTCAACATTCTCACCTGAGTTAACAAGACGGTTGCTGAAATGATCTCAGCAGGTCCTTTAATAACAGCAATGAAATTCAGTGGAAAGGTTTTATGGGGATTAAGTTAATTTTCATGGCAAAGAAGGACTATGCAATTCATCTGATCTTCATAACATTCTGGAGTATATGCAAATTGCTATTATAAAAACTTAAGCAGCAACTTTTCCAATTTTCAATATTTATGTAATTCTCAAAACTTTTGGCCACGACTGTACACTGCTGCACAAATTGCTCCTTAAAGAAAAAATATCTAAAAATATTTGCATAGGTTGGTGCTACAGGTGAACCCATGGAGAACCCTGTCGCTGTGAGAAAACATCTTCTCCAAACCGAAAATAGTTTTTTGTTACATTAACATCCATAAGTGACTGTCATGGTCTTACCTTCTTGCTGTTCTCCTTCGTTTGACATGTGCTGGCGGCCATCTTGGTTTCTGGGTTTCTAGTAGCCTCCCACCCTGCGACTTCTCCTTCCCACTGGGAGGAGCTGGATGCCTAGCTCATATATATAGGAGGTCTGTGGCTTCAGTTCCTTGCTTGGTCCTCCTGTGTTCACATGCTTCCAAGACTGCTGCTGCTTCTGGTTCCTGATCCTGGCCTCGTCTGACTACCCCGCTGGTTCCTGATCCTGGCTTCGTCTGACTACCCCGCTGGTTCCTGATCCTGGCTTCGTCTGACTACCCTTCTGGTTCCTGACCTCTGGCTACGCAAGACCCTGCTTCGGTTTAGCCATCCGTTTGGACTTTTGCTTACAGCTTGATTTTCAATAAAGCCTTCTTATTCCCACTTATCTCTTGTTGTACGTCTGGTTCATGGTTCCATGACATTAGGACCAAGCCATGAATTCTGACGGTACAGGGCCATCCTCGCTACCTACGCTGATTGCCAGACTTGATCAGCAGGATCACCTGTTGGGTCGGTTCGCTGTGGCGTTGCAAACCCTGCTTGAACGCACGGCTCATTTCGCTTCCGTTGCCGATGGGTCGGTTGTCGCTCCTGGGCCCGCTCCTACTGCCGCTCCGGTTGTTGCGCCAGAGTCTACCCCGACACCTGTTGCTGCGCCTGCGGTGTCTCGGGGTATGACCGTTTCTGCCCCCCTTCCACAGCACTTTGGGGGAGAGCCAACTCAGTGCCGAGGTTTCCTTAACCAGGTGGGCATTTATTTCGAGTTGCTGCCACATGCCTTTCCTACTGAGAGATCAAAGGTGGGCTTCTTGATCTCGCTGCTCTCGGACAAGGCCTTGGCCTGGGCCAGCCCTTTATGGGAGAACAACAATCCGGTGGTTGCCGAGTTTTCCGGTTTTGTTGCTTCTCTTCGGAAGGTATTCGATGTGCCGGCTCGTGCTGCCTCTGCTGCGAAGCTCCTTATGTCCATCAGACAGGGTTCACGATCCGTAGCTGAATACGCCATTGAGTTTCGTACCCTGGCAGCAGAGGTGGGCTGGAATAATGAGGCCCTGGTCGCTGCTTTCTCTCATGGTCTCTCGGATGCCTTGAAGGATGAGGTTGCAGCTAAGGACCTACCAGTGGAGCTCGAGTCTCTTATTTCTTTCCTGATTTTGATTGACACCAGACTCAGGGAGAGACCTTCCTTTAAGGAGAGCCTGCGGAGGCCTTCTAACAGATTGGCGCCTACGTTTGCTGTCCCACCCGTGCCTCCCTCTCCTCCCACGCCTCCTGGGGATGACTTGTCTGGGGGTGAACCCATGCAGCTGGGGTTTGCTCGCCTGTCCGAGGGGGAGAGGGTACTCCGGAGACGCGAGGGCCGATGCATGTACTGTGGTCTCGGTGGGCATTTTCGGTTGGCATGTCCGAACCGTCCGGGAAACGCTCGCACCTGAGATCCTGTCGGGGGCAGATCTTGGGTGGAGTCTCCTCGTCCCCGGTTTCCCGTGTTGACAAACCACTGATCACTGTTGTCCTCTCCTGGGTCGGGGGCTCGGTGACGACCCAGGCGTTGGTGGACTCTGGTGCTGGTGGTTTGTTCATTGATAGTGTGTTCGCTGCCGCCAATTCCATTCCTCTGCAGCCTCGAGGTTCCCCACTGGCTCTTGAGGCGATAGACGGCAGACCCCTTCTGCCGCCACACGTGACTCATGAGACCCTTCCAGTGGGGATAGCCATTGGTGCCGTTCACAGAGAGTCGGTCTGTCTCCAGGTGATTTCGTCTCCACACTACTCGGTGGTCTTGGGGTACCCCTGGCTCCAGAAGCATAATCCGACTTTCGATTGGAGATCGGCCGAGATCCTCTCGTGGTCACCGCAGTGTGGGGCTAGTTGCATCCATGGGCCTGTCAAGTTGCTGTGTACTTCCTCGGACTCTCTGTTGCCTCCTGAATACGAAGAGTACCGGGATGTATTCGATAAGGTGCGCGCGGTTGCCCTACCTCCGCACCGCCCATACAATTGTGCCATAGAGTTACAATCTGGTGCCGTTCCTCCTCGTGGCAAAGTCTATCCACTGTCGGTAGCGGAGAATGAGGCCATGGAGGAGTACGTGAGGGAGGCGCTTTCACGCGGACACATTCGCAAATCCTCGTCCCCGGCAGGGGCTGGATTTTTCTTTGTGAAAAAGAAGGGCGGTGAGCTGAGGCCTTGCATCGATTACAGGGGTCTCAATCGCATCACGATCAAGAACGCTTACCCGATACCCTTGATTTCCGAGCTGTTCGGTCGCCTCAAAGGGGCCACGGTCTTTACCAAACTCGACCTGAGGGCGGCATATAACCTGGTAAGGATCAAGGCGGGCGATGAGTGGAAGACCGCGTTTAACACCAGGACCGGTCATTATGAATCCTTGGTTATGCCCTTTGGGTTGTGCAATGCGCCCGCAGTTTTCCAGGAATTCATCAACGATGTTTTCCGTGACCTGTTGCAGCAGTGTGTGGTGGTCTATTTGGATGACATCTTGGTATATTCTGAATCCATGGAGGCCCACATTATGGATGTCAGACGAGTGTTGCAACGGTTACGAGAGAACAGGCTGTTCGGTAAGCTTGAGAAATGCGAATTTCACCGATCCCAGGTAACCTTCTTAGGTTACATCATTTCCGCTGAGGGGTTCTCCATGGATCCTGAGAAGGTTTCGGCTGTCTTACAGTGGCCCCAGCCCAGTGGTCTCCGTGCCCTGCAGCGCTTTTTGGGCTTCGCCAATTATTATCGGAAGTTCATCAGGGACTTTTCTATGCTAGCCAAGCCTCTCACGGATCTGACCAGGAAGGGCAGTAATTTCCAGGTCTGGCCGCTCGAGGCCATCCGAGCTTTTGAGGCTCTAAAGTCCGCCTTTGTGTCGGCTCCGATTCTGTCGCATCCCAACCCTGGGTTGCCCTTTGTCCTCGAGGTGGACGCGTCTGAGACGGGAGTAGGCGCCCTTCTGTCTCAGCGTAGAACACCAGAGGGCCCTCTGCTTCCTTGTGGGTTTTACTCCCGGAAACTGTCTTCCGCGGAGTGCAACTATCAGATTGGTGACAGGGAGTTATTGGCCATCGTGCAGGCCCTTAAAGAATGGAGGCACTTGCTCGAGGGTTCGGTGGTTCCGGTTCTCATCCTGACGGACCACAAGAATCTGACCTACCTTTCTGAGGCCAAGAGATTGACACCACGTCAGGCCAGATGGGCTCTGTTCTTGTCACGTTTTAATTACGTGGTCTCCTACCTACCCGGTTCCAAGAACATCAGAGCGGTTGCCTTATCACGGCAGTACTCCGAGCTGTCCAGGGAGGAGTCGATTCCGACTTCGGTCATACCTCCGAATCAGATCCTGGCCGCCATTCGCACCAGTCTGACCTCTCCCCTGGGTGAGCAGATTTTGGCGGCTCAATCTGGTGCTCCCTCTGGGAGACCCAACGGCAGATGTTTTGTGCCTGAGGAGTTGCGCACTCGGTTGTTGCGAACCTACCATAACTCCAAGGCCGCGGGGCATCCTGGAAAGAATCAGCTGTCCTGGGCTGTTTCACGTCTGTTCTGGTGGCCTTCTCTACGTTCCGACATCGCCGCATATGTAGCGGCATGCTCCGTTTGTGCCCAGAGTAAGTCCCCTCGGCACCTTCCGTTGGGCCTTTTGCAACCCATAGCCACCGGGGAGCGCCCATGGTCACACCTGGGGATGGATTTCATTGTGGACCTCCCTGCATCCCGAGGCCATACGGTCATTCTCATGATTGTGGATCGATTTTCCAAAATGTGCCACTGTGTTCCTCTCAAGAAGTTACCCTCTGCACAAGAGTTGGCCACGATTTTCGCCAGGGAGGTCTTCCGGTTGCACGGTTTGCCCAAGGAGATTGTGTCGGATCGGGGGAGTCAGTTTGTGTCCAGGTTCTGGCGCGCCTTTTGCTCCCAGTTGGGGATTCATCTCTCTTTCTCCTCGGCCTACCACCCTCAGTCCAATGGGGCCGCAGAACGATCCAATCAGGCCTTGGAGCAATTCCTTCGTTGCTATGTCTCCGATCACCAAGACAATTGGGTTGACCTCCTGCCTTGGGCTGAGTTTGCCAGGAACACGGCGGTGAACTCTTCCTCTGGGACGTCTCCCTTCATGGCCAATTATGGGTTCCAACCTGCCGTGTTACCGGAGGTATTCTCTCCCCAGGATATTCCGGCTGTGGAGGATCACCTTTCCGTCCTACGTGCTTCTTGGGTACAGATCCAGAGGTCCCTTGAGGTCTCTGCGCAGCGCCAGAGACTCCAGGCTGATCGCAGACGAGCGCCCGCTACTTCCTACCAGGTCGGAGACCGTGTATGGTTGTCCACCCGCAACCTCAACCTACGAGTGCCCACTCCCAAGCTGGCGCCTCGCTTTGTTGGTCCCTTCCGAGTGCTTCGCAGGGTAAACCCGGTAGCCTATGCCCTTGCGCTTCCTCCTGGCATGCGGATCTCCAACGTGTTTCATGTCTCCCTGTTGAAGCCATTGGTGTGTAATCGTTTCACTTCCTCGGTTCCTCGGCCCCGTCCGGTCCAAGTGGGCAATCAGTGAGGAATATGAGGTGAGCAATATCCTGGACTCACGCCTGGTCCGCGGTCGGTTGCAGTTTTTGGTCCATTGGCGTGGTTATGGTCCAGAGGAGCGTTCCTGGGTTCCCTCCGCAGATGTCCATGCTCCTGCTTTGCTCCGAGCCTTCCACGCACGCTTCCCTCAGAAACCGTTCCTTACTCCGCGGAGGAGGGGCCCTTGAGGGGGAGGTACTGTCATGGTCTTACCTTCTTGCTGTTCTCCTTCGTTTGACATGTGCTGGCGGCCATCTTGGTTTCTGGGTTTCTTGTAGCCTCCCACCCTGCGGCTTCTCCTTCCCACTGGGAGGAGCTGGATGCCTAGCTCATATATATAGGAGGTCTGTGGCTTCAGTTCCTTGCTTGGTCCTCCTGTGTTCACATGCTTCCAAGACTGCTGCTGCTTCTGGTTCCTGATCCTGGCCTCGTCTGACTACCCCGCTGGTTCCTGATCCTGGCTTCGTCTGACTACCCCGCTGGTTCCTGATCCTGGCTTCGTCTGACTACCCTTCTGGTTCCTGACCTCTGGCTACGCAAGACCCTGCTTCGGTTTAGCCATCCGTTTGGACTTTTGCTTACAGCTTGATTTTCAATAAAGCCTTCTTATTCCCACTTATCTCTTGTTGTACGTCTGGTTCATGGTTCCATGACAGTGACATCAAAAACCCAATCTTTTCATTGCTATTCTAAGGGTCCTCACATAATTCCATTAGAACTGATGACATGTCCTCATTGTAAGGAATGTTCGTATACAAACTACTGATGTTGAGTGTACAGAAAATTTTGCAGTAGCCATCTCCTCATGTTTAATGATTTCTATTTAAACCCCCCCCCCCCCCCCCCCATATCTCTCAATTTGGTAATCTTTTAACAATCTTCTGCAATTACGAATTGACATACACAACGAATGAATGAAGGACAGAATTAATATTAGACACAATTGACCTATCTGGCGGCTCAGCCAAACTCTTAAGTACATTGGGAAGCAAATGAAGGATCCATGCCTTAGGATGATCTATACTTTAGCTCCTAGATGGGACAAACCCAGACACTCAGCATATACAAAAATATAAAACAAAAATAATATCCAGAAATATATCTTTATAGAAATCGATAAAACAAATAAATAGATGCATAAATTGGCAAATACAAACACAACCACATGGAGAGTGCACAAAACATGGGACATCCAGTTATAGAATTGCAAGTAGTGGAAAAGGTGGGATGGAAAAACTAGTATAAATAAATACAAAATCAAACCATTTGGCTACCCCACCTACGGTAGATAAAAGACCATGATTCACAACATATACACAATACAGACCCAACTACTGGCACCTCCAAGAGACCCCGACACGTGTTTCCGGTCAGCTTCCTCAGCTTGATCAGCTATTTAAGAGTAGTTTCGGCACTGGAACTACACAGCTCCATCCATTGTGTATTGGACAGAGCTAGTTACTGCACTGAACTGAATGGGAGTAATGCTGCAGTAACCAGCTCCTGGAGAACCACTTTAAACAATAACAAAGACCCTGGCCTCCCTCCCATACTGATAATGCAGTAATTACAAGGAGACCCAGGACTTGTTGATTTGCCTCCCTCTGTCTGCAGGAGGATGGTGGAGAGGTTTAAAGAGGACCTTTCACCACTCCTGACAGGCCTGTTTTAATATCTCCATGCATCCCCAACATACAGACATAAGAATATATGCTCCAGAATTGTTATTACATGGGGAATGCATGGAGATATTAAAACAGGAATGTCAGGAGTGGTGAAAGGTCCTCTTTAAGTTCAGCAGACAGTCCATCCTGGCCCTTGGGCTTCAGCAATATAAAGTACAGAAGAAGAACTGCTGCTGTATAGCCACTGCTCAACCAAAAAACACTGTGCATGCATTATGCAAGGTAACTGCATGCCAGGTCCTCTGGGCTGTGTGTATTGGCCGAGCGCGAGGTGGACTGGAGAATAAGAAAATGTCTTCCATCTCTTCCTAGTGTTGTGTCCCAATTGCACTGTGTGGTCTGGACACTTCAGGGATCCCTGTCTGCACATGCACTGTGCAAACTTTAAAGAAAATTCTGATAAAGGGATTTTTCCACCGCACACTACGAATGGCAGACGAGAACATTGAGGAAACTATTCTACATGAAAACAGTTTACTGGATAATCTAAGAGCAGTGTACATGACCTGAAGCTAAAGACACGAACCCCAAGCAGACAATTTAATTAACTAAAGAATAATTTAAAATGATTTGTGTTTTGGAATGGCCAAATCATAGTCCTGCCCTTAACCCTATTAAGTTGGTGGAGTAGAGGGCTGTGCATACAAGGCATCCCAGAAACATGGATGAACTGAAAACTGCAGGGAAAAATGGTCCAAAATCCATGCTCAACAATGTGCAAATCTTTCTTCTAAAGCCTGCTGAAGGGTTCATCTACTTTTCTCCCTGCACTGTACTCACTGCACTTAAAGGGGTTGTTCTCACTTCAGCAAATAGCATTTATTATGTAGAGAAAGTCAATACAAGGCACTTGCTAATGTATTGCGATTGTCCATATTGCTTCCTTTTCTGGCTAGATTCATTATACACTGCTCGTTTCTATGGTTACTGCCACCCTGCAAACATGATGGAAAAATGAATCCAGTAGTGATGAGCGAGCATGCTTGGCCGAACACTGTTTCGGCTCGAGCATCGCTATGCTCGGCACATGGCGGTACTCGGCCGAGTACCGCATGTGCTCGAGCACCATGCTCGAGTCTCCCTCCCGCACGTTTCGCGGCTGCTAAGCAGCCAATAAACGTGCAGGTAAGTACTGCCATTACTGTAATGTCAGTAGCCAAGTTGGCTACTGGAATTTCAGTGATTGGCTGGCCGGAACGCGTCACATGTGACACATGCTTGAATCAGTCATAGTCAGGGAGAGCAGAGCGTAGGAAGGGAAAGGCAGTGTAGGGAACAAAATTCACTGTTATTATTCTAAGAAAGCTTTTCAAAGACCCAAAAGTCCTTTTAAGGACTACTGTGTGTGTGTGTTTTAGAGCAGCAATATATTTTTTCCTGCTCTAAATTGATCAGTCTCAGGGACATCCGTGCCGAGGAAGGGACAGATAGTGCAGGGAGAGAAATTTGCTGTTTTTACTACCAAAAGCTTTTCAAAGACCCCAAAGTCCTTTTAAGGACTACTGTGTGTATGTTTGACAGCAGCAAGATATTTTTCTTTAAAACCTATTAGTGACATATACTGTATATCATCCGCAGACTGTGTCTTTTTGCGTAAATTCTAATAATCAGCGCCACATTTATTGTCTATAGTGAGCGTTTAATACACATCCGTGACATATACAGTACGCCATCCGAAAACTGTTTCTTTAGGGCAAACTTAACTAATCTGGGCCTAATATAGTGTCCATATTCTGTGGGTTTCGTTAACCAATACTGTACTACATCAGAAAACAGTGTCTGTATTGCAGATTCCAAAATTCTGGGCCTAATATAGTGTCCATAATCTGTGGTGTTCTGTAACTAATGCTGTACTACATCAGAAGGTGCACGCAGAGGCCGTGGCCCTGGGCGCAATGAAACTGTGCCTGCTGCCAGTGCACCAAAAAAAAAAACATCCACTGTACCCAGCTTCATGTCCAACTTAGCTGGGTGGAGCAGGACAACACTGTCCAAGTCGGACCAGTGCGAACAGTTGGTCGGTTGGATTGTTGAAGATAATGCTTCCAGTCGGTTAAGCACCACCCTCTCTTCCACCAAGTCCAGTCTCAGTAGCCAAGAGTCTGGTCAACACAATCCTCACCATGGTGGCACACTGGGTGAACGTTGTGAAGGCGGGGAGCAAGTTGGCTGCTGGCACCAGACTTGCCCTCCAATAGATCCTCGTTAACCGAAAGTGTACTCATTCCAATAACAGGGCCGCTTAGGAGTGCTGTATTGTTATTTATCCTCACTACCTCCCCGAGTCGGGAGTGGGTAATTGCTCAGCGCCTGCTGCCTTTCTTGGATTCTTGTGCTTTAATAACTTGACCCACCCTCTCTGGGTGGTTCACAATTAGGAAAAAAAAGGGGCAAGGCAAGAACAGCCAATCAGATTTCAGCCATTGACCTCCCTTGAATGTGGTAGCCGTTTCTCAGGCTCCCTCTCCGGCATCGAACCCTGATTCCCCGTTACCCGTGATCAACATGGTAGGCGCAGAAAAGAACATTGAAAGTTGATAGGGCAGACATCCAAATCGATCGTCGCCGTCAATGGGACCTGCAATCGCCCAGAGGTTATCTAGAGTCACCAATGCGGCAGAAGGCCCTCGCCCCTAAGGTTTTAGATGGTCAGATCAGCAGGTCCTTGCTCCAAATGTTTTTGAGGGTCACCAGCAGGCCATCAATCATAATTTTTTTAAGGGTGTGTATGATGCCCTCCTTTATGTGTAATAAAGGGTGTCTTGGAGTGCCGGTTCCTTGTAATTTTTGGCAGCCCTTTCACTGAGTGCATAGGTTTTATGAGTGTAGGAGTCCCACTACCTGAACAATTGCACCACAATGTGAATGAGGCCCTCCTTTATGTGATATACAGGCTGTTTCGGAGTGCCTCTTGCTTGTAATTTTTTGCAGCACTTGCACTTTATATACAATTGAATATACAGGAAAAATGTTTCCTAACAATTTTTCCTGTAAAATAGATTTTTTTGGGGGGTTTTGTGCGTATTTTTGTCAGTCTGTAAAAGTGGTGTACAACTCGGACACCATGGTTCCCAGCAGTGACCTGGGAGTCCAAGATGCATCCAGACATCGTCCCAATGCTGTTTCTGATCCATTTCTGTGGTGTTTCTGTCACTTTCTGACCTCTCCAATGAACCAGGCACCCACCCCTCTTCAGAGCAGGGGGTGCCTGGTTGTCTCCCATTGACTTCCATTATACTCGGGTGCTCAGCCAAGCACACGAATATAGCAATGTGTTCAGGCCGAATACTTTGGTGCTCGATCATCACTAGAATCCAGCCAACAAAGGAAGCAATATGGATAACAACAATACATTTGTAAGTGCCTTGTATTAACTGCCTGTACATAATAAATTCTATTTGCTGAAGTGAGACAACCCCTTGGTACAAATGTTTGTGTGTTACTCAGTTAGACTGTGTTAGTCTATAGCAGTTAGTCTATACTCTGAGCTAGATAACAATTAGACCATATTTTATTAGTAATGAATATAGATATTCAAATTTCCTAAAATCCGATTTGAGGCAAAATCAAATACTGCCATTAGGCAGCACTTATTGATGGTCTTCTCCTGAGTAACAGAGGGAACTAATGAACCAATACCTTAATCCATGGCCATCTTCCCAGCCCAGGCCTGGGAGCTAAATTTAAGTGTCCAAAAGGAAACTTTTTAGATAACATATTTCTCACCACCTGCATGATCTGAAATGCCGCCCTAGGTGGGGCCTACTCTCCATCAGGGCAGTGTTTCTTCCATCAGCTCAGTGGCCCTGTGTGCCTGAAAAGCTAAACAATTTAACCACACTGGCTGAGCTTGTTAATATCCTCCTGTTATTTTAACCTCATACTGTATTATCTGACTCAGCTGTTCAGTAGACTGGCAGAGTAAAGTGCAATATATTAAATTATGGTGGAGAGCCACTTTAAAAGATCATTAACACACACCGTTATACAATCTTCATAGTCACTCTTAGAGAAGTGCTAGGATGGCCAAAGTCAAATCAGATGTGTGTATTTATAAGCTTCATGGAAGATTTTACAGTAAATAAAATCCTTAATCTGCTTTGTTACCAGCTAATGTTAATAGGCTGAGACCTGGGGCAAGTCTCTTTTTCTCTATTTGCTTGACATGTCATAAAGAACAGAAAACACATGTTCTTCACTCCTGCCTACTGCCAGTTAGTCTACATCTGCTCGTGAACTTGAGCAGACAAACAAAGAATAGGCCAAACATGTCGCTAAATTTTTTTTTCCTACCTGGAAACTCTTGTTTCTTTATTTTTCTTTCTTTCTTCTTACCGTATTAGAGGTAGACCTGTAATGCTCAGCCTTATACCTACATCATATGTTTGTTCTTGGAAGACGTTATAGTGGAATAATTTCTTACGACTTCACTGCTTACACCATCACTCCATTTACAATTAATGTCACCACAACAATCCAGAGGAAAGAAAATCTGAGTCACACATAAGCGGAGTGACTTTTATTGGTCTTAGTTTTCTCTCTGTGTTTTACATGCTAAAATATCTAAGAGTGTTGACATGTACAGTGTTGGACTGGGATTCCATGGGCCCAGAGGAAAATAATTTCGAGGTCCAACCCCTGTTGCACCAATAAAGTCTAAAAGGTTTTTAATCAAAGAAATGGACCCTAGTGCAGGAATGGCCAACCTGCGTCTCTCCAGCTGTTGTAAAACTACAATTCCCACCATGCCCTGCTGTAGACTGATAGTTGCAGACAGTCTGAGAATGCTGGGAGTTGTAGTTTTGCAACAGCTGGAGAGCCGCAGGTTGGCCATCCCTGCCCTAGTGGCATGTGATTGGCTCCAAAGACAGCAAATTGCATTTTTTTACTCATGGACCTTTAGGGAACACTATGGTATTAGAGCCTGGGCCCACTGGAGGACTTCTAGTAGTCTGGTGGGCCCGCCCGACCCTGTACACGCTGGAAGATGCATGGGTTAGGATTTCTATGAAATTTCATGAAGTATAATTATACAAGAAAGACACTGGGAAGCAGGATGGGTAAGTGATTGACACTGCCATGTATCAGGGTGCCTTTGGATTTACCGTATTTTTCCCTTTATAAGACACACTTTTTCCCCCCCCCAAAAGTGGGGGGAAAATGGCCGTGCGTCTTATAAAGCGAATACTTCACTGGCCGCTATGCTGCACAGCGCGGCCAGCGAAGTATCAGTGTGGAGGGAGAAGGCGGGGACACTCATGGCGGGGCCCGGTGCAGTGACTCTACTCTAATACACCGGGCCCCGCAACTGTTAAATACATTCAATCTGATTTTTATTTAATTGTATATGCTCTGACGGTACTTACTGTAGTACCGTAGATATAACATTAAGACGGCGCAGACCGGCATCTCCTTCGGTCATGCACCGCCTGCCCCAGCTCCCTCTGTCATGCGCCGCCTTCCTTCTTATCTCACTTTATGAATGAACAGGCAGGCGGTGCATGACAGAGGGAGCTGGGGCAGGTGGCGCATGACCGAAGGAGATGCAGGTCTGCGCCGTCTTAATGCTATACCTACGGTACTACAGTAAGTACCGTCAGAGCATATACAAATAAATAAAGATCAGATTGAATGTATTTAATAGTGGCGGGGCCCGGTGTATTAGAGTAGAGGTCACTGCACCAGGCCCCGCCATGAATGTCCCCGCCTCCTCCCTCCACACTTATGCATCTGATGGGGGATCTGCAGATGACACTTATGGGGATCTGTGGATGATATAATGTCACGGAAGGTGTACAGGAAACAAGACAATGCAAAATGAATATATGACTCACTGGATCCAAAACTAAGGAACAAAAGGGAGACCCCTGCATAAGACCTGGCACTCTCCCTGACTGCTCAGCCTATGCGAAAATCCCAATGGTGGATGATCGCATATCCACGTACCTCGACTATATACCAACTGAACACCCTACAATAGTGAGGGGACACGACCACCGGCTCCCTACACTAGACACTGAGGGAGTCAGGGTCACCTGGGATCCAGCAAACAGAAAATCACAAATAAATGTACAGCACTTATCTTGTAGAAGGCTGGAAAATAGGATCAGCATGCACACACACTCCAGGAAGTTGTATAAGCCGCACACTAATGCATTATGGGAAGGAATTTAAAGGGATGCAATCAGTCCAACTACATGACAGCTGAGAGAGGCTAACGAGATGAGGAACTGAAATTCAAAACAAAGAAAACTCAAGGAGGAGGTTCTGAAAGGCTTCTGTCGGAGCTTCTCAGCTGTCTGGTTGTGAGACATAAGTGTCATCTACAGAGCCCCATAAGTGTCATCCACAGATCCCCCCTCGGTGTCATTCACAGATCCCCCCTCAGTGTCATTCACAGATCCCCCCTCAGTGTCATTCACAGATCCCCCCTCAGTGTCATTCACAGATCCACCCTCAGTGTCATTCACAGATCCACCCTCAGTGTCATCCACAGATCCCCCCCTCATAACAGTGCGTCATCCACAGATCCCCCCATAACAGTGCGTCATCCACAGTTCCCCCCATAACAGTGCGTCATCCACAGATCCCCATAACAGTGCGTCATCCACAGATTCCCCATAACAGTGCGTCATCCACAGATCCCCATAACAGTGCGTCATCCACAGATCCCCATAACAGTGCGTCATCCACAGATCCCCATAACAGTGCATCATCCACGGATTCCCCATAACAGTGCGTCATTCACAGATTCCCCATAACAGTGCGTCATCCACAGACCACCATTAGTTCAAAACCTACCAAAAGCACACCTTTTGGTTCAAAATATTTTTTTCTTATTTTCCTCCTCAAAAACCTAGGTGGGTGCATCTTATCATCAGGTGCGTCTTATAAAGCGAAAAATACGGTAAATTCTACCCGGACAACATGTCCAAGAAGTGCCTACATACTTCCCATGCTTTCATGGGTTTCCTTGGGATGATCCTCAGATACTCCAAAAGCATGCATGCCAACAGTACAGGTTTTATCAGGACAAACCGCAAACTGGACCAGGGGAGGGTTTTCAAACAGCTGCCTTGGAGGAATTCTCATTCCCAGAGGTGGGGGCTTAAATGTTACAATTTGGGTAACTTAATTGTTTATAAATATGCAAAATAATACTGATATAAAGTTATTTGGGTTTCTATGAAAATATCTATGACATACTGTATATGTGCAAAACCACAAGACAAGTGCAATAGGGTTGCGGAAAGGGCAATATGCATAAATCACTGCATAAGGTGCACCCCAATAATATGCTACTGACAATACTGGCCAAATCCTCACGCTGATGTTAAAAACGGAGACTTTGGCCAATATATTAAAGTGAGGAATATATCGGAGCCCAAGGCCCCCGTCAAGGTATCTCAGTCTGGCATGGGTCCTACTGCTAACCTACCTACAGTGTGCGAACACAGTCGCTTAGGTGCTGAGGTCCAACTCACAGCCAAACTCCCACATACCTCCATAGTAAGATAGAAACATAGAAACATAGAATGTGTCGGCAGATAAGAACCATTTGGCCCATCTAGTCTGCCCAATATACTGAATACTATGAATAGCCCTTGGCCCTATCTTATATGAAGGATCTTATATGTAGCAGTTTTTCTTCTTTTAAATATTCTCTCCTCTTTTACCTTGTTGATTCCCTTTATGTATTTAAAAGTTTCTATCATATCCCCTCAGTCTCGTCTTTCTTCCAAGCTATACATGTTAAGGTCCTTTAATCTTTCCTGGTAAGTTTTATCCTGCAATCCATGTACTAGTTTAGTAGCTCTTCTCTGAACTCTCTCCAAAGTATCAATATCCTTCTGGAGATATGGTCTTCAGTACTGTGCACAATACTCCAAATGAGGTCTCACTAGTGCTCTGTAGAGCAGTATGAGCACCTCCCTCTTTCTACTAGTAATGCCTCTCCCTATACACCCAAGCATTCTGCTAGCATTTCCTGCTGCTCTATGACATTGTCTGCCTACCTTTAAGTCTTCTGAAGGTTAGGACTGTATCACTGATTTTATATTCTGCTCTTCGGTTTTTACGCCCCAGGTACATTATCTTGCACTTATCCACATTACATTTTAGTTGCCAGATTTTTGACCATTCCTCTAGTTTTCCTAAATCCTTTTCCATTTGGTGTATCCCTCCAGGAACATCAACTCTGTTACAAATCTTTGTGTCATCAGCAAAAAGACACACCTTACCATCGAGGCCTTCTGCAATTTTGTTGATAAAGATATTAAACAATATGGGTCCCAGAACAGATCCCCGAGGTACCCCACTGGTAACAAGACCTTGGTCTGAATATACTCCATTGACTACAACCCTCTGTTGCCTGTCCCTCAGCCACTGCCTAATCCATTCAACAATATGGGAGTCCAAGCCCAAAGACTGCAATTTATTGATAAGCCTTCTGTGTGGGACAGTATCGAAAGCCTTACTAAAGTCTATATAAGCGATGTCTACTGCACCTCCGCCATCTATTGTTTTAGTCACCCAATCAAAAAAATCAATAAGATTAGTTTGACATGATCTCCCTGAAGTAAACCCATGCTGTTTTTCATCTTTCAATCCATGGGATTTTAGATGTTACACAATCCTCTCCTTAAGTATGGTTTCCATTAATTTCCCCACTATTGATGTCAGGCTTACTGGCCTATAGTTGCCTGATTCCTCCCTACTACCTTTCTTGTGAATCGGCACAACATTTGCTAATTTCCAATCTTCTGGGACGACTCCTGTTGCCAGTGATTGGTTAAATAAATAAGTTAATGGTTTTGCTAGTTCACCGCTGAGCTCTTTTAATAGCTTTGGGTGTATCCCATCAGGCCCCTGTGACTTATTTGTATTGATTTTAGACCGCTGACTTAGAACCTCTTCCTCTGCAAAGACACATGCATCAAAAGATTCATTAGTCTTCTTTTCTAACTGAGGTCCTTTTCCTTCATTTTCCTTCGTAAAGACTAAACAGAAGTATTCATTGAGGCAGTCAGCTAGTTCTTTATCTTCTTCCATATACCTTCCTTCTTTTGTTTTTAATTTTGTAATTCCTTGTTTTAGTTTCCTTTTTTCATTTATGTATCTGAAGAATGCCTTATCACTAGAGTTGAGCGGACACCTGGATGTTCGGGTTCGAGAAATTCGGCCGAACTTCCCGGAAATGTTCGGGTTCGGGATCCGAACCCGATCCGAACTTCGTCCCGAACCCGAACCCCATTGAAGTCAATGGGGACCCAAACTTTTCGGCACTAAAAAGGCTGTAAAACAGCCCAGGAAAGAGCTAGAAGGCTGCAAAAGGCAGCAACATGTAGGTAAATCCCCTGCAAACAAATGTGGATAAGGAAATGAATAAAAATAAAAAATAAATAAAAATTAACCAATATAAATTGGAGAGAGGTCCCATAGCAGAGAATCAGGCTTCACATCAGCCACCACTGCAACAGTCCATTGGCATATATTTAGGCCCAGGTACCCAGCCAGAGGAGAGAGGTCCTGTAACAGAGAATCTGGCTTCATGTCAGCAGAGAATCAGTCTGCATGTCATAGAAGAGAATCAGGCTTCACGTCAGCCACCACTGCAACAGTCCATTGGCATAAATTTAGACCCAGGTACCCAGCCAGAGGAGAGAGGTCCCGTAACAGAGAATCTGGCTTCATGTCAGCAGAGAATCAGTCTGCATGTCATAGCAGAGAATCAGGCTTCACGTCAGCCACCACTGTAACAGTCCATTGTCATATATTTAGGCCCAGCACCCAGGCAGAGGAGAGAGGTCCCGTAACAGAGAATCTGGCTTCATGTCAGCAGAGAATCAGTCTGCATGTCATAGCAGAGAATCAGGCTTCACGTCAGCCACCACTGTAACAGTCCATTGTCATATATTTAGGCCCAGGCACCCAGCCAGAGGAGAGAGGTCCCGTAACAGAGAATCTGGCTTCATGTCAGCAGAGAATCAGTCTGCATGTCATAGCAGAGAATCAGGCTTCACGTCAGCCACCACTGCAACAGTCCATTGTCATATATTTAGGCCCAGGCACCCAGCCAGAGGAGAGAGGTCCCGTAACAGAGAATCTGGCTTCATGTCAGCAGAGAATTAGTCTGCATGACATAGCAGAGAATCAGGCTTCACGTCAGCCACCACTGCAACAGTCCATTGGCATATATTTAGGCCCAGGCACCCAGCCAGAGGAGAGAGGTCCCGTAACAGAGAATCTGGCTTCATGTCAGCAGAGAATCAGTCTGCATGTCATAGAAGAGAATGAGGCTTCACGTCAGCCACCACTGCAACAGTCCATTGGCATATATTTAGGCCCAGGTACCCAGCCAGAGGAGAGAGGTCTCGTAACAGAGAATCTGGCTTCATGTCAGCAGAGAATCAGTCTGCATGTCATAGAAGAGAATCAGGCTTCACGTCAGCCACCACTGCAACAGTCCATTGTCATATATTTAGGCCCAGGTACCCAGCCAGAGGAGAGAGGTCCCGTAACAGAGAATCTGGCTTCATGTCAGCAGAGAATCAGTCGGCATGTCATAGCAGAGAATCAGTCGGCATGTCATAGCAGAGAATCAGTCGGCATGTCATAGCAGAGAATCAGGCTTCACGTCAGCCAACATTGGAACAGTCCATTGGCATATATTTAGGCCCCGGCACCCAGACAGAGGAGATGTTCATTCAACTTTGGGTTGCCCCGCAATATAATGGTAAAATGAAAATAAAAAGAGGATTGAATAAAGAAGTGCCCTGGAGTACAATAATATATGGTTAAGGGGAGGTAGTTAATGTCTAATCTGCACAAGGGATGGACAGGTCCTGTGGGATCCATGCCTGGTTCATTTTTATGAACGTCAGCTTGTCCACATTGGCTGTAGACAGGCGGCTGCGTTTGTCTGTAATGACGCCTCCTGCCGTTCTGAATACACGTTCAGACAAAACGCTGGCCGCCGGGCAGGCCAGCACCTCCAAGGCATAAAAGGCTAGCTCTGGCCACGTGGACAATTTGGAGACCCAGAAGTTGAATGGGGCCGAACCATCAGTCAGTACGTGGAGGGGTGTGCACACGTACTGTTCCACCATGTTAGTGAAATGTTGCCTCCTGCTAACACGTTGCGTATCAGGTGGTGGTGCAGTTAGCTGTGGCGTGTTGACAAAACTTTTCCACATCTCTGCCATGCTAACCCTGCCCTCAGAGGAGCTGGCCGTGACACAGCTGCCTTGGCGACCTCTTGCTCCTCCTCTGCCTTGCCCTTGGGCTTCCACTTGTTCCCCTGTGACATTTGGGAATGCTCTCAGTAGCGCGTCTACCAACGTGCGCTTGTACTCGCGCATCTTCCTATCACGCTCCAGTGAAGGAAGTAAGGTGGGCACATTGTCTTTGTAGCGTGGATCCAGCAGGGTGGCAACCCAGTAGTCCGCACACGTTAAAATGTGGGCAACTCTGCTGTCGTTGCGCAGGCACTGCAGCATGTAGTCGCTCAAGTGTGCCAGGCTGCCCAGAGGTAAAAACAAGCTGTCCTCTGTGGGAGGCGTATCGTCATCGTCCTGCCTTTCCCCCCAGCCACGCACCAGTGATGGGCCCGAGCTGCGTTGGGTGCCACCCCGCTGTGACCATGCTTCATCCTCATCCTCCTCCACCTCCTCCACCTCCTCCTCATCCTCGTCCTCCTCGTCCTCCAGTAGTGGGCCCTGGCTGGCCACATTTGTACCTGGCCTCTGCTGTTGCAAAAAACCTCCCTCTGAGTCACTTCGAAGAGACTGGCCTGAAAGTGCTAAAAATGACCCCTCTTCCTCCTCCTCCTGGGCCACCTCCTCTTCCATCATCGCCCTAAGTGTTTTCTCAAGGAGACATAGAAGTGGTATTGTAACGCTGATAACGGCGTCATCGCCACTGGCCATGTTGGCAGAGTACTCGAAACAGCGCAACAGGGCACACAGGTCTCGCATGGAGGCCCAGTCATTGGTGGTGAAGTGGTGCTGTTCCGTAGTGCGACTGACCCGTGCGTGCTGCAGCTGAAACTCCACTATGGCCTGCTGCTGCTCGCACAGTCTGTCCAGCATGTGCAAGGTGGAGTTCCACCTGGTGGGCACGTCGCATATGAGGCGGTGAGCGGGAAGGCCGAAGTTACGCTGTAGCGCAGACAGGCGAGCAGCGGCAGGATGTGAACACCGGAAGCGCGAACAGACGGCCCGCACTTATGCAGCAGCT